>NC_087514.1:160289323-160594342 GCF_963921805.1 Phalacrocorax carbo
CTACAATATTTACTGCACGAGTGAAGAATATTGCATTGAGAATTTACCAGTAAAGCTCCACATTCTTTGTGAAATAGGTTGTTATAAAGCATTGCTTGCTATGTCATTTCTGCCTCAAAATTATCTCAGTGAAGAATAACACGGAAACTTAAAAATCTACATCTAGTTAAACATTTCACTAGGATAAATTAACTGTAATTAAGCCAAGCAATTAATGGATCACTATGATTATAGATCAACAGACTGGCCAGATCAAGAATTCAGGTCAGTCTTAAGTAATGCCTAAGTGGCAGCGGTGACAAAGTGGCAAGCTGTCCCTCCACTATTGGAGTTAGTTTCCAAACCATGCTTTTACTGTTTGAAATCCTCCAGTTAGAGGAAATGGTGTACTCACCAGCCCATTCAGCACCTGCAAAGAGTTGTTGGTAGGTTTCTTGGTCACCCACCTGCTGTCATTGCTCTGATCTGTCACTGTTCTGAAAAACGCACTGTGGCCAGTTAGGAGGCAGCTCCAGCACAATGAATAATCCTGCTGTCATGCTAATCCTGTGATTTAAAGTAGGAGTTAAGCCCGGTCCAAATGGCCAGTTCGCTTCAACTGCTTTACGCAGCCCTAGTGGTACAAGCTGAGTGTGCAAGTGAATTTCATGGTGACAAGCCAAAATTTTTTATATGACATAATACTGATATTATATATCTTCCACTGATTAAACAGGCTCCAGTCCCATCAGGGTGGGACCGCGTTCTTTAGTTCATATTCATGGATGATTATGTTGCTAATTCGAAGGAGAGACACAACCCCAGTGTGAACCGAGAGGAGGTGCTGAGGGTCTGCAATGTGGCCTTCGTCACAGCAGCAGTGATTCAGCCCAGCGCTGCCCCAGCAGGAGCAGACCTGCTTCTCAGGCTGCATCAGAGCCCGGGCTCGACGCTCAGTGTGAAGCAGCAGGGCTGTCCAGGCCCTCTGCAAGGTGTGTTTTTGCCCACCCTTTCAGCCACAACATTGGCACTGCTCATGTGAAGCTGTAACTGCACTCTGAACTAGTATCAGCACTAGGAAAGGAGGCGAAGGCAGAAGTTAATGCAGGGGAGGTTGTCCCTTAAACCTTCCTCCTCCCCTCCCTGTATCAGAAGCCTATATTGAATATGGAATCTTCCCCGAAGAAATGATGTTAAGCCAGAGTTATGTAAGGAAATCAGAATATTATAATTTTCCCTCCCAAAACATTACAAACTTGAGAAATTCAAGACAAGTATATATGCACAATGTTGCAGTACTGAAATGCAGAATTCAGAAATCCAAATAACCTCAAGTTTGCTCTGAAGCGATACATAACCAGGTGTAACTCACAAGCATAACAGAATTTTACAGTTCATAGTCTGAATTTAGTAGAAAAAACATTTTTAAAGAGAAATCAGTTTAAAACATATGTTTCAGTACAGTTTTGTTCCACATATTGCTACAGGAACAGGGTTTCACCCCTTCATTCTCATGCAGGTCATTTGGCGTTAAGTCTAATTTGACAGATTCCATCTTTCTATAAAACCCGACTGCAGAGGTCAAAGAAGGAAATGCATTGTCATCTCTGCCTGCTTTCTTGGGGGAGCATTGAGGTTAGCCTTCTGGATTTAAAATCTTACCACAGAGACAGAAAATAAGATTGGCTAACCACAATGACTTGACTCAAAGAATTAGCAACATTGACATAATGTAGGCATTCCTGAAAATCTAAAGTCAGAGTTCTGTCTACTTTTTTAAATAAATAGCAATCAAAAATTCTAGGGCAATAAAACTCCATAGGCATCTCAGATTTTTATTTTAGCCAACATCAATCTTCCTTCTTTTCAGACAAGCTAAATTATACCGGTAAATCAGCAGTGTTAGATCAGTCAAACCAGCTGAATGCAAACGCTGAGGGAACAGACCAAATTTGTACTGTGTATATGAATTACTGAGATAAAGGAAAACTTCTCATA
Organism: Phalacrocorax carbo; assembly: GCF_963921805.1. NCBI lineage: Eukaryota > Metazoa > Chordata > Aves > Suliformes > Phalacrocoracidae > Phalacrocorax > Phalacrocorax carbo. The sequence continues at coordinate 160,291,301 of NC_087514.1, forward strand.
AAGTTAAATCTTAAATAAACATGAACCCTTAGCAAGAGTACACACGGAAAAGGAAAGACCACGGTCTAAAACATCTGAGAGGCCTCTGATTAATGTACAGTGAAGTGGGAAACGGACTTGGGTTTCTCTGTACTTCAGAGGCTGCAGCTTTTGTAGCCAGAGCTTTAAAGGAGCCAAGTCAGACTTACTAGGAGGATAGCGATAGAGCCGTGGAGTGCTGGGGCTAACCACCCAGGAGCATACCCAGTTTGACGGATTCCGTAGCTGACACTGCTGGCACAACGCTGTTGGAGGTACATGAGCTAGCTTGTTCAAAGCATCTGCATAAACTAGGCCACTGCAGCACAGGCACTCCTGGGACTCATGCTCACTACCCTTATGGATTTCATTGCAGTGGCTGAAGCTGTGACATCCCTGCCTTTCTAGCGGAACACCCCTTCCCGCAGAAAAGGCAGATGCAAATGTGTGCTAGTTGCTGAGTCACTGATGTGGCTATTAAACTTCTCTGTTAGTTTAAACTGATTTATGTTAAAGATACCAGACTGGGAGCTGAGCTTCAGGAGCAGTATGTGTTTGCTTCTGCTGATCATACTATAGATTCAGTGAAAACCGGGTAATGGAAGCTCCAGCAGCTGAGGAACTGGTACCCATGGAAATGCCATGCACGCTGCAGGGCCCTGTATCAAACCCGGCGAGACTCTAGAGGTTTAGGCACCCTTTTCACCAGGCCAAGACCTCTTGTCTTATATCAGCCACATCTCTTCCACACAGACCCCTACATTTGCAGCTCCCAAACCACACGGGACATGGGTTTTGAATGCTCCAACACAACCTTCCTTGAGCTTGCCACATCTGTAGGAACAGAATGTCTCACTGCTTTGTAGGTACCCTGGAATAACCTTTCATCAAAGCAAATATTAGAGAAACTATAATAAAAGAATACACATGCGCATATAGATGGCACAACCCAGTAAGAAAATAATGATTTTCTCCTCCTGTAGTGCAGATCAGCTCCAGGAGGCCTGTCGCTGTTTCATCCAGCGAGCAAGCTGTGAACTGTTCATGGCTAGCATTCACCAACCCCATACAATGATTTTGATTGAGGTTTTCTCAAGGACTGCCCAGAGATGAAAAACTGAACTTCCCTTAATGCAGAGCTCCCAACAGATCTCCCTCTGCTCTACTCCTGTTGAGCAAGGGACATCTGAACTTGTCTGTGGAAAGCAGCTGAAAAAGAAGGTAGGAAGGGGATAAGAAGGACTCGAGATTACTCATCCTTTCACCTGGGATGTGTTTGATTTCCTTTCAAAATGTGATACAGTAGAGGTGGAACAGGTCTACTAGATCAGTGAGTGTATCTTACTTGAAGAGAAGGATTAATATCTTCCCACAGCCATCCACAATGGAGAATACTTCAGTTGCCAAAATAATTCTGTGCTGAATAGTGAAATCCGCAGGTGGGAAGCAACTCTCAGGGAATTCGCATTCTGGGGTGCTTAATAACCGCACATATTTAACATCAGCACCATTCTCTCAAACAAACCAGAGCATTTTTCTGTGGTGCCCTCCTGCCTGTTGGCCAAAGGGATCAGAATCCTGAGTTCTGTCCCTAAAAGCTGGATCCACACTACCAACTGGTGGGTTGATCCTTGCCAAGACATTTTTTGAGGAATTATAAAAATCCCTCTTAGAGAAGGGAATTATATGTGGTACTCAGGCAAAACAGGCATTCCATTTATAAATGTAATTACTTTTGCTAGTCCATCAAGAAAAAGAATTTAGTAGTGAGGGATACAACAGAGAAAATTATTTATGTGTTGACACTTACAATATAAATAGAAAACAGATCTGGCTGAAACTAAGTGGGAAATGAAAAACATGAGAAAATATGTCGCTGAGATTACCAGTTGGGGGGATAACTTATCACCACTCTAGTGCATTCTTTCCAGTGGAAGTACCGTCCCTCATTTTGCCTTATGCTTAGATTGTAATTATGTGTTCACTTATTTAACAATAAATGCACAAGCTTACTTTGCATTTATCGGCAAATTATCTTCTTTTGACTGATGACCTTGAATGCTGCAAGGCAGGCACTCCTCTGCAGTGCAAAGTAGGGAACAGGCTATGGCTTGCACACAGACCCTCTGCTTTAGCGTGCCGGAACGCAGGTTAGGGAAGAAAGGAGCGAGTATGCCATTCACACTCACATACGGTGACTGGATGCAATATTTTCACCTAAGGAATGACTTTAACCCCACCTCTTCTGTTCATACATATACTCCTTTTACTCAGGCTGCTTGTCTGGGTATGTCCATTACTGCACGTCTTCTGCTTTCAATTTGTGAAGAATATTTTTATCCAGCATCTCCATTCTTAATATTAATGATTTATCACATATGGTGCACTATATTTTTATAAAGCTGTAAGATACCATGGTGATTAACACCATATGAGAACCTAAATAGAAGGGAACAGGATAACAGAAATGTCCTCTGAGCAGATATATGGCTTTTGCTTGTTTTTAGGGCAAGTATCTCAGCTGCCTTATTTTACTCTGTACATAGGAATTGTAGGAGTTCCATAATAGAAGACTGTACTGTACTTGACAGTGTTGTGGAGAGAACAAGAAACCTTACGCTTAATTTCTCTCTAGCCTTAATTAGGATTTTCAGATCAATTATGTAAGAAGAGATTGATTATTCTAGCTCTTTTGATCACACACATTTATTACTTTGATTTAAGAAGATGGGAGGAAAAAATGTAAGAAGCACAAGTATACCGTTGTGTTTATATATGTACATATATATCTCCCCATATATCTGGTAGGAAAAGGTCCCAGCTTCAAATAGCCTCACAAATCTGTCCTGTCAATATCGCAGTCCACACACAAAATCTACTCACTGAATCAATACGGTCGTGTGAAACTAATCACATTTTACTTACCTACCCAAGCACTGTGAAAGCCTGGAGATACTGCAAGGCTGCTTCAAGTGAACGCATTACTGCTGGGCACACTGCGGGCTGCTCAAGTGTGCCCGCCGCCCTTCCTTTCAAACAGCTCTATCCTCACCCACCTGGATTAGGGCTGCCACTGGGAGGGCTGCTCCCCCCTATGTTACTGGATCCAAAGCAAGGATTTTTCTGAAGTGTGGCAGGCCAGCAAAACAGGGGATTGTCTCTGGGCACTGGCATATACCAAGCAGGCAGCCTGGGGACTGCTGGAAAGAGTCAGGGTGAAACCTGTGTGGTACAAAGGGGCTGAAGTTTTGCCTCCTGCCAGGCTCCCATGGGAGACAGGTGGAGGGGCTGCGGGGATGCCAAACAGCTGGCTGCAGGCTGGGCACCCCCGGGTGCCGTTTGATCCTCCAGGTCCAGGATGCAGGGGGTGCCAGGAGGGCTGCGAGGACTGTGGGAGATGAGCACTAGCAGCTCCCCGCGCATCTTCCCTCGGGGCAGCACACTAGAGGTTAAATAAAAAAATGCATTGGGGAAAAGGCCGTTTCTGCAAAACTGGTCACCAGCAAAGAAAGGCAGCCAGGCCCCCAGGGATGCTCTCCTTGCCTAAGGATGAAATGGGATTACGATGGTAATGTTTGCTGCACTGTAATTAAGGTGGTGTCAGGACTTTCATTAAAAAGTGTGTTTTTGTTGAGGGGCTACGGCTTGGAGAAAATTTTTGCTTGAGGCTGAAATATAACATTGTTCTCAGCCAGAAAACGCATGCACAGCTTTTATTATATATGTAATTTAGCATCTCAGTTTAGTCTTGACTGGGAGGGCTCTACTATTGTTTCCATATGGGTATGTAGCTAATTGGTTTAAAACATCAGTTATTAAAGAAGTAAAGGACTAAATTCTGGCTGCAACTCATGTAGGTGACACGTCCCCATTAATTGTCTGCAATTAACTTCAAAAACCAAAGGCCAAATTCTGCCCATCTTACTCAGACATGTATTTTTATTGAAGTAAACAGCTGAAAACAGGATTGGGCTCCTCGTGTTTACCTGACTTGAACCCAAGGCACCTGCCTCTCCCACATTATAACTCCTTTAAAAGTGAGGCCATCCCGTCTGGGACAGAGATTATTTCCTTGCAAAACTGGCAATATCTGACAAGGTTATTTCTACTAATAGTATCTAAATTCCTATTATCGTAGCACCCAAGATCTCATATAAGGAACCAGCATGCCTGTGCACGAGGTGCTGTACAAAACACAGAATAAAAACATAGTCTTACTCAAAAAAAATGTATGATTGAATGCACACGAACAAATCCTTTCCCCTGTTTCATGGCCAGGTCTGTATTATTTCTGTTAAGTAATCTGAGTGTAACACACCACTCCTGCAAACAGCAAACACTGCTCTCACATTTATTTAACTTTCTGGATGATAAAGTCCTAACTTCACACAAGTCTATTGTCTTTCCCCAGAGGTGCGCACAAAGTGGCCAGCTACTGCCCTGTGCGCTTGCTGCTGGCTGTGGGTTTTTTCCTGGCTTGCATCTATCTGCAGTGCAGCCAGCGTCTAGCATGTGCTGGTTTCACACATTAACTTGATTTTACTCAAACTATTGGCATTCTACCTTTTAGATAAAAAAATCATGCAACTAATAATATGCCATAAAAGGCTATTCCTCTGCTCTCCACCACCGCATATATGTCAAAACTAAAACTCAGAATATTAAAGTTTGTAAAATTACAGTTTCATAAAGTTGTAAACAAGACATGAATTGCAGCGAATTAGGCAAGTCACAAAGAATCGAACTGAAGTTCCTAAGTAACTTGTGGGTGCTTTATGTGACTTCACATGGATGCTAACAAAATACAACTCAGCACAGTCGTTGTTCCTTATAAGAACAAACTATATATTTGCTAGTTTAGGAAGAATTTAAGCATTTCTGCAAATTGGTCAACACAGAACAAACTTTACTCAGGAGGTGGTTGTCTTCAGTGAAACAATTTATGCATTTAGCTACTTATCTGCCTAATTTAGCATCCCCAGGATCACGGCCTCGGTATGGAATAACTTAAGGAATTTCAGTATAGCGCACCAGCTACCACTTGCCAAAACAAGATTCAAATGTAAACAAGCAATGCTCTTATTAAGTGCAAACATGTGCAAAATTAACATTCCTAATAGACAAAGCTTCTCCACATAGGAAGGTATTATTAATAATACTACCAGAGTCAGGCAAGCATTCACGTGGACAAACTGACTCCAATACGAGCACCTTTTTTTATTTCATTTAAATGAATTAAAGAAGTTAATCTGAAAAAAAGCCAGAAGATGCCAGAATGAATGAGTCTGCGTGAAGGTTATACTATAACCACTAGTTTTAAATTCACACTTTGGCGTGGACAAAAAGAACATATTTTTACGAAGATAAAAGCTTCCACGTGTAATAACTCGATACATAGACAAGCCCTAGGGGCTTGCATCTTGAGCACTTAACATTTTTGGCCCTGTCTTAGTGGATAAAAAAGGTGTGTTTCTCAGTCACATTAGCCCAGTCAAAGTAGCTTATGATGATGAAAAGGCCTTAGGCTTTGGCGAGACTAAGGTGTAAAGGTGTGAGGTTAGAACATATATCACAGCGTGGGCAAGGCTGCCTTTAACACATACTAAACTAGTCAAGTTAAAGCAGGCAGTGGATGGGGAGCCTAGACGGTATTAACCCATGTTCATATAAATGCTAGATTAGTTTGTGTGGAGAGTAGCTGTTGTAGAATACTAAGTCAGGATATTTCACAGTGGGAAGCAAGCGAGAAAACAAGAACTAGTATTTTTCCTTGTAGACTGTGAACTACGCTGCCTCCAAAGAAAGCGGTTGGATGGATTTTAGGGGGACTGGACCTCCTCGCTATCTGCCCATTGCTCTGGAGCACCTGAAAACTGGAATTCTCCAGCTGTCTTGGAACACTGCTCAGGAAGAGAAGTGAGGCTTCTCCCCCTCCATCTGCAGCAACAAGCATCTCACCAAACTGCCGGGAAAGTCACCATCGCTCAAGGGTACGTCATACCCACTACCCAGGCTGTGATGTTGTCTAAAGTAAGACAGATCTACAAGATGACAAGTAAGCAAAACTGATGAAAAGAAGAAACAAACATTTCAAGTTTAAAACTAGACTTCCACAACGCATTCGTTAGCATATGACAATTAACATATGCTAACTTTTTTTTTTTAGTCCAGCCAAGTTTAGTGCACATAAACTAGGAGTCATGTATTTGTATGATGTAATCCTGATTTTGCCACTTGATTCAGGCTTTGTCTAGAACTCTTTTAAATTATCTTGGAGTTTGGTTTTTTTTTTTAATAATTTGGCTATTTCTGAAGTACTTGGGTGAATACGAATGCAGATGTAAAAAGCTACCATGGGCAGTTGATGCAGTTCCTACCCTCAACTGCCCACTGCGCCTCTCCCTGTGGTTTGCTGCTCTTGCAGCCAGGGCAGCCAAATGGGATGGGCACCAGTGCTCACAGCAGCAAACTGAAGTAAGCAGATGCTCACTACAGTCAATTATCAGTTGAGCACAGGTTAAAGACAAAGTATTTCAATGTAATGAACATTTCAAATGTTAGCATGTTGCTGACGGATCTTAAATGAAGCCTTTGTGGACACTTGGTGAACTTTTCCGCAATGGAAACACATGTGCGAAGAGAATGAAAAGTAAACTGTTTGTTTTATGTAGAGTAGTGAATGATCATTAAACTGGCAGAGTTCCAGAATACTGTCATAAAAGAGAAAGTAGCTGGATCCCATTCCTGATAGAACCTGGAATAATTTTCTCATTATTTCTGTTACATACACCGCTTTAGTAGTATAATGGTACAACGGTATTTACACACCAGTTGTCATTTTCCTTTAATTATTTCTACAACGCCATCATTTTCCTTAACTAGCTGATTCAAGACACCGTCCTGTCTTCAACCTGTTCTATTATTGTGCATGAAAATTCTGCTCTTTGTCATTAAGCACATTGGGACAACTTAAGCTGTTTTGAAGTTAAAACCGTTAGCATGCCTTGTTTAATCAGTACTGCAAGGGTCTCACTTATATTTCAGAAACAATTATAAAACACACAAATGTTTACTTTAAGGAAGGTTAGAATGTAAAATTCTAGTTGAAAGTTTCAAGGCTCCCTGCCCTTGAAAGTTAAAAAAAATAAAATCAGGTGTGTCAGCTCACCTGAGTTAGTTTACAATGAACTGGAAGATCTCTTACCATTCAGTAAAGCAGAGGACCTGTTAATTTAACATTACATCTTTGCTGTAAAAATGAATGTTTTCCAGAGACAGATAATTTATGATAGCTGGCTAGCACTGGCCAGGTGCAAACATAGAAGTGCTCCTGACAGGGCTGTTCAAGCGTCCTAAATCAACACAGCACTTCTACATCGGATTTATGTTTGGAGACACAATTTCTCTTAGCTTGTCCCCCTGCCTTCACTGAGTGATAAATAATGGTAGTAAATACAGTTTCCTACAATTCCATCTTCGCTTCAGGCTCCTGCTCACATGTCTCTCTCAGTCCTACATAGCTCTTCACACCTTTGATTGCCACAGCAATGGCCGCAGCAGTTCACAGAACAGACCTGCCGTGCTTTGTTTGGGCACGTACCGAGATAAGGCACAGTCATATATAACTAATAGGCATAAGTCCCTTATTATGCTCTTATCCTAGACCATGCTACACCAAAGCTAACTTCGTCCTGCCTCCACTCAGATCTTATATTGTGATAGCTACATATAAATATAACTAATACAAAAAACAATGGAGAAGAAAAGGTAAAAACACACATCTGCTTTTGCAGGAGACAAAGCCCACAGCTCAACCACTTCCAGGTGATCTAAAGGTATTAAACAATGTTTACATGGGAGGACTGGACGAACCATGCATGGCAAAGTGAATTTAGTGACTTCACTGAATGTATTTCTGCTGTGGGATGTGAGCTATTCCCCACACACCCAGCAGTTGATCTGAGCCCACAGCGTGCTCACGTGTCTCAGCTCAAATCAATTTGCACATGCAGAGTGGCTCTGACACATCCTAGGCTCACCCGAGCCATTGTGCATGTGCAGTACATCCGCACATGCACAGTCAGTGCTTCACGAGATGGCCATTTTTCTTAGCAGACCAGATGGCAACCTGGCAACTCTAGCGAACGCCACACCAGCGATCCCACTGGGCAGAGGCTGTGGCCTTTTACTTCTCACTCCCTCCCCTTTTCTGCTTTTTTTCTCTCCGCTCCACCCAAGCCTGGCCTGTATAGCATTAAATGTTTGCAGTTAAATTATGCTAACTTGTCCGCTTTCTTCTGCGTTAGACTACACGCAGATATGAAGTTCCCATATCTGAAGTCACATGAGCAGTATAATACCTATGTTGTCATTTGCAGACTTCATAATACAAACATTTAGCTCACGATATAGTTTTTAATTTAGCAGAAATGAGTACATTTTCAGTAATAGGGCCAAGAAAGTCACACCAACAATCCAGCTGTTGTCCTCGCATGGCTGAGCAAAACGGATGGCTTTATATAGTTATGTTTGTATATATACGAGTATGTGTACAGATGGAGATAAACGTATTACACCTATCTCCACGTGTAGATACGAAAATGTCACAAAGGCCTAATTTAATTATTCACAAACCTAGGAAGCGAACCAAGGCTTTTTGTTATGAAATGGTTCCCAGGCAAACAGGCCGGCAAAAGTTGCATTTGCCACAACACGCCAGTTAAATTTAGTATTTCTGAAGTTAAGCGGTAAAAATTTGGGGAACGAGGTACAGTGTAAAGGTTTTGATTGTTCTGTGTTTATTTTTACATCAAAATAATAGTGACTAACACTGGCTCCTCCTCCCCTCCTTCCCCGTTGTACCTGTGTGCAACCCTAGGCCATTTTATCGACCGGGATTCAAATATAGAAACAGAATGACGAAGGAGGAACACCTAGCGCAGGGCTCTCAAGATGTATTTGTGCGGATCTGGGGTCTTGGAGGTACCGCTCCCCACGATTTCTGTGAGTCTGGCGAAGTTCTCTAACACGCCCACCCCCAACATGAGTCACCTCCGCACGCTGCAGGGCAGCAGGGCTGGTCGCTTTTCTGTCCACACCACCCGTTTCATGATTCAGCATCCGTGCGCTCAGTTACTGCCTTGGCACCCGCCGCTCCCGCTCCGGGCAGCGGGACGGAGGGAGGGAAGGAAGGGGAGGGCGGCCGGAGCCTGGGGCGAGGGGCCCCGCGGCGCTACCCGCCGCGGCAGGCGGGAGGGGAGGGAGGGAGTGAGGCCGCCTCAGGGGCTGCCCTCAGGGCGGCGCCCGCTGCGGGGGCGCGGCGGCGGCGGCAGGGGGGTACCCTCGGCCGGGCGGGCAGCGCCGCGGCCTGCTCTCCGCCGCCGGGCCCGCTCCACCCCGCCCCGGGCGACGGTGCGCCACGGGGCAGGGCCCGGGAGGAAAGTCCGGAGGCGCGGCCCGCTTCCTCGCCCCGTGGCCGGACTTTTCTCCGGCTGCGAGGCCGTAACGCTCCCCCTCCCTCTCGGAGCCGGAGTCCCTCCTGGCCTCCGGGACACGTTAAATCCCGTGTAATGAGGCTTAACCCCGCCCCGAGCCGCGGCGCAGCCGGGCGGGCAGGCAGCCAGCTAGGCCCCTGCCCGGGGGAGGCCCCCCCGCCGCCCCGAGCGGCCGCAGCTGTTCCAGCCGGAGCTGCTGGAAGGCGGCCACGCTCCCCAGACTTTGTCTCCCTCGCACACAGCGCTGAACTCTGCTCCCTCCCTGCCTCCCCACCCCCGGGGCGGTCGCGGCTCTCCGCCGCTCGCTGCCTTCTCCCCCCCCCACCGCCCCAAGCCCGCCCCGAGCCGCAGCACACGGCGGGGGGAAGGGGGGGGGGGGGCTCCCTACCTCCGGGCTGCGGCGCAGCCAGCCGTGCCCCCGCTCCCCGGGGCTCGGGAGGAGCGAGGGCACCCTGCGCTGCCCCCGGAGCCACCGTCCAGGGGAGCTCAGCCCATGTGCGGGGACGGGGAGGGGGCACCCTGCTACGAAGCGGCCGCTTTCATCCGGATGGGGCTTCGGGTTGGGTTTGGGGGTTTGTTTTTTTTTAATTTCCACGGGGCCGTGGGGGAAAATAAATAAAAAACAAGGGCGGGGAGAGGGTGGGGGAGTGAGCGGGCTGCCGGCCGGCCCCCGCGGGGCGCGGTGCGGGGCGGGTGCGCGAAGCGCCCCGTGGCGCCCGGTCCCGTCCCGTCCCCGCTCCGCGGCTCCGCGCTTTCCCCGCAGCCCGCCGCGGCAGCCAGCCCGTGAGGTCAGTGGCGGCGGCGGATGGGTGTCTGCGCCGTGGGACGGGCGGTGGGCGGGCGGGGCGGGCAGGCGCAGTGTGGGGCCGCGGCAGGGGGAGGAGGGCGGCGGGCGGGTTCTGTGTCTATGTGTCGCACTGGCGGGGGGGGGGGGGGGGGGAAGGGAGGAGGAGGAGGAGGAGGGGGTTACACACCAGGGCAGCGGCGGCAGCGCCGGGATCCCTTCTCCACCCCGCGGGGAGGGGGGAGGGAGCCGCCTCCTCCTCCCCCTTCCTCCTCCCCCTTTTTCACCCTTCCTCCTCCTTCTTTCCCCAAAGTTAAACTTCCTGCTCCCGGCCCGGCTGGGAAGGGGACGCGGAGCCCGGCCGGACTCAGCCCTCGACACACACAACAGCTGGAGCTGTCAAAACTTCCTCCGCTCGGCCTCGGCCCCTGCCGCCTCCGCCGCCGCCGCCTGCTCCTCCTCCGCCCCCGGGGGCTCTGCGCGGGGGGAGGGCGCAGGGCCAGTGTACAATGAAGCGGCGGCCGCCGCAGCCGGGCAGCGCAGGAGCCGGAGCCGCCGCCAGCTCCCGGGGCCTCTGAGCGGGGGGGGCGCCCAGCGGTGGGATCAGCCGCCTCTCGCTCGCTCTCTTCACCTCGCCCGCCACCTCCCCCAGCCCCGACAGACCCCGCCGAGCCGGGGAGGGGGTGTTATTGTGTGTGAGACCCTTCCTTCCTCTGCGCTCTTTTCTCTTCGCCCCCCCCCCCCCCCCACCCCTTCCCCTCCTCCTCCTGCTCTCCCCATGCTGGTCCCCCTGCTACCTGTGCTGGTCGGCGGCGGCTGAGGCCAGCAATGCGAGGCGGAGGTGGAGGAGGCGGAGGTGAGGAGGAGAGGAGCCGCGGGAGCAGGAGGAGCATCGGGATCCCCATCACCATCCTCATCTTCATCCTCATCATCATCATCCATGTGTCTCTCTCGTCCTGCTGACTAGGATGTCAACGGAGGACAAGAGTCTGGTGGTGGCGGTGGTGGAGCCGCCTCAGCAGCAGCAGCAGCCCCCCGAGCCTGGAGCTCCCCCCCCAGCAGCAGCAGCAGCAGCCACAGACAAAAGACCTAGGGGCCGGCCTCGCAAAGATGGCGCTTCCCCTTTCCAGAGAGCCAGAAAGAAGTAAGTTCAGCGTTTGTGTGTGCGAGACAGAGAGGGGCAGGGGGCAGGCGGCCGGGCGCAGGCAGAGCTGTCAGAGGAGACTCGCTGCTCGTCGCCCCCTCCCTCCTGCCTAATGCCATTTTGAGAAGGGCCCTTCTTTCTTCTCCTCCTCTCCCCTTTGCACTTTCCCCTCCTCCTTTTTCACCTTTGTCTTCCTCCGCCTGCTCTCCCTTTTCCACTTTTCTTTCACCGTCCCTATCCCTTTCTTCTCCTCCTTCTTTGGAGTTTCTTCTTTAGCTCTTCCCCCTTCACTCTCTTCCTCCTTTTTTCCTTGCCTTTGCACCTTCCCCCTTCTCCTTTTTGGGTCTCTCCTCCAGGACGCTCGGCTGCTTTCAGCGTCGTTTGGCTACTCCCTGCGCTCGGCGGTAGTTCCTCGGCGCTTTCCCTTTTTATCCCCCCTCCTCTTTTTGGGAAAGAAAAGATGGTTCTCGGCGGGGTGGCGAGGAGAAACCCCGCCACCCCCCCCCCCCGCCCCCGACACACACCCCACACACACGCGCGGGTGCGGACGCGCACACGCAAAGTTGAGGCAGGAGTTTGTTCGCCGCCAACCCCGCCGTGTGCTCGGAGGCGGGGAGAGGCTGGCGGCGCTGGGGGAGCTGTCAGGCGGCAGCCTCTCACCGAGGGACGCGCCGGCGGGACGGTGGCGAAGCACAACAAACACAACGGCGGGGGGGTGGGGTGTGGGGGGGTGCCTCTTCCTCCGCTCTGGCAGATTTCCCTTCACCGCCGCCTCGCCCCGCCGGGGGCGCGGGCGTTCGTCAGCCCCAACGGCCGCGCCGCGCCGCTGCCCCCCGCGTCCCCCGGGAGCCGCTCCTGAGGGGACCGCTCCTCTCCTCCCCTCAGCCGCGGGCGGGCGCGCACAGGGTCCCGCAGGGCGGCTGCGGGGAGCCCGCCGCGCCACGGAGCGCCTCCCCGCCGAGACCCGGGCAGAGCGGCGCGTATGGCCGCTCTGCCGCTGACGGGCGTGAGGTGCCGAGCCCGGCTGCGCTCGGCGAGGCCTGGTGGCAGCTTCTTCCCTGGAAGTGCCGCTGCGGGGCTGGCTGCGCTCCCCGCGGGTTATTTTTGAGAGGGATGGATCTTGCCATGACATACCTGATGGCAGCGGTAATAGGGCAAAGCTGGGCGAGCTCGTTTTGGGAAGAAACGTTAACGATCGTTAGCAAAATAGCCTCTGCGCTGTAGCGTCTGTTGGAGCCTCGGCGTTTCAGAGTTTGTTTCCCATTGTTTTGAAGGGACGATTTCGGTTTGACGCCCCTTGAGTACGTTTAAGCAGGTGAGCTGCCGGCGCTTCGCCGAGCGCCCGCCCCAGACCTCACCCTCGGCCTCTCAGTCAGAATCATTTCGGTCGGGAAAGACCTTTAAAATCTTCGAGTCCAGCCATGATGTCACAGTGGAAGTCCAAAACATTAGCGAGGGATTCTGCTGGGCTGGACCTAAACGCACGCAAAAACTATGCTTTCCTCTATTAAAATTTGGCTTTACATATACATGTTACATAAATATCCAAGGACAGAACTATCATTAGTTTGGGATATCTGGATATTTTTGTTGTTGTTGTCGTCATTGATGAAAGTTTCCCTTCAAAGATTTCAATGTTGACCCCCTGGTTTCGGTGGAGAGGCATTGTTTGTGGCTCCATCTTTTAATTGTCATAGGTATTCACTTGATATAGATTTTCATATAGCGATAGATGAGAGTAGTTTGTCATAAATGCTGGTAAAACTAGGATTTTACCGAAAATAGTTATTTTCTAACTTTCACAGAGTAGGTATAGACTATAGGTATAGACTATTCTTCTTTAGTTGCATCCATTTTGGGGAGAAAATAGCTTTATTTTGTAAGTTTTGCTATTTACAAACATACATGCAGTAAAGTTCTTATGTTCATCTCCTTTACGCTTCGTTTTACATACTTCGGGTTTATTTCTTCATATAGAAACCAAACCTCCCATAGGAAACCTTTGAATATTTTATTTTAAAAGAAGTTTTAGGAAGGAAAAATGCAAATACAACTGAAATGTACCAGTCTTCACAAAAAGGAAAATGCTGTTATTTGTGAAAATTGACATATCTTGTGGGCCGATGTGAGGTTGTGCACATGCTCTTGATAAAAAGTGGGTGCTAAAGAGGTAATTTTTTTTTTCAGTTAAGTTTTTGGTGTTATGAGAATATATTCTTGACCAGTTTTAGTAGGAAATTAAATTTTCCTGTTAAAAATATGTACTTAGGCCGACATGACTATAAGCATTTATGTAAGAGTTGGAAATGAAATTAGCTGAGACAAAAATGAAAATGAATCAATACTTTCTTTCTTCACTCTGTGATTGTTCCTGTCTGGTGTGGGGGTGCTAAGTGTTCTTCTGCATCTTCATGGAAAACCTGTAATGTTGGTGAAGGTGTTATGACATAGGTCATAAATGCTTCTAAAACTAGGATTTTACCAAAAATAGTTATTTTCTAACTTTCACAGGGTAGGTATAGACTATTCTTTTTTGGTTGCATCTACTTTGGAGAGAAAACAGTTTTATTTTGTAAGTTTTACTATTTACAAAATGCTGATAACAAGTAGCTAAGCAAATGCAGAAATAAGTAAAAATATTTTTTTCTATTTTTTTCTTGTGACTGTGTTCCTTTTCACTTCTGCGCTTTCCAGTTGGATTAATGTGCCTCATGTAAACCAGATAAAAGAGCATATGTCAGACCATTTTCTGTACTGTAATCACATGTCTAAATCACTATTAGCCAGTCAAATTGTTCAACCGCTTTATCCCATTATAGGAAATGTTCCACTGAATGTTCAGTCTAAGTGCAGCCTAAGTAATGATAAAACAAAGAGCCCTGCATTAAACCAGCAAAGCCAAAATAGAATAATTCCTCAGCTGTGGATGCCTCCATTAAAGAACAATGCCATATTGGAGAATGCTTTAGGTTGGTATTTTACCTTCCTGAAGGCCATGTTTTTAAGAAAATTTGATGAGTTTAAGCAGACAGATGGAAAACTGCCTTGAATCTGCTTCTGTGAGATGCCGGGGATTCTCAACTCTTCCCAGAAGTAGGCTTATTTTAAGGGAGCACAGGGTTCCTCAGTAGGACAGCTCTGCACAAGCCTCTGTCAGCCTGTGTTTTACCTGTTTCTCAGTAAAAATTCCGGTGGTCGCGTGGACACAGGTATGTATAGGGAGCATGTATAGGTTTCCTATAGGTGATGAATTCCCTTCCTATAGGGAATCACTGGCGCCAGTACCTGGGGAGTTACTGATAGCAGAGCGTGGTGCTAGAACAGCTTTTTATCATCGTTTGAAGGATATAGCTTCATGAATAGCACTGTCAGGAGACTTAATCTTAGGTGAACAGTTCATTTTGATTATTTGTGTTGTAATTGTGCCTAGAGGCCAGGGCACCATTATACTACATACAGTACAAATGCATAAGCAAAGATTGCTTCTGCGCAAACAATTTCTTAATTTAAATGTAAAGATAAGACAGCATGTGAACGTAGAGAAATGTATTGGGAAAGCACAAGGGAGCTGTGAGAATGCTATGAGCAAAAGAACACACAGAAGTTCAAGTACCCCAGCTATCTCAGCATTGGTGAATGATTCATAGGCATCAAACTTGGAGGATGTATTTAAAGGAGGGTAGCATTGTCACCCTGAGGATTTTCACAGAGAGCCTGTTTCCTGCCTGAAGTGCTAGACAAACACTCGTATTTTCTTCCTCACGTTTTGACAACTGGGTATCTGTATAGAGCAGCGGTTCAAATTTAAGAGGTAGAGCTAGAATAGGCTGTGCAGAGCCTTGAAGTTGAGAGCAAGTAGGTTGTTCATGATATGGTTCATCAGGAAGAAGGAAGGACACGCAGAGCTATAATCAAAGCAGTGAAAGAGGAAAATATTTTTGTAGTATCGCCTTTCAAAGGAATTTAAAAGGTGGAGAGATTGTACTTATAAAAGCCAAAAAAAAGTAATAAAGTTGCATTGCTGAAGATACGAAGTGATGTAGGAGAAAGAAACTTTGAGGTGCATCGTTAAAAAAGTCTTGCTGGTGTTGTATAGGAAAAATGGAAATGAGGGGCGATCTCATCGTATGGCTGGAAATCTTGGAAATTTCACTCCTGCGATCAGATTATACCTCAGCTTCCAGGCAATGGACCTGAAGGGTAGGAATGTGATCAAAAAGAAGTTGCAGGGGAAGAGTATTGGTTCTGTTTGAACTATACTGTCATTGTATGAACATCTGGTTACTCATGAAAATGTATCAGAATAGTGTTGTACAGGTGCAGTAAACATTTTTGTAATCTATTTTAAGTACTAGAGCTTTCTTAATCTGTACAGGTTATAAACAGCACAAACAGATGTATCTTCTTAGCGAAAATTTAGTAGCAAAAGTCTCCTTGCTTGTGATCATGATAACAGTTACTTTGTAAGTCAGTATCTAAGCCCATTTTACATTTTATTTTCAGCATGCATCAGACTGATGTATGTTACAAATTGTCTTTGCAAATGTGTGTAGTTTAAAACAGCATAGGATAATTTCAAAAAGCACAAAGTTTGTGGAAAACTGTGTGTGTGTTTAATTACTTTATGTTTTAATTTTCATCCTAGTTTTTCATTGCTTCGGCCAACGTAAGCCACAGGAGGTTTTCACTGGCCGTAGGTTTTACACATGCAGATGGTTTTGAGGACAAGTAAGCACAGCATTTTTGCCAGGAAATTATTATTTAAGAATTTTTATCGTTACTTCAGCTTTATTTGCATTAGGGTAGGCCAATATTTAAAGATACCTGCACTCATTTCAAAAGAACCATAACGTGTTGGATGGATTCTCTTCATAGCTCAGCTGTGTTTCTGTAGTTCATTGCACACCTTCTGTGTGATACTTACTTGTATCTTCACGTGCCTGCCCTTTTATTGCTTCAAAATCTAACATTTACAAAAGTAAAATTTATATCATCTTATACAATAAAAACATTTTTAAATACATGTTCACAGTTAGGGAAAATCATTGCTACCTGGCAAGATGGAAGTCTTTCAATGGTGGTTGGACTTGATGATCTTAGAGGTCTTTTCCAACATTAATGATTCTCTGATTCTTTGCACAACCGTTGCATGGGTAAGGGTTAAGGTATTAGAGCAAACAGTGGCCTCTACTTCTGCCTGTACAAGCCACGTATCAAAACATCTGGCCAAAAACCAGAAGGTACATGCTCGATCACCCAGTGTGAAGAGATGAGGCATAACCAGGCCATGACGTTGGCTCTCTGAAGGCCTTCTAGTCTGTTGTGGAGCAGGACAGGGCTGGGTGCACCAGCGTCCCATGGGAACTCTGTGCCGTTTTCTTCAGCAGCCCATGCTGCATTACTTCACCACGTTCATGTTACCAAGCAATGCCCCAACTGTCTTACATAGTCCTTGCATAGGAGCCTGGCTTAAACTGCTCACAACATGATTTTGCTCAAGAGGTAAATGATCTCCGCTAAATTATCTCTGTATTAATCTGTTGATTTTCAGTTCTTGACGGGACTTTCGTGGTGGATGACCATGAAAGCTGTTACATGTCGTGGGTTTTCCAGAACTGTTTTCCCATGTTACCAGGGTTGTTACAATATTGATTAATGTGAAGTGGTGCCTTTGCTTGTGTCTTAAGGGTGACTGAGATTAGCCTTGATGTTGGACAGAGATATTTTCCTATATCCTTAGCCTACGGTTTTCACAATTTGACACAGAATGCACTTGCAAATGAAGCATTTGTAGAGAGTGGTTTTTTTTTTGACATTGCAGTTGTTAGTTTGTTAATGTTTGTATTTGGTGATGTATTCAACTTCTGTAGCACTTGTCCTGAGAGGGCCTCCAAGAGCTATCAGCCAGCAGCATGACAGACCACGTACGATGACAGTCTGCGAAATCTCAACATGTTAGGTATATTGCCATAAGGCATGTCTTTGTAGAACTAGGAATAAGAACCCAGTCTCTTGGTTTCTACTCCCTGAGCCGTCTACACACCAGATATCTTTTCATCCTACATTCAGTGACACAGGAGACTTTTCCCAGCTTAAAACAATAAACCACTTCAATTTTCTTGGCTTTACTTGTGGATATTCTTTTTTATTTTTTTCCTTTCTTGTTAGCATGTTCAACTCCTACTAACTTCTTGTCATTGTTCTTTCATAAGATAAGTAATTGGAAATGGACATTTCTATTCTTTGTTGTAATTGGAGTTGAGAGATGGTTTTCCAAGGCAGTTGGCTTCCTGAGAATAGGTAAGCTTTGCCTTTCTCAGGCGGAGTTGGGTTTTTTTCCCTCCTTGGCCCAGCTATCCCACAACAATGCTGGAGGGGCAGCAGGGTGATGTATAACTAGGGAAAATAGAATTTCCTTTTCCACCGCTAATGATTGTTCCTTTACGTTACTATACGCTGATGCTGTGGATTTAACTTTTTAAAGTGTTGACACAGGTACACTAAAATGTTTTGAAATGGTAAACAATTAAGCAACTGACAATTTCAAAAAATATTGAATGCTTTTCTCCTTTGTATGTTTAATGTATTTGATTATCAATTCATGTAATCTGCATGATTCATATGGTTTGGATAAATATGGATAAGCAAGATTTTACTGGAGCAAGTGCTGTTTTCTAGTATCTTGTATGGAATTCTGCATTTTTTTGTCGTCTTTTTTTACTGCTTTTTACTAGCAGGATGCACTAAACATTCCCATTCATGCCATTCCTGGTGCCATAGTCATGGGGTAATCAAAGTAAGTTTGAGCACTTGCTTCAGAACTACGTTCAGTGAGGAGTTCTAGTAGCATTGGTGTTTTAATTCTTCCGAAAGAAAATAAGATGAAGTAGGAAAAAGCCCTTAAAATCTAGAATACTTACTACTTAAAGGAACATAGGCAGTGAGTGTATAGAGTGCATCAGGTGGTTATTTTCCCCCAACACCATAAATCTTAAGCTGGTTCTGGCAGCAAAAAGGAGCAGCAGTGCTGCCCTCCCTCCGCTACCAGCTGTTTCTCTCCCTTGTGCTGACCCAGGCATTTGTGTAGCCATGTGGTGAACTGCATTGGGAAATTGATCTGGGTTAAAACTAACCTGGCAAAGAAACGTGTTTGTGATAGCATGAGGGAGGAGGCCAGAGCAAGTAGCCAGGCTGCAGAGAGGCAGAGCGGCAGAGCTACAGCTTTTGGTAACACTGCCAGCTTAAAGTAGTATCTGCGAAGCTACAGCCTTGGCTGTGTGAAATCTGAGGGTGTTTGGTTTTCAGGCTGACTCCTTTGACTTCTTCAATATAGGAGTTGTTACAGGAGACTGTGAGAGGTTTTTATAGCCTACAGTCATGTTATATATGCTGGTTGATTGTCAAAAAAAACCCCAAAGATGCTTTTTAGAGGGTTCCTCACAGCGTATAGACAGACGAGCTGTTCTCATCTAACTGATTCTTGCCCCAAATGTTGGCATTGAATAAATAAGGAACTTTGGTTCTCACTCTAATCCTCAGAATCATCATTAAATTAATATTCAAGGTACCCTAATATAAAAGTATAATAAAATGGTTTATGTTAACAGTAGTTTCTGGGATTCTGAAAGCTCCTTCCTACAAGTATATCAATATGTAGGTGTTAAAATAACACTAGATTTTGGTTCTTTCAGAATATTCTTCCCTTTCACATATTTGGAAGTATTTTTATTAAATTACACATGCACGAAAACCTATTGCCAGCCATTCCAATATAAATCTATAATTACTAATTTTCAGTGCTGCATTTATCAACTTGCTGCTTGCTTTTCTTGAAGAAACTGCTGGAAACCAGGTCAAACTAGGCTGTTCCCCCCCAGACTTCTGGCTTTGGGCGGGGGAGAAAAAAAAGAGGCCTTTTTTTCTCTTTTGCTGCATCATTACTGACAAAAAATTCTTGCCAAAACTAGTTTTATTTAGGCTCTCAGAAAAAAATCGGCTTTAGGAAAATGTACCAGTTTTTTATTTTGCCTATTATATTTTTATATACCTTGGAGCTTGTATGGCACAGTAAGATAAAAGGAATTTTTGGTAGTGAAGATGAGATCCAAATGTGCAGTCTCTGCTGCAAAGTGTTTACCGGCAGCTTGTGCGACTGTTGTAGAGTACCGTCTGGAAGCCTTCACTAATCCAGAAGGACTTCTGGAACATCCCAGGGTTCATGGAGCCTGGGCTATTCCGATAACGGTGTGTACCCTCCTGTCTTTGCCTGGCAGTGAAGACTGTCTGCGGTGTTCTTCGTGAAGGTTTTCTCAACGCAACATGATAGAATGGCTCCGTATTGGTGTTAATAAAGGGGGAAGCTATGCTTATTAAAATTTGGGCGATTTATTGGTAAGACGTTTCATGAATACAGATTGTGAATTTTTTTTTTTCCTAAAGTGTGGAGTTCAAAAGCACAATGAAATTCTTTTGAATGAAATGAATGTTTACTTTTGCTGTATCACTACAGACGAATGGAACTGTATGGCCAAAAAAGACTTCAGGGTGATCTTGCTCATCCTTCTGTGTGGTGTATCTGTACCATTTCTGACAAATGTTTCTCCAGTTTGGTTTTAAAGTATTTGGTGAATGCAAATCTACTGCATCTCTAGGCAATTGGTTTCAGTAACTAATTTTCTAAAGTATAAAATAAATATGCTTTACTGCTGATTAAGCCAGTTATGACTTGTATTACTCACAGTTAAGATTCCACAGCTGAAATGGAGAACAATTTTTATAATAAACTTTTATTTATTAGGAGGTTGTCTCCTTTGTTCTGCACTGAACAAGGTTAACCTCTGTAGCAACATAATGTTGACTTACCCGATTTACCCTTTGAAAGTTTGCTAGTCTTTATTAAATTTCACTTGGTTGATATGAACCACTTCTCAATTTATCAGAATTATTTTTATTAAGATCCTGTCTTCTAAAATGTTCATAGCCCCTGCCTCAGCTGTGTGTCGTATGCAACTCTTCTATGTGTGTGAATTTCCTCATGCAGGTCCTGGAGGAAGGAACTTTCTTGCAATGCTCTCTCACCTTGACTGAAAATAATTTGCAAATAAATACCCTTTGAGCGCTCTAGTTCATTGTTGCTGACCTGTCTTACGGCAATTTCACCAGGGCTGTATTATGGAACATGATCACTCATAGTTTAGAGATTACTTGTGTTTGTTTCTGAAATATAGTGTGAATTTCTTCCAGTCCTGCTGGCTTGAATTTCCCTGATTATTTAGCCTAATAACAAAATCAGTTTTTAGTATTAGCTACAATAAATCTGTTTTACGATGGCTGAAATACAGGGAACGGCATTTGATTCTGTTTTGTTATCCATTTGTTCTTCCTTAACATTGTTATATACTGACTTCTGTGTTTTTATTCTTACTTCTAAAATATTTCTGAAACTTTGTTTGCCTTTCATATTGCACAGTGGTAATAATGCATGCTGTGCTTTTATATCTTCTGATTTTTATCCCTGACAGTTTATGCTGTTCCTTTATATTCACTAAAATGCCCTTGTTTCCATTCCTAATATGATTCTTTCTAGTTTCAGACCCTTATTACTGGCTGCTTTTGATGCTGCCCATATTGTTCATACTACACTTCCTATCTCTCCCCTGCATTGGAATACTTTGCCATGGTGTGTATTCCAGTATGATAACTGCTGGTCTTCCTTTAAATTGCATTCTCAAGAGATTCTAGCAACAAGTTCAAAGAATTTGTTGAAATTTGCTTTTCTTATTTCAGTTAATAGAAGATAAAAATTTGTTCTCATTTTTCTACCACTCTCATTTTTTCCCCTTCCTTGGCACAGTGAGTGCTTCTCGTTACCACTTCCAGCCAAATCACTGTACACATTGAGATGTTTAAAATGGAGCCTGCCCTAATAGAGTGAAGTGTGAAGTAACTGCTCTTCTGGCACCCTCAACTTTGTGAAACAGTTGTCCTCAACGTTTTCACAAACATGTTGGGCTGTTTGTTCTGTTGTTTTGGTTTTCTATTAGACGTCTGGATGATGAAGGCCTCTTCTTACTCTAAAGATACGTGCTCTGAAAGCTTCTGTTAGTTGCTTCAAAAGGCTTACCATCTTCCTCTTATTTGGTCAGCGGAAGTTTTTCTCTCCTGGCCTTTCCCCTTCCTTATTCCCTAGTTCCCATTCTCTGTTGCTTATGTTTTTGTTTCTACTCCAACTTTTTTCCTTCTCCTTGGTTTCCCCCCTCCCCCCTTGTAAAAAAAGCGAGTATAGTATTTTTTTCTTACCATGGACCATTGAACTGCACAAGGCTAGAACTTCACTTAGAAATGGGCCAGATGGTTTTCATTGTGGAGAAAGACTTGGAAAAGGGAATTTTGAAATAAAATTCAAAATAAAGAGAACAGCTCATTTCAATTTCCTTGAATTTCATCATTTACAGATTGGGCTAATTCATGGCTGTGCTTGTGTTTTGTATTGATTAGTGGCCTGGTTGTAGCTAGCAATAGTGTTTTGGCACCCGAAGCACTCGGCTTCTTCACAGTGGCCATGTCTGCACTCATAAAAAAAAAAAACCATCAGGGAACATTTGGGGTCACTGGCCACCATCATCCCTGTTGTCAGATTATTGCAGTGGTTGCTTGTACAGTTTCGACCTGGGCCTGCCAGCACTCTTCCAAATGGTTCTCAAGGCCGGCCCAAGGGTTTGTGTAGGCTGTGTGCTGTTCCCAGCATAGTTTACGCATGGCTGCTTTGTTTGGGAGTTTGAGAATTAGATAGCATGGATGTAGGATGTGTTCTGTGCTAGTCGGCCTCAAGGCCAACATCACCAACTATGTTTAATTTACTGGTATAACTACAACTGGTGCTTGTTTTTTTTCTTTCTTTTTTTTTTTTTTTTTTAAAAAAAGGAGGAATTCAATGAAACTGATAGAATTCTCATCAGTTTTCCTTTCAGCCTCCTGGGCAAACACTGTGCCACAGTTAATGTTCTCTAACCCATAGGGATGTAAGTTTAGGAAGAACAGCTCACAGCAGAATTGCTCTAGAGGGAGCAGAGTCGATGGGATGAACAAGCCATAAGGCTCCGGGAAACGCTGGCTTTCAGTGCTACTTCAGTCTTCTGACACACAATTTTTCCTCATTCATGTTTTGCATAATTAACCTTGCATCAGGCATCCTGGTAGAGATTTATACAAAGGAAAGTGCAAAACAGATTCAGCGGGAATTCTAATTTATTTTTCTGCCTGTGTCTTCCAGAAACCCTTCAGGAGAGAACTGGGCCCAGAAATGGGGGGGTAACTCAGGAAATAAATGATCTGTAAGGAAGATTATTTAAAGAAATTATTTCCCTAAGGTCTTTCATGTAGCAGTAAGGGTTGGGTCACGGCTGGCTATTCAGTTGCCTCTTTTTGTAATGGAATGGGAGAGTATTCTTTGTCCTGTTGTGTGCTGTGTACAGCTTGGAGATACCATCATTTCTGTTTCGAATGTGTTTGTTGGTAAAGAATAAATACAAAACCTTGGTAAACTGACTCACGTATTTTGTGTGCTCTACATGTGGTCTTCTCAGATAAGGATGCACTGGTGGAACAGAACAGAGAAAGTACTGTTGATTGTATACCTACTTTATGGACAAGCAGAAGATCTTGATCTCGAGGCTCATTAACCAGACACTGTCAGTGGGGGTTTAAATTACTGATTACTTAATGTAAATAAATAGTGCTTTAAGAATATTTTCAGTTTACTTTTTTTTTTCCATTAACGTGTCTTTTTTCATTGTACTTCCTTTAGGCTGTCCTAAGAGGCAAAAAGAACCTGGTTTTAAATTGCTAGCTTGACCGTGTTGTTTTAAAGGCTTTTTTAGACCAATGAGAGTTTCTTTTCTATACTTAGTTAATGCTCACGCTTCAGAAAAGAGAAGTCATAACTGTCTTGGACATGTATGAACTTGTTGAGTTGAAGCTTCGGCTCTCAGCTATCCTGTATCTTCTAAGGTGCACAGTTTTCCTTGTTTGACTAGAATTTGGGAAAGTATTGTGATAAACGTTTGTTAGCTGGCTTTTATCTAAAGGCTGTAAATGTTCTTAGATCAAGTTGTTGAGTTTTTCTGTTTGGTTTTTGGTTTTGGTTTTTTTGTCCTCCAATATGCAGCCCTCAGTATGAACCTGGGGAATATACAGCTGCATGGATGTGACCACGTCTCATGTTGTGGGAGCATATTCCGTAACAGCTATTAGTAATGGGCCTTGGGGACAAGGCAGAGACTGAATTCTAGCTCCTGTAGTCATGCCACCCAAGTTTCTTTTTCAGCAGCATTGTGATGGTCTAGTTTCTATCTGAATTGTTTTCTTTCAAAGCTTTAAAAGAATAATGATATTTATTTTAGTACTTTAAAGGAGTTTACTAATGAATAGGAGAAAGTGTACTCAAATTCTGCTGAAGTCTTTATGCTTAGTCAGAGGGGAGAACTAGATATTTCTAAAATGCAATTCAGCAGGACTAAGGTCTGAGCAGGGAGTTCCTTAGAGCCATCTAATAGGAAATACTAGATGAAGAGCTTGAGGTTTGATTTTAGGCTGTCTGAATATCACCTTTATGCCCCGATCTCTGGTGTCTGTACTTGGTTTGTTTGGGGTGTAAATTTTATCAGATAGGGTCCCACCATCAGATTTCAGCACCATGTGTAATTACACAGCTCTGTAACCAATGAATTGACTTCAAAAATATTTGCAAACCATGTGGGGAACTGACTCTGTTTGACTCCTGCTTTCAGCAGGAGGCTGGGCTAGCTAACCTTCTAGGTCCTTTCCAACCTGAGTTATTCTGTGATCCTGTTCTATGAGCACCCTTTCTGATGCTCATGTCCATTATTTGTGTTGTACCCATTGCTTTTACACAGTGAATTATATGTAATAACCTTTATTTTGTAGAAGGTGCTTTCCTGTATTATTTCTTGAAACAAAATAGTTTACTTAATCTCTTTGTTTCATTGTCTGTGCTTCTTATTCCGTCTGCCACCTGATACTTGCTTTATCTATTAATCTATGTGATTCCACATAAATAAATTATTACTTCCTTGCTTTGGTTTGGTTTGGTTTTGGTTTTTTTTTTTAGAAATGGTGTCACCTGGCATTCCAGGTTTTTTTTCCTAAAGGGTATTTTTGAAAGTTTATCTAGTAGAAAAGGGCATGGATATTTTGATTACTTTAAAGAAAATAAGTCAGAATTTGTATTCTCATTGGATTTCCATCATGCACTGTTGAAAACAGTTTGTCCTGCCTGTGCTAGCAGCTGACAACGCATGTCATTAGCAATGAGTCATTTTCTGCTGGCCCGTGAATGTTTTAGGTATTGCCTGTTTTCTACCTCTTCTCTTCTTGCATCTTCTTTTCAACTTGTGGTCTATTCACCTATATTGGTGAATCTATATTTCTGAATTCATTTGCTCAGCCCTTTAGTTCACGTTCTGGTAAGCAGTACTACATTATCATTTCAGTTACACAACAGAGTTTACCTGTACCAGCATTTAGTAGTACTGTAAAAAGGACACAGGTCATGGACTCTCGTCTGTTGTGCAGTGTTTCCATAAGAAAGCACCACGTGCCATGCTACTTCAATACCAGGTAAAATAGTGCTGTTGGGGAAGTGAAGAAGTGAGTAAGGAAATCTGAGATTTCTAGAGGCGATGCTGGATTTAAAGACCTTTTTTTTTTATTATTATTTCAATTTTTTTTTTCAGAAATGTTTTTTAACCCCATACAGCCTATGCTTCTCCATTGATATCGCTGTTTGCGTTGTGTTAGTGGACAAGATCTGGTGACGCTTTGTGAGCTCAAGCTACCTTGGGACATCTGTGCTGATGCTCTGTGGGAAGGCATCAGCCATAGAGGCAAAAGGGTACATCCACTGCAGCTTGTTTTTCAGGGTTTCTACCTCAAATTCACATTCAACAGTGAATTAAGTGTAATGGCAGACTTTGCATTGGAATGTCCTGTTCTGCCAGCTCTGTCGCAGGGACGGTGACCTTTGGCTGAAGCACATAAAGACGTCAGGGAAGAAAGACACCTTGAGCCTCTTTACTTATGTTTGCCAAAACTTGTCTGTCAAAGCTGTAAGAATAGACAGAATTTGATGCTTTCTGTGTAGAAGGCTATTTCAGTTACCTGCCTTATGTTACTGTTCAAATTTAATTCTAATGGCATGCTTGTTAGATGTGACATCTTCAGTGTAATGGCTTTAAATCAAATTATAATTATATGTTAATGTGGGTATGTAGTTAATGCACAAAATGTGTTTCTTGGCTGTATGACGTGCTGCTGACCTATCTTGGGTTCCAGATATGATCTGGTCCATGCTCACAAGAAGGGAAGAGCACAGAGAAGAGGAAAAAATATGTTTTGGAAATGTTTTGGAACTTTTTTTTTCTTTTTTTCCTGTTCATTTTTAGAAATGAAGTCTATCTCCAGAGACTGTTTTAGTAGAGGTTAGAAATGAAGAATTTCCAAAACCCTTCAAAAGCAATTAAAAAATCAGTCTACTTCTGTTTAATCTATGCTTTGGCGTGAAAAGTAGAATTAACAGAGAAACTGTATTCACAGAAAAGGGTGGTTAAACCTGATTTGTATCGTGGAAGCATAAAAGGGTGCTAGAAGGTAAATTGCCTTTACTTTTCAGTAGAATTGCCAGGCTGAGGAAAAATATTTGAGTTTCCTTTTCTGCTTGTTGTCTTTTTGTAGCTAGATACTTACGGCTTAATCTCAAGTTGTTCTTATGATTCTATTATAACATTATTAGAAATCCTTGAAGATCATGGAAATAGGAGGTTAGCAGAAGTTAAGAAGAAACAAATGTTTTAAAAAGACAAACACCTTTTTGTGCTTCTTAATATATTCATCTTTGTATGTTTTAAAACCAATGAAGTACCAAATCAAATGTATGACCTAGCTATTATAACCAAATAATACTTCCATTGCGAAGCCCGTGTCTCTTACTCGCATACGTATTGCACCTGAAATTTAGACTGGAATATATTGGAAGTGGTGATGTATCTATCTCTGACATTCTCTTGGTTGCTGTGAAGTAACATTCTCCAAAACTTAGAAATTGCAAATAGGGCCTATCATAAACAGATAAGTTATGCTTCACTAAACGTGTCTTGATTAACTCAAGAGAGTTGTATCCTTAAGTTAATCAGTTTGAGTTTGGAAGAAAACAGTCCAACATATGTATAGACATAAGTTTTTATCTTAATCATTACATCTATCGCTTCTGTTGCTTAAAAAAAAAAAGTCTGTCTTAGGAGAGATGACTGATCCCATTTTTCCCATGTACATTTTCTTGGCAGAAGTGTTGGCTTAAACAGTTTCTGCCTTGCCATCATGGTGACACATGTTTGTGGAGACGTGTGAATCAGGGCAGGGAATCGACGCAGACAGAATTACTTTGCCTTTTTTTCAGTGTCCAGCCCTGCTGCTTCTTGCTGGGTTGCCCTGTAGCTGGATCAGTCCCCTCGTTTGTTTCACAACATGATCCAACATACAGCTGAACTGGGACAGTTCAGAGGCTGGGAATAAGAGGCGAGGGGTGTGATCAGCTTCAGTTAGAACTGCTGCTGAACGTGAAACCCTACCCCGAGTTGTTCCTTTAGCTCATTGTGTAATCCTACTGAGGGCAACTTACGGGCAGTTTGTGTGGCAAAATAGTAATTAGTCAACGTGACCAGTGTTGGACCATGTCTGACTGTGCTGTAGTAAAATTAGTTTTGTCCTGTGGTAGGTTGACCCTGGCTGGATGCCAGGGGCCCACCAAAGCCACTCAGTCGCTCCCCCTCCTTAGCTGGACAGGGGAGAGAAAGTATAACGCAAGGCTCATTGGGTGAGATAAGGACGGGGAGAGATCACTCACCAGTTACTGTCACAGGCAAAACAGACTTGAGTTGGGGAAATTAGCTTAATTTATTACCAATCAAATCAGAGTAGGATAATGAGAAATAAAACCAAATCTTAAAAACACCTTCCCCCACTCCTCCCTTCATCCCAGGCTTAACTTTACTCCATTTTCCTCTGCCTCCTCTCATCCAGTGGCACAGGGGCATGGGGAATGGGGGTTGGGGTCAGGTCATCAGATGTTCCTGCTGCTCCTTCCTTCTCAGGGGGAGGACTCCTCACACTCTTCCCCTGCTCCAGCGTGGGGTGCCTCCCACAGGAGACAGTCCTTCACAGACTTCTCCAATGTGAGTCTTTCCCACAGGCTGCAGTTCTTCACAAACTGCTCCAGCGCAGGTCCCTTCCATGGGCTGCAGTCCTTCAGGAACAGGCTGCTCCAGCATGGGTCCCCCACAGGGTCACAGGTCCTGCCAGCAAACCTGCCCCAGCGTGGGCTCCTCTCTTGATGGGTCCCAGGTCCTGCCAGGAGCCTGCTCCAGTGTGGGCTTCCCATGGGCTCACAGCCTCCTTCAGGCATCCACCTGCTCTGGTGTGGGGTTCCCCTATGGGCTGCAGGGGAATCTCTGCTCCGGTGCCTGGAGCACCTCCTCCCCTCCTCCTTTGCTGACCTTGGGATCTGCAGGGTTGTTCCTCTTGCATATTCTCACTCCTCTCTCCGGCTGCAGTTGCAGTTTTCCCCACCTTCTTAACTACATTATCCCACAGGCGCTACCACCAAGGCTGATGGGCCTTGGCCAGCAGCGGGTCCATCTTGGAGCCGGCTGACATTGGCGGTATCAGACACGGGGGAAGCTTCTAGTAGCTTCTCAGAGAAGCCACCCCTGTAGCTCCCCCGCTACCAAAACCTTGCCACACAAACCCAATACATGCCCTTACTAAGATTTTTTTGGCAGTTAATGTGCTTTTACAGTGAAAGAACTAAATCTCACATCTTGCATGTGAAAGAAAATGCAGCTCCGTGTTCAAAGCTCTCAGGAAGAACAAGGCCAGCTAACGCGACTTCATAGCTGTTAGCTTGCATCTTGGGTCACATGAACAGCAGGGAAAAGTACTGAGAGTAATTTATTAGCATTATTTTAACCAGCTATTATTAAATTGCAACTTGTCTTGTTTGTGCTAACATACTTAAACTTGTCAGGTGCCCCATTACCTGGTATGTTAAAACATGCATTTTTTTATTTACGAAGTGCAACATGTTTAAAAAATATCTTCAGGTTTAAGGCAGAGCAGCACAAGCAACTTTGTGCGTTTCTGGTGCGTCAGTTATGCCAGAGGGGGTATCAGCGCAGAAGGTACCGCACCAGTGTTGCAGTGGAAGTTTATATGAATCGGCAGTTATGGGATAGCTGCCGTACGATGAACTTGGTGCTCTAGCCTCGCTTAACCTGCTATCTATAAATACAGAAACTCATTTTATTCAATACAATTTTGAAAATACACAGCATCTCTCTGCTGTTGGGTATCTTCTTTGGTTTAAGAGGAGCTTATTTTAGTTAATCTTAGAATGACTGGTTAGAAAAATGTTTAAACCATACGGAGCTGTGCGTCCAAGAGGGGTTTGTCCCAGTTAAACCCAGAGGGCTATGAGTCCTGAAGGGAATGGGCAAACTGATTAATGTCTTGCTGGTGGTTTAGCAATTCACCACATGTTGGTTGGACCAAAATAACCAGCCCTTACTGCAAAACTAAATACTGACATTTCCCATCTTCGCTAAGGCTTAGGCTGACAGATTCAGCCTTCTTATTGCAGCAGACTAAATGTGCTAATATGTGTGGTTACCAGAGATGTGCTGATAAAGCGGTAGCTTGATAGCTCCTGGTAGCTAAATATATTTCTGGGTCCGTACCTGTACTAACATGGCACAGGGGCTCTGACACAATGGTTGGTTGTTTCAGAGTTAACACGTGGCGATTTTTTAATGTGAGAGCTTTCTTTTTAAAATTTTATCTTAATTGCTGGAGAATTGGTTTGATTAAAACTTTTCTGTAGGCCGGGCACCTAGAGCATGTTTCAACTGAAAATGTAACGATAGGCAGCGTTGGTCCCCTCCCTCCACCTGGGTGGATTGCCCGTGGGGATCAGCCTGGGGTTTTGGGTTTGTTTTGTTCCGTCTTTGGGGTGACACGGTCTTTTTGAGTTCCTGAGCGCATTTACTGAGAATTTATCAAACCAGTACTGATAAGGCAATACTGAAGTTATTTGCTTGCCCACAAAAGAGGGTGCCCTAGGTTAAGGATGTCCAGTTGAAGCTCGGTGTAACACGAGAATTTGATCAAGAAAGAAAATCTGATGAGTGAGAAAATGGATGTAATCCATGGTCTTATTCGTGTTTGGCAGCTAAGTCAACAAGTCAACCTGTGTCTTGCAGATGTCCGATACTTAAACCAATTTTAAGAAAACTTATAGAAGATTGACAGAAGCAAAGCATTACGCAACAGCTGTTTCAGGGTTTTTGTGTGAAGGGAAGTTGAAGAAAGGTAGTTGCGTTACCACTGGAATTGGCAGACCCGTGGGTTTGCAAGTATCTATCAATACAAGTGAAATGATAGTTGCGTAATGCTGTCTTGATTTGTTTTTCTCCCTGTAGAAGAAAAAGAAAATTGGCAGGGACCATTTGAAGGATTAGGAAAGAGCTGTTTGTAGAGGGACATTTGTCAAGCTTGCTTTCTTGTCTCCCCCGTTCCGGATTGGTTTTGGAGAAGTGTAG
Organism: Phalacrocorax carbo; assembly: GCF_963921805.1. NCBI lineage: Eukaryota > Metazoa > Chordata > Aves > Suliformes > Phalacrocoracidae > Phalacrocorax > Phalacrocorax carbo. The sequence goes on from NC_087514.1 coordinate 160,321,409, forward strand.
AGCAGCCCGAAAAATGCTAAATGGGGGGGTGGTGGGAGCCAGTCCCCGAAGTCACACCTTCACCTTTAAGGCTGAAGCCCTCTTTCTCCCGGCGCAGCCCCAAGAGCCCGGGGGAGCCGCCGGGGAACCGGCCGGCCCCGATGCAAACGTTTTGCAACTTTCCAGTTGCGCCGCTTTGTTAAATGGGAAAGTGCGGGCGTTGGGGGCGGGGAGGGGGAAGGGGAAGGGGAGCGGGGGGCAGCTGCGGGGGGCGCTGCGGGGACGGGGGCTGGCGGGGTGCGCTCGCCGCAGCTCGCCGGGAGGCGCGGGGCCCTCGGGCCGCCCCGCTCTGCTCCCCTCCCGTTCCCTTCCCTTCCCTTCCCTCCCCCCGCGGCCCCCGGCCCCCTCCGCCGTCCCGGGGGTGCGGGGCGGGGGCGGCGGGAGCCTCCGGCGGGGGCGCTGCGCCTCCGGCCGCCGCCGCCCCGCCTCGCCAGCGCAGGCGGCCCCGGCTCCTGCCGCAGGACTCCGGTCCGCACATTGGCGGCGCCCGCCCGCGTCGGATCTACTTTCTCTCGCTCGGCTCTTTTTTTTTTTTCTTTTTTTTTTTTTCTCTCTTTTTTTTTTTTTTTCCTCCCCCCCTTCCCCTCCCCTCCCCTTCCCCCCGCTCCCCTCCCCCTCCGCCCACCTCGCCGCCGCCGGCTCCAGCCTGGTTCGGGGAGGATCCCGGAGCCGAAGTTCCGAGGCGATCGTGGCGGCGGCGGATCGCTCCCCCGGCGGCGCCGCCATGGGGGCCCTCTAGAGCCGCCCGGCCGCGCCGAGGCCGCGGGGCAGTGGCCTGGGAAGCTCCTGCCGAGCGGCGGCTCCGGGAGAGGAACATGGCTGATCGCGGGCAGTGCTGAGCAGTCGGTGTCTCCGCACGGCGCTGGGCTCGGGCCGTAACATGTAAATAACTTCTCTTTCCTCCGGATCGTGCGGGCGGGCACCGATGCCAGCCCCTCCATTTTCCAGAGGGGATTTGTGAGAGGTTCCGCGGGGCTGGGCTATGTCGCGCAAAACCAATTCGCCGGGGGTGAGTACGTCTGTCGTTTTAACTTCTTTGTATTAGGGGGAGAAGCTGTGACAGCGGGCCCGGGGCTGTGCGGGGCGGGGGGGGACACGGGGACACGCGGGGACCCGCCGCCGGCAGCGGGGCGAGAAACTTAGCGGGGGGACCCGGGCGCTCGGGAGAGGGGGTCCCACCCCTCGGGCCGGGAAAGCCACCGCACCCCGGTGCAGGCGAGGGTATCCAGGGGCCAGTTCCAGCTCACCAGACAGTCCTCGACCATTTAAAAAAAACCAACCAAACAAAACAAAACAAAAAAAGCAAAACCCACCCCCCTCCCACCCAAAAAACCCCCACAACAACAACAAAAAAAAGAGGGTGGGGGGTGGGAGAACCACCAAACACAAAAGCCCAGCTCGGGTCTGACCTGTTTCTGCAGCCTGCTCATTTCTTCCCTCTGTGCACCTACACACACGCACACATACACACGTGTGCCTGCACGGACACACACGTATTCTTTTAAAATTATGACTTTATATGGTTCGCTATAGCACAACTCTTTTTTTTTTTTTTTTTTTAAATTTTTTTTAAGCACTTTCATTTCCTGGTGTGAATTCTGGAGTGCTGGAAAATGAGAAAGGATTAATTTCTCTCAAATATTTTTAAGTACTCAGTACACAATCTTTTCAAAAAGAGTGCCATTTTAATTTTGCGTGTGTCAAAGCATACCTCTATAGCGTTAATTTTAGATGATCCTCCCAGATGCCTTTATCTATAGTTCTAAATTTAAAAAAAAAAAAAGCACTTTTTAAAATACACCGTGTTCCCAGCACAAGATGCACGCTCAGACCATCATATATGATGATTTTTATATGAGCAGTGAGCAAATAGGTCATAAGTCAAAGTAAGTGTTATGTAACTGGGTGGCTTTAGCAAACTTGATACGAACTGTATAGAGAAAAAAAGTTTGGATTTTTTTTTTTGGTCTGGACAAAATCAGAGGCTGGCTGTCCCTTTTTTTTTAGTGGGATTACTTTGTAGCAGGTTGATTTAAAAAAAAAAGACAAAAACCAAAACAACATATGCTTTAAAAATATGAGGCAGTTAATCTGTATGGTGTTTGGTATTTTTTGAAAAAACTGTTTCAGTCATGTACCTAATTCTGGATACTAAATATTACGTATTCACCAGTGAATCATTAGTTAATACTGTAACCAGCATTACATAATTGAAAAATGTTCCTGAGTTAGCTTAATTATTTAACTTCACTCTTTTGTAGAATAGCGTTATTTGGCATAGTTAGAGTTCTTGAAAGAACTGAAGATCAGTATGAAAATAATGGGGATTTTTTGCATCTGAGGAAATAAAGCAGTGGTGGGTTAATACTCCTATTGCAAAACTGAAACATAGGCAGACATTTAAAGATTCCCAGTGACTATATAAAATACTATGTATTAAAGTAAACACCGTTGCTGAGCTGGCGCTTACATGGAGGGGTCTTTGTGCTTTTCTACATCGTGGTGATGTTAGCATGTTGTGTTTGGTGTTTCTGCACAATAAAATACACTTGCTACAGAAAAAAGCTGCAGCCCCCAGGCTGTTTAGTGCAAGTATTTTAACCACCTACTTGTAAGACAAACGGAGGCAGGAGACAAGATACACTTTTCTCGGCGCTGCTGGGATCAGCTGCATCTGTACTAGCCATTCATTAATTTCACTAATGCCTACCGTACACTTATTTTTAAAGTAGTTGGTGTATGGTTCCCATACTACTTTATTGTAAATGCCCTTTCTTTTGATAATATACTTGGAGTTTGAGTATCTGTAGTTTTTAATTGCGTGCCTCACTTGCATGTCATCTTTGTAAACTGTTTTGTGACTCTTCTCGCATTGTATCTGTTCTGTGCAAAGTAATAAGTAATATTCTGTCAGCGCTCATCTAGATGCTTTTAGGGCAAAATACTGAATTTTTATATTATTATTTTGTCAGACTGCTTATTTGGTTGGCTTATATGATTTTTTCTTCTTTCCCCCCCTTCTTCTGTAGTATTCTTTCCCAAACAGAAACTGCTGCAGAGTTTTGGCAAAATGTTCTTTGAGAGTTCTTTTTGGGGGGAGGCTTTATTGTCATTTACATAATATGCCAGTAGAAAGTAGTTGCATCATGTACGCTTTCTTAATGTGACTGTTCATTGGACTTGCCTGAAAATGATCTCTTAAAGGTGAACGGCTGAGCAAAAATGAAAAGAAGCTGTGTATTGATTTCTGCTTTTGTTTCAGGCTAAAAGGACCATTCAGCATGTCCTTTACCGGGTATTTCCAGCATGAAATTTAGTCACCTATTTAAAAAGAATGGTAAAAGTGCTCTTTTTATCATCACCGCTCTCAAATCTTACAGCTTTGCAGCTCTGTTTTCCTGTCCTTAAACTATGGCTAGAAAACTCTTAGTATAGAATTGTATATACTTTGTGTGCCATTTATTATAAAAGATGCAGCCCAAAGTGGCTCTGGAGTGTTGTCAAAAGTACACTCTAAATGAGCTGAAAGATGATACTTTTTTTGTTTTATTTGGGCCATTCCAATTTTAGTAATTACTAAAGCTTCTGGAAACTCTAGGAGGTAGCGTGTTTCCAGAAAAGAGTATTAAAAACCAGTTGACAGTGGGCCTTTAGCTAGCCTTTTATAATTCTGTCTTTCCTCTGTGAAATCCTTTTGGCATGTTGTGGTTCACTGGCAATATCCCAGCGTGTGATATCACAGATATCAGATGTCTTCTTGCGATTCATGGCATTTGCTGTGCCGCGGTGGTGCTCTCTGGGATGGCTTAGGTGAACCAGGAAATGTCACAGAAATTAGGTAGGGAAAGCGGTGTGATGGAGAAACAGTCACACAGTATTGGGAACAGGTGAGTGCCTGCTGTTGAAGAGTGTTCAAGTCTGTGCTTGGTAATCTGGTGTGGAACGTATGCAGCAAACAGATGCGTCTTTGACTGAGTGGTCTTTGCAGATTTTTTTCCAAGCATCTCGGATATAGATGCATATCAAAATGAGTGGCAAAACATCACAGTTAAGCTTCTTCCTTTGGAAATATCTTTGATGTAAAAAATGGATCATAATTGTATGTGGCCTTGTTAGGGTTTATTTTCATCTCAAAGTTGAGGTCCAATGCCAGGCATAAGTATAGATGGTATTGCACATATGGAGGGTATTTGACTCCTCCATAAGATCTGTTGAAAGTTATTCATAGCGCATTGCATTTCTGTCTGTCTCTTTGGTGAAGTCTCCCTCTTGTCTGTGTTCGCTGTTGAAATGTTACACAGTAAGTGTAGTTTGGGCTGACGGTGCTTTTGTAATATAGCTAGAAAAGAAAAGAATTCGTGTTGGCTACTTTGACCTGTGTTTTCATCCTGGTTAGCACACATTGAAAGGTAAATATTTACTTGAGTAATGTTACTTAATTAGGCACTCACAGAAGATGAAGGCATGGAAGAAGAATCTACTTGTGTATTTGTTTATTTAGTCAGGACTTGCAGTTCTTGGGTATAATTCTGACGATTTCTTTGTTTTAGGTGGAACTCAATGTGTTCCTCTTAACCACAAACACTTCCATGTTATTGTTGCTTCAGATCTCCCTTTCTCTTTTTCTTCCTTCATTTTTTTTTTCCTTTATTATCCTTATTTTTAATTTTTGTGCCTCCAATGCCCCAGTGCTGTAAAAAGAGAATATGGATTGCTTTTGTAAGACTCTGTTTAGGAAGCACTGAATGTAAGAGCGGGTTATTGCTGCCTGGTTTATAGTTAGGCTTCTGCCTGAGCCAGCTTATGATCTCAATTAGACTCTTGCCCCCTGTTAGTGTCTATCATCAGATGCCATAGAGAAAAATGTGACAAACTCTGAAGTGGGCAGTTATGGAACAACATGGGGGATCTGTCTGAGGTGGAATTAGACCAGGAGGAAAGAGAGCTGTGTTTTTTCTAGAATTAAGAAAACCTCAAGCGGAATTCTTATTTGTACTTATAGTTCTGCAGAAATCTACCTTCTTTGAATCAAATTACTTGTGAGGATATTGAGGTTGATGGAGTTTGAAGGCTTTTCCAAGCATGAGGACCAGGGTGAAAGGATATGATACAATTGGCAGAACAAAGAGAATGGGGTGGGGGGAAGGGATGTGTTGGATGGGACTACACAAGGGCAGCGTATTTGGAGCAATGACAAGGACTAAGGTTGGAGCTTTGTTTTAGTTATCTTGCCCTTCCACTTGAGTTGGGAGATTTTGACAATAGAGTTTTGTGGTACCATTGAGAATGAGTTTAACAAGGAAGTGGATACTGACAGTGATCGCGGAGAGTGATGAGGGAACGAGTCTAGAATATTTTCTGATCTGTTTCAAAGGTTACTTGATTGGGGCCAAATAATGGAAGGTGTGCCAGGAGTTGTCACTGCCATGTCAGCCTTGCCTTGCCTTGTGTACAATAGCTTTAGTCATTGTCATGGCAGAAGCCATTCATTATATGCTCAGAACTGTCATAAAATGGAGGTCTGGATCAAACAGTAAGTACTCTTTTAACCTTTGACAGACTTTGCTCATTTGAAAAATTTCACGTTGGCTTTATGATATCTTAGTAGAAGGCTGCTTGCACATGGGAGTGGACAAAAGCAAGGTAGAGTGCCTTTGGAAGAATTGTGGGTTTGCAGTGATCAGAAATGGGGAATCCAGAGTTACAGGAACGTAATCTTTAAGACAGTTGGGAGATTAAGGATGAGAAACGTAGAGTTCGGTCTTTTTCTTTCACCTTAATCCGTCTTGGTGCAATAGCTTGCCTGTGAACACTCTTTCTTTTCAAGTGCATTTAACCACCTTTTCTTTTCTGTTTGTCCCTTGTCATCTTCTGTTTTCGCCTTGTTAAAGGAATCCAAGATTTTTAATTAAGGAGAAATAAACAGTTTAAAGAACAATATAAAGGCAGTGTTAGACAGCTCCAAGAGCAGCAACTGTTATAACTTGCAATCTAGTTTGTGGGAGAAAAGAGTGGTAGTGAAGAAGCCTGGAAGATTTCTGAGGTGGTTTGTGTGGATCAGGGTACAGTTTTGCATGAATAAATTATTGAAATTGGGCTGGGGAGGGGAGTCTGGCCTGTATATTTTGTTTAGGTATTAGTCTACAAAATGTCAAGTAATTAAATATCTTTTTTTTTTTTTCCCTTGGTATATTTGTCTTCAGGTAGTAAAATCCACCTAGAATGATGTAGAGTGTTTAGCTATGAGGAGTCTGTAAGTTAATTATTTTCTCTCTTCCATGTTTCGGAAATGTACATAGCTGTTCAGTGTGTCTTGACCGCCGTGGTTCTGTTACTGAGATGGTTATGTCACTTTTCTGTAGAAAGTTTTGGAATCCTAGAACTGAAATGGTGAATAGCTACTATTTTAGGCAGTTCTATTGCCTCCCTTGGGGATGTTTTGAAATCGGTTGACTTCTGTTTTAGTATGTTACCGGAAAGTCAGAGTTTCTGAACTGTGGTGTATAGCCAGAAATTGCTATTGCCAGTTGTGACATCTGCTGCCATCGCCCCTGTTGATGAAGATTGTTTGCTACTGTTTCCCCTAGTGATAGCTGAGAGAAATGAAGGCTAGAGAGAGGTAGTTCTCCTGATCATTGATAGACCCACATACAGTTCATATATAAACAATCCTATATTATATTTTTATATATATTTCTTTTCTTACGGCTTCCTAATCTTCAACGTCTGCTGCTGATAGCTTTGCCAGTACTATGCAGTTTTCATTATTGATGCCTCTGGACCACCAAATAAAGAGCTGTCAGTGAATAAGTACTGAATGGATTCATTTAATTATGATAAGGTATTCTCTAAGGTACGCAATTCTGTTTCAAAGACAACTGAAGTCAATAGAAAGTTTTCTATTGAAATAAAACAGTCATGAGAGTAAATGCTCATCAGTAAGAGTAAGAATTCGATATTCCAGTCCATTCTGTATCTACTGTTTTGAATAGTGCTAACCGACTGCTGCTCTGCATGGTCAAAAAGTGTGGGGAAGAGGATGCTTTAGAAAAAAGAAGCCAGGCATTGCAGAATAGTTTTTGGTCTTCAAATTTCAAGAAAACGTGAGACTAGTTTTCTGTCAACTTAGAGTCAGTGAAACAGCGCTAAGCTGAAATCATAGAAATCACAAATTGCATAGACTTGTTCTTGATTTCTGTATTACTCTTTTACTGGCCAGTTAGTCATGTTTTACTCCCACTGCTTCCAGATACCAACAAGAATCACAGTCGTGTTGTGTGTAGGGAAAAAAATTGCAGGGCACTTCTGGGCCACTCGGTGAGAACTGGGTTTATTTGGTTGTGTTCTTCCTAGACAGTATTTCACGCCTCTGAGCCCCAACATCCTGTCTGATACACAGCTCATCAAACACAGGAACATCATAACTACTGATATTATGTGTTATATTTCATCAGAGCGATGTAGGGCTGAATAATTTCGCATGTAGGGTTCCACACCCTATCCTTGTACTTTTCACCACCTCCTGTCCCAGAATTCTCAGGCTGGGAAGCAGATTAAGAGGAGCTACTTAGTTGGCTTTCCTGGTAAGTAGTATATATTTGTAGGTGAAGAGTAGGAAACAACTTCTGGGGAAGGCTGTCTTGTAGATCTCCTTTGTAATAGAGAAGCCAATGATGGTTGTGGTCTCTTCAGCAGGTTGTAAGGATAATTTTTCCTGACTTTTGTAGCATCCTCTGAGCATGAATTTAATTGTGAGGAATTTGAAAGATTGGCCACAGTGGTATGTATAGTTAGGGGCGGGAAAGCAGTGGCAGCGGCTTGATGTCTCTTCAGGCTGTAAGAGAAGCAAGGATGGGGTGTTGGGGAGTGATTGTATCGTATGCAAAACTTGTAATTGGGTAGAACAGATGAGCTTTTAGGCACACATAAGGAAATATGTGCTGTTTTTTCACAAAGTGTCCAGGTGCCCCTTAGGCACTTAATGTCACAGAAAGCACCTTCTACATCTGGAGTCATCAAGTTGCAGAATCTTTTCAGTGTTGCATCCTATACTGAAAGAAGATGTATCTTGAAATAATCTCTCCTGTAATCTCCTCTCCAGTCCATCCAACAGCCTCCTAAGCCTGCTAAACTCATCAGAAGCAAACTTTCTGCAGATCGTCCTATACCCAGATTGTACCAGAGCCGCAGAAGTGAAATTTGCCAACAGAGCTCCATGACCACCCCTGTACATGCATTCCAAGACAGAATTACCCAGATCATAGGATTCTCTGTAATAAGCTTTGTCTTTTACTTGATTTCCTCATGAACATTCACTATGTCCTCATGGAAAGTGGATGGATGAAATTACGCAACTTCTAAATACGAGGATGAACTCGCCCACAGTCAGTGAACACCCACTGTTTCTTGGAAAACTCTGCGCGTAACTCTTTGGTCGTGGCGTTCTAAGACGCATGCCAAATTTCATCAAAAAGATGAGCCTGAGTACTGAAAATCGGGACTTGTGGGATGGTTAAAGTCATGAGCCTGACAAATGACAAAATGTAGTCATACTCTAATACCCTCCCTGCACCCCTGCCCTAAAGCTCACCTCTTTGTTTTATACATATATAACAAATTGCCTCTTACTCCATCTGTTTTCCCCAGGAGGCAACCATCTTATGAGCTTTCCCTCAGCCTTCTCTACAAGCAAAGTCTACCTGTCTTCTCAGATAGGTTCACAGCTTTAACTATGAAGACTGGGGAATCTGCATAGTGTTCAAATAAGAGCTTTTGTGTCCAGGAGCTTGTTTGTTACTTTAACTATGTTACTTGATCCAGGGTGGGGGGCAATATAAACTCCCACGTATCTTTCTCTGTAGTCTTTTCACTGACTACAAGAAGTAAAAAAAATTATAGATTCCCTACAAAAAGTAAAGTTAGAATGCTTGTATACTGGGATTGGATATTATTTCACATTTGACGATAGCAGCAAAATGTGACCTGACTTTCTTCAGTAACGTGACACGTGATGCTTAGGTTATTTCTGAGGTTGTGCAAGGAATTTAGTGACTTAGGAGAATCCATTGAGCTGCCAGAAGAGCTTAGTGTTGCTTAAATACAAGAAAAGTAGGTGGTTTTTGACTGCAAAAAGCATCTTGTTGGAAGGCATGATTATATGACATGAAGCTTTCTGTTCTTGAGGTTTTGGGTTGGTTCTTTTTTACTGTAGTAGATAATGACCACCTGACTAAGGGATAAGCACTTAGTATAATCTTTTCAATACGATATGGACAAAGATCCTAATAAGCCATCATGTATAGGATGCTCAGACATTTTCTTTGCATGCTTCCTCCCACCACGCAGAACTGGTAAGACTCCATGAGAGGCTCCAGATGTCAGAAATCAGGAACAAGTTTTTCAGAGGAATGAAACTTTCATAAACCACTAAAGGCTACATAACTGCACGTTCACTGTTCACAATTCAGGATGTTGAATACAAGGCTGGAAACAAAGGTTAATGTTGTTAAAGATCAGTCTTTAGCTGTGATTTGGGCAATATGTTGAGCTTTGTTTTCCTAGCTCTTGGTTTAGATCCTGTTTGTAAGATAACATGGAGAAATTCCCTATTTCACAACAGCAGCCACACTGGGTCAAATCAGAGATCTGGATGTCCCATCGTCATGTTTCCTGCAGTGGTTAATAGCAGATGCCTAGGAAGGAAAATAAGGAAAGGGTAATTTTGTAATGATACTTCCCTGAACCACTAATTGCAGGAGGTTGGGAAAGAATTGTGGTATTTCTGGAGTCAAGGATGGTATCTCCATGTTAGATCTGTTGAGCATTAGACATCTCCCTTGAATATGTCCAGCCTCTCCTGGATCACAGAAACTTTCAACATGCTGAGCATGGAGTACCACAGTTTAACTGCATATTGTGAGAAGAATGGGGTGTTCTTGAACCTTCTGCCTACCAGCATCAGTGCCACGTAGTATGTGTTGGAAGACACAGTAAATGCTAATTCTGTGATCACCTTTTCAGTGTGAGTTGTGATTACAATTATCAAGTTGCATGAAAATGTGTGTGTGTGAAAAACAGACTGTATACTTTTCAAAGAGGTGCCTGCATACCGAAGACCTAGTTGAGAGCACCAGGTTACATCGCGGAAATTTTATTTAAACTGGAAAAATTGTGTGTCTGTAATGGGACTGCTTTTTGAAGGCATTAAGAGACAAACGGACTCCAAAGGCAGGATGTCTGGACTCTTAGCAAGTTTTCTTGTTGTTCTTAGGGCAGTACATTTTTTTCACTTTTTGCAGCCTTTAGGAATCACGGGATCTTGTTTTCTGATCTTAAACGTCTATATTACATAGCTTAGGTCTTGAGTCATTTTATTAGTTAAATAATACTTGTATCTGGATGATGAACCTGTTTTATATCTACCATAAAAGCACTTAATTATTCTGCATATTATGTTTCCCGATAGAAGTGGTTATCGGTGAGTTTAGATTTCACACTCGATCATGCTGATAATCTGTGGATCTACAGATCTTTAAAACCCACAGTGTATTAATGGTGCTATCAACCATAGCTGCTGCAGCTTTATTTCTTTATTTTTCCTTCCTCAAGGGTACTGTAGTGGCCAGTTCAAGCATTAGCCACCAAATGCCAAGGCGGCTATATGGCAACTGCAGTAGCGTTTCTGTATCTAATGGACCAGGTCACGTGCAAACCCTCATTAAAATATGATTAAAGTGTCCCCTTTTGTTTGCTAGATGGAGCCAAGCCCATGCTTTGCTCTGGACCCTCCATTATGTTTGTGCTGTGTTTTGAAACATCTCTTGTTTGTGAAGCTGATTGTTCACCACCCCAGCCTCATCCAAACCTCTGCTGAAGATGCGCTGCATTCAGCTGGCTTTCCATTATTCGTCTCGCCTCTTACATCGACCGATGATTAAATGCGAGTAAATTAAAATGGTGTCTGCTTTCATTGAAAACATAGTCTTCTAAAGACAAATATGAAATATGAAGCTCCTGTTCTTGACTGGGGACGTATCTTACTTTCCTATACCTCTGCTTTTTAACTACTAAAGGCTGTTGCCTCTTTCACTTTTTTTTTTTTCCCTGGTATTTAATTAATAAGCTAGTCTCACAGTTAGAGAATCAGCATAAATTGTGTTGGTAATTTGCCATGACCACCTATGGTAGTACATAAATAATGAGAGAATAACAAAAACTTACAACTAAATTTAAAAAATCAAAAGGATTTAGTTATGCTTTCTAAGACAAGCCTTCTTATCTTGTCTGGGAGTAGAAAAAAATGGGCTGTTTTTTAGGTTTATTTTTTGTGAAACATGGAAATCAGTATGCTTCGAGCTGAAAGGCTCATAGCATGAATCCACAAATTTAATTTGTATCTTTGATCAGGTATAGCCTTGCCAGTACCCATAGAAAGCATAAACTTACTGGAAACATGGTATAGTTGATCAAGTCCTACGATGAGCATAAATGACTGGAGAGGGACAGCTGACTTCTTGTGGTTGTTGGAATGTCAGCGAATGAAGAGTATTATTTCCAAATCAACACGTTACAGAAGAAAAAGGGATAGAGAATCCTATATAAGTTCTTAGATCTGTCTTTTCTTTTGACACTCTGTGAAATCAGATGATTTGGCACTTGTAACTACTGTGGGTAAGAGGCGTTTATAAGAAATAAAATAAAATGTATATGTGGCAGTGGTGGGGGAGGCGTCTGTTCTGAAAACATCTGAGATGCTGGAAAGTGTGTCCCCAGTGGGAAAGAGAAATTGCATCGCTGGCACTGAGGCTCGCTTCTTATGCATGTGTGGCCATATTTAGAAAAGGATCAACACTAGGAGCTGAATTATTAGAGAAGTGAGTGGCTGGAGGGACTGAAAATAAAGGAAATGATTTGTATCTTGCTCATTTGTTCAAATTTGGCCAGATGATACTGGGGGGGTGGGGGTGGGGTGTTGCTAACTCCAGCCTAGCTGCTAGTGCAAAGTGAATCTTGAGATGAGTTTCAGAAGGTAAACATTTGATTTAAAGCTCCACAGCTGCTGTTTCCTGGGTTTGTATGTGGCTGCCTTCTGCCTGCCAGTAGAAGATGAAGGGGCATGAAAAAACCCGATGCTCTCGACTTGTAAGCCTGGCCTGGAAGGACCAGATCCAACACTTGACAGAGCAAAGTGCAGGATGCCTGTGCTGTATGTAGCGCTGTGGGAAGCTTCTGGTTTCTAGTACATCTTGCAAACATTCGTGTCTACAAGTAAAGCAAACAGCCAATTAAAAAACACACCACATTTCAAAGAAGTTATATATAAAAACAAGAAAGCTGTCTTACTGGCAGATACGTGCCACTCTATCAGTATAGTTCATTACAATTATTTGCACCTGTGTGGTAGTTTTTAGTTTATTGCAATTTTGTTAAAGTACAACAGATTATCTAATAAATTCATTGGGGTGGGGGTGGGGGTGGATTCAAATGATGCTTCTAAGGAGAGAGCTAGAAGGAATGCTTTCAAAGTTTTCAGGAGCAGTTTCCATCCTTCCCCCTGCCTTTTTTTTTTTTTTAATAAGTGATTCTTTTTGTTCCACTCATCTCAAGATTCATTTTGAAAGACTTATTTTTCTTGTTTTGGCAAAATAGTTGATCAGTGCAACTGGCAAGAAACTGACATAGAACAACAAAGAATTTCTGTCTAGTTAAAAATTGTATTCGAGGCCATCTTGGAGCACTTTGTGAACTAGAGTAGAAACTCTTTGTATAAGAAAGGCCATTCAAGTTAAGTTGCACGTTTTCCTCCCCAAAATTAGCATACCAGAATACTTTCTTGCAGAGTGTTTAGAATACTTTGTACAAGAAATAACAGTAAGTTGAAGATTGCTAACTGAGGATCTGTAATGATGCCAACTGACTTTTTTTTTAATGAAAGCTTTGTATACATAACAGGATGAGTCATCACTGGAGAGTTCTGAAAGTGTTTGGCATCCCGAAGAATCCTTTTGTATGTCTCTGCCGCACAAAAAAAAGTATTTTTGTCATGAAACTCTGCCTTAAGAAGTATTGCAGTAACTGGAAGCTTTAGGGGAGGGTTTTCTAATGTGGCTTAAATCTTTCTATTATTGTTTTAAATATTTTGGTATTCTTAGATCTTCCTGAATAATAGAATGAAAATTTCTAAGTAGTTTGTTGGCTGTTAATTTTTTTAAGATGTGGCTTCAGACGTACTTCTTTTATAAATGTGTTTTTAAAACTGTGTAATAGGAGCTTGACTGTTTTCCGTAGCTTTAATGTGAGTATTAAAAATCTGGTAGGGGAACTCATTTTGCTTTATTGAAACAGGATCTCTGTTGTAAACAGGTAGTAGTTGCTTATCTGAGTCGCACTTATTTTAAGTACATTTTCTTTTGATACAGTTGTTGTGTAGAAGAACTGGTTGGCCTTGGTAGTTTATGTTGTGTCTCTTAAGAAAAGAATATCTCACAAAAATTAAGTTGTTTCTTATTTGTGTTAAGAACATCTGCAGTTGCTATCCTCACCCAGAGCAACTGCTTGATAAAAAGAAGTAAAAGCCTTTTGTGGTGTTTAAGACGTTCATAAGTAACATATTAGACCAGCATTGAATTTTGCCCATGATTTTTCCTAACGATGTGAAACCTGGTTCATATAACGTTCAAGTGTGTGCAAGGCAGCAGAGATTGAATTTTGCAGCTGGCGAAATAAGGTAGCAAACTTACTTTTATCTGAGACTTCTAGGAATGTATGAAATATTTCAGTTTTGGTTTTTTTCCCACCGCTTCAGTCTTCAGCAGTGTATTTTGTAAACCATGCTATAATTAATAAAAAAACAAAAGAAAGCCATTGACGGATTCTTTTATGCCTTGTAGTAGTGATGATATAGATATATTTATTAGGTATTAAATCTGAGTTCTAAATCTTGTGATTTCTTTTCAGTGAACCTGAATATGAAATTTCTGGCCAAGGAAACTTGAAAAAAAGAACAGAATTCTTCGGAAGACTTCACAAAGAAGTCTTCAGAATTCACAGTTCTTCATCCAGAAGAAAAATGCTTTCATAATAATTTAGAATTCTGTAGGCTTTTAATCCCAGTTCTCCAAATAATACAGATAACAGAAAGCATAAAAGACAGAAGGGCTTTCAGACAGTCCTTGAAGAAGTCCGTGGGTTAATTATTCAGCACTGCACGTGCAAGTGTGATAGTTTTCAGTCCAGCTTTTGCACTCACATATTTTTATTAGCATGTTTATTTTACTGTGCACATCCAAGGCTAAGTATTTAACCAGTTCTTTGATTTAATTTGAAAGTGAAACAACGAAATTTATTTAGCTAATAAAGTTGATTTTTGGCGATAGCTTTTAATTTAAGTTTAGAATTAGCTCAGTGGCATTGCTAAGCAGTGGCTTTTAATGGAAGCACGCTTTTTTCTGTTTTGGTTTTTTTTTTTTTCTTTATGTTGAAGGTCTTATGCTGTGTGTTACCAGCTTAGTGTTGTTCTACAATAAATTAAATGCTGAATTGTACTAATTAGGGGTGTGTCTAGTGAGACTGAAGCCCTAGGGTTTTTTTATTTTCCAAGGGAAGCTAAACCTCAACTTTCAATTTAATTTTTGGAAGAGGTAAGCCCTCAACATACCTGCAGATTGGGCCATAGAATTGGATCTAAGAAAGTAAGGTGTTGGGGTGTGCCTGTATCTAGAAAAGGTAACATTTTTGGTGGTGTTATTAATCTTATGTTTACCTGGAGTCCTCTCAGAGCTCTTACTGGGAGGAGCTGTAATTCAAAATATTGTACTTCCTCCAACAAAACATTATTTCCAGCTGTTCAGGTGAAGAAGTTTTCCACTGGGGACATTGAACCAACCGTGTTACCTTTAGTGTAGGGTCCAGATGCAAAGAAGAAAACCAGTATATATTCCTCAATGAAATGACTTCATGTGCTTGTTTTGCAGCTTGTAGGACAGAACGTTGGCACCTGAGATTTCTGGGTACCTTAGATATTTCTCCCAAGTCTTGAGAATTGAAGTATCCTAGAATATCCATTTTCCAGTACACTGACTGCTGCAGAACCCAGATGCCATTATACCTTTCTTAAGTTTGCAGTAAAAAGGTATTTCTAGTGTAACCTGTCATTGAAACAGAACAAAAATACAGGGAGAAGAGGTGGTGAAGGTTATTGAAGGTTTCCCATCCCATTGCTTCTGAGGAACTGTTCCCTGGTAATTTATGTACCTATGTTTTGTTAGTAATGGAAACTTTCTAGTTAGCTTTATATTTACAGGGCATTTAAGGCCATGATTCCAGAGATCTGTTCTGCTGGCAGCAGCGACTGAGGCAGTTGCCTTTTATTGCAGCTGCTCAGCCCTGTTCCTCTGCCAGTGCAACTGCTAGCATGCCTGCGTGGAGAACCTGGCTGCAAACTCGCTTGTGACAGTATAACCTCAATTTGTAAAGGGTACGTGTGACTTACGTGTTACTTCAGGTGAACGTTTGACTGTTGGCCAAGTCTTGTTACTTTTGCTTTGACCCACGCTGGCTTTTTGAAGTGTTACGTATAAAGCTATTTTTCGTATTTGAAGATTCTCACAGTAGAAACATAGTGTTCACAGAAGCAATGTGTTTGAGAGGAAGAGGTCTCTTCAATAGCAATTGGTTTAAAAATTAAATGTTTTGGATTTTTTAAGTCTCCTTTTTACTTCGTCTTTACCTTTTTTATCTTTGAGGACAATGTTTCCTTTCATTTTCTATGGTATAGTTTCACATTGATAAACTTGTGCTTTTATCATTTTTTTCTAGATAACAGGTTTCTTGATAAGATTTTAGGTCTTGTACACTTTTAGACTTTGTAAGTAATTTAAGATTTTAAATGCTTCAGATATGCGGAAAAAAGATAAGATTTGTTATAGTATTAACATCATTATCATGTCAGTAATGTATAGTCAGCAGTCAGGTACCTTCTGTTGTGCCTATTCTGTTTTACTTGCCAGTAAGGTAAATCTTCCACAAGTCCAGGCATGCCATGTCTAAGCTACACACTCATCAAATTTAAATTCTGAAATTAATAAAGTTATTCAAAATTACCATAGTACTTTTGAAAAGTTGAGATCCAGGAGCCCAGCTTTGGGTTGTCTTTGTGATAATTTTGTGTGGGGAAAAAAACCAACCCAAAAACCCCCCAAAACCAACCCTCACCCAAACCCAAAATAGATAACAGGTGTCTAAAGAATTCACATTGTGATGTGTTAGTGCTGAGCTTTTGAAGATGAGAAAATAAGTGTTAATAATTCATATATTTTACTTACGGTAGTTGCAGCACAGTTTAAAAAATGATAGGTATGGGTGCTCTGTAAATGTTTTGTGGAAATTTCGCTTGAAAAATCAATACAAATTGAGCTGCAATTCCAGTGTGTTTGAAATTGCTTGTATCCAAGGAACGAAATCCATCTAAAAGATCAGAGCTGGATAGAAACAGTTAATAGCAGACTGTAGGGATTAGCGTTGGGTTCAGCCTTGCTGTTGTTAATGAGCTGGAAGAAGGCGGAACCAGCAAGCTAATGGTATTGACAGACAGTATGGAGCTAAATGGATTTGTCAACACAAGGAGAGAGAAAATGGAGAGAAACACAGGTTGGGAATATACAAAATATAGAAAAAGGAGGAGGTTCCCCGCAACCTCCTCTAACAGATGAAACAACCACTGTTGAGTCAGTCAGGGCTGATGGGTTTTTCAGATGCTGCACTGATGAGAGTGAGAATCTTGCAATAAAATAATGCTGAAAAGAGAAAGCAGATAAATGAATGGTTTTTTACAGATCATATTTTAGTTACGTCAAGTATGTTAGGAAGGTGAATGCATTACCATTTGTGACACAGCTAGACTTTGTGTTGATATGAACAAGCACGTCCACGGGATAGTGCTGCTTTGAGACAACAGTTAATGCTCACACCTAAGTTTAAATAAAATGTGTCATGGGGAAAAAAAGTGTTGGCAAAATGTAGTAGTTACGAGTTGAGTATATTTAAAACTAGCAACTTTCTATTTTTCTATTAAAAATATTAAACCTATTTTATCTTGTAGGTGGAAGCGTAATGGTGACTGTGCCTTTTAGGCAGAGATTCTTTTCCCTATATTCTAGGAACTTTGAAAACAAAATTATAATGAGAGAAGGCATGTTCATAAAATACTCTTTTCTAGAAATAATCTCTGTAGTCCACAATGGATGAAAGCATGTAATAGTTACCATCACTCTAAATAAATAAAGAAAATTATCCGCTGTTGAAGTGTCCCAAAAGTAACCTCAGCTGCTCTGCAGACACAGACATGGAGACTAGACTAGCAGCATTTACCAGCTGTGTGTAAGAGCTACGCCGCACGTAAAGGGATTTCACATTTTATTATGTGGGAGGAATGATGTCAGTTTGGTTGATTATGCCCCTTTCAAGCTGCTGTGATAATTACCTGCTTGTTACCAGAAGTGTTGAACCCATTTTCAGTTCTTGTTTGCTTTTGCTGTCATGCCCTAATTGCTACATAATTTTGTCCCTGCCAATTACTACCTTGGAGTTGAATTTTACAGTGGAAAAGTTGTAGGAAGCAGTAAAGTCATTGTTTTTTAGATCGCGTAAGTTCAATAGAATATTTTATTGCGCTACAAAGTGTATCGCAGGACATGCTGCTCACTTCGGTGAGACAGCGAAATCCCGTGGTTCCCACTGAAATCAAGAGGACGTGGAAGGTGTGACTTTTTGGGAGAGCAAGTCCCTTGCTGTTGGTGTGGCTGTGGTACCTGCCTCAGTGGATAGACATGCATTGGAAGTACATATATTTACTAGGTCCTTTAGAGGCAAGAACTCTTAAGTTTGTTGGTTTTTCCTTATTCCTTCCCTTTTCATGCTGTCTTTTACCTACTATGTGAGTTTTACAAGTTGCCTTCAGTGTAGGTATTGGGTCACCTGATGTGATCCTTTATCCATAGTTTTCTATAAAGATGTAATGTAAATGGATTTCTTTAAAGGGTGCTGGGCCTGCACAGTGTTTTGTATTCTGATTAAAACTATTTGTTTGAATTATTAAGTAGAATAAAACTATAGTAATTGGGTTAAGGGCTGGCTGACAAAAGACTTTGTTGTCTTTGGGAACTGTTGTTGCCTTGCTTTGGGGTTTTGGGGTGATCCTCCAGCAATAAAGTCTGGTATTAGTCAATAACAATTACTGCTCTTGAAATCTGCATATGGAATGATGTGGATGATCATTGGGAAGAGGCAAAAGTGGGAGCTGGGTTAAGCACAGTTAAACAAAATGCACTTCAGAATGAGGAGAGGGATGGTGTCCCCATGTAGAAGTGCAGGGATGGGGATACTGTCCGGAAAGGAGCATTTCTGGAAAGAGCGTGGGATGTTTGTGGCTGTGTCCTGAAGCTCTGTTTATCGCAGAGATTGTGGGATTGGCTCCTGCCATTTTAATGTGATTCGGATAGCCACAACTGAAAGAACAAAATGTTGGCAAAGAGTCATGAAGCAGACAAAAGATTGTAGAGATCTTGGAGAAAGTTCCTTTGGTGAAAAAGGTGCTCCGTTTGTTAGGCTAAGGGGGGGCGGAGAATCCAAACTCTAAAACTAAGTAGTAGCTTGGTTACAGTGGGTAATATCTCCAGCAGATAAAAAGCCGAGTTCTTAAGGGTTCCCTAATGTAAGAGGAAAAGGTGCAAGAGCCAGCGGTTGAAAACAGAAGGCAGAGGAGTTCACCTAGGAAATGAGTATGAGTATATAAGGAGGAACAAACAACGGAGTGTGGCAAAGTAAGTGTCCTTCTGAGAGATGGGCTTCAATCAATTACCGTTATTGAGTGATATTTATGGATATTAGGCTCGCGTGGATAATGATTCTGGCATTGTATCCAGTGCGTCTGTGAGCAGCCAGACTTCTGTTTTGATAGCGCTCTCTTTAGCAGCTTTTTCATGGATGGTGTAATAAATGTTGAACATCTTTGAGGTCGAAGATTCTTTTCAAGTGTAATCTTTAATACATCGATTGCAAAATACAAATGGTTTCTAAGATTCTGAGGACACAGTATACCTCAATTGTAATTCTTTTGTCATCATGAAGGCTTTCAGGTGCTTTAAGGAGAACTTTCAGTGTGCAAAAATAGAGGGGAAAAAAATCAGTTACGCAGAAGTAATACTCTAACAAAAACTGATGGTTTTACTGCTGCAGTTTATGTGTGGACTGTGAACTAACCCGTGTTCTGTCCTGTCATGATACGAGACAGTACCTGGGTAAATCTGAGTAGCCTTAGGGCCGCTCTAAGTTACACCTAGCCGTATGTGTTTCCTTGGCAGTGTTGTCTTCACAAGTGGTTGCAAGTGTAGCTCTTACAGAGCTGCTCTGCCAGCTGTTGATACCTGGAAGTACGTCTGCAAGGTTTGATTAAGATAATTTTTGAGGCTATGTGGTCTGGTGAGTAGAACTGAGCTTTCATGCTGTAAATGTTAATTGGAAGCATATGTGTATATGTAAAAAGCAAGCTGAAATAAAAGTATAAATATCTAAGAAGCTGTCATTCCAGAAGGTCTATGCTCAGAAAAGATTAGGTAAATATACAAATAGTCCCATTATAAATCGGCTTCCATAGCATTTCTGATTATCTTTGTTACTTGTTTTTCTGGTGGCTTCTGAAAAAAGTTACAGAGGGAGTGATTCAGATTGTAATTTCTAAATCCTTTAAGACAGCATCACTTACACTGTCACCAAAAGAAGCTTCACTCTCTTCATTCCCTCTCCTCCTTCTCTAGCTACTCTTTCCTAGCGCTGCCCTCTCCCTTGCTGCTTCCAGCACAAACATTTGTGGACCTCCAATGAATGAAATGGGATAACTGATCTGGATGAAAAATAGCTGTGCTTTGCTGGGTATACGTTCAATCTGTGTTAAATCTTAAGCTTTGTTTTAACATAATTTTTACATCTTCATGTTTCAGGATTCCTGTTGAATCTTGAACATTTTGGCATTTTTCTCCATACTGAACGTAATTTTTGAGAATTAATTTTGTATTACCTTAGAAACACGTTCCCTTTCCTGTTTAAACTGAAGATACCTGTGGAACTGGAGAGCAGTAGCAGAACTTGAGGACCTTTTGCAACTTGCAGTGCAGTAAACGGAGTAAGCTTACTGCTTGTGTGTCCTTGGATGATGGCCTCAAAGGAACTCGACCTGGAGGTATCAGTTGGTCCTCTTGGATGACTTCCATTGTAGTAGTTGCTGTAACAAGGTCTGCTGGGTATGTGCCCCTATCGTGTGACACAGATACAGTTTTGTTTATAACTCTGACCTGTATCGTATGACGTAGGCTGAGCAGTAGATCATTCTTTTGGTAGCACTTCTGTCGCAGCCTGATCTCATCTCATGCTGTGGGGCGTGTGAAGGAGGGGATCAGGTAGTAGAACTCCTCTAGCATCAAGTGCTGGAAAACCCATCTATTTATTAACCTAGCTTTTTTCAGGTTTTTCTTTAAGGGCGTATTAAGGAAAAGAGGGAACAACTGTTTTAAAAATATTGTGAATTTATATATTTAATCTTAATGGGCAGAAGACTGGCTTGGAGGAAAAATGGAGAAAATAGCTTGGTTGAGTCTCTGTCCCTGGAGGTATTTAAAAGAAGGGTAGACGTGGTGCTTGAGGATATGGTTTAGTGGTGGACTTGGCAGTGATACGTTAGCGGTTGGACTCGATGATCTTAAGGGTCTTTTCTAACCTTAACAATTCTATGATTCTATGGATTGTAGCGGGCTGAAATAAAAACAGGTGAAATTTTGAGAACATTGGTGTACAGCAATGATCGTTGTCCCAAATGAAGATGCTACTTTAACAGTCCTTTGAACAGGAGATGGAAGTTCTCTGCTTTAATTATTTGGGCCTATTTGTAACCTATCTGTAATTTTCAGAAGGCAAATTTATGTCTCCAGGTTAGAAGAATCCTCTTCAGGGGTAGAAAAACGTGTTTGACTTTTTTTTTTTTTTTTTTGGCAGAATGCAGTGTTTCTGCCTCAGCCATGCCCCTAGAGATTGATATGTCTGTTTATACAGAAGCTTTTAAACATGTTTGAAGACTTGTATTAGTTGTGACTGTGCTTTGGAGCATTGCTTATTATGCTACTTGTATTGTTGTTTATATCTCACAATAATATTTCCAGAGTTTTATTTACTCTGGTATAAAAATAGTTTCCATGATCTGGCTTTTAGGATTTACTTCTAGTTTGAAAACAATTTTGGTAAAAGAAAAACAACTCATGTGAATTATAAATTTACACAGACACCTGTCTGATTATATTGCCCATTTTATTTTCAGGTCTATTTTTATTCTTCTGAGGTTTTCCGAGCCTTCTGAATAAGTTTTAATGGATTTTTAATTAGCAAGCAGATCTTTGTGTTTTTCCCTTTGGCTTTCTTAGGTTTAGCAGTTTTATTGAAGAGAAATATTTCATAATACTTGTTGACATTATCAGAAATAAAAATGCATTTCTTCATAAGGAGCACTAAGGGTGCTAACAGATGGAAAGATATGTGGTGATATGGCATTCATTTCTGTTGTGTTTTTTTTTTCCTTGTCTAAATCCATTTAGATTGGTAATGACAACCTG
This sequence comes from Phalacrocorax carbo, assembly GCF_963921805.1. Lineage (NCBI taxonomy): Eukaryota > Metazoa > Chordata > Aves > Suliformes > Phalacrocoracidae > Phalacrocorax > Phalacrocorax carbo. The sequence continues at coordinate 160,343,101 of NC_087514.1, forward strand.
CAGTTAACATGCAAGAACTACTTTTCTTACATGCCATCAACTAATTTGGGTATTAAGAAAATTCTACCTAATGTGTTCTAGGTCAGCATCTTGCATAAAAGCAGGTTATTTATATCGCTTTGGGTACTGCCATTCCTTTCATGTCCTGATCCTCCTAGTTTAAGCTTAATGTACATGTTGGGGGGAGCAATAGGGAAATACACTGGTACTGTTGCTGCAGGTGATTCATCACCTTTTGTAAACAGAGGTTCAGGTGAAATCAGAGGATGGATGCCTTTCTTGGGGAATCCTGTAACATCTGTCTAAGGGACAGATGGGGAGAATTTTTTGGTGTTATTGGTGGGATCAGAAATATTTCAAAAGCATAAGAATGAATGGAGTTATTTTCTATGTAAGCTATGGGAAGACTTGTGTTTGCCACGAGTCTAAAGCTGTGAGTAAAACTGATTTGAGGCAAAAGATACTGAGCTTTATTTGATGAGAAAGCATGAGATGTTCTGGGTTGACTGGTGAATTTTGATAGATGTAAGATCTGGAAATCTCTCAAAACAATATCATGTGAGCTGGATATAGTTTCTCTTAAAGAAATTGATATAATAGCCAAGAGCTGAATATTCTCATTGTTTTTTGGTTATCCTAACTGAACTGACAATGAATAAAAGCAATGGATAGAGCTTTTATTGATCATTGTATGCAGGCTGTACTTGCTGGATACAAAACCAATTCGTTGAGTAAAAACTTCAGTACTAGATCATTGGGCTGTTTATATACCTGCACTGTGTGGCTGGGTATTGCAGCAGGTGGCACAGTCTGCACCTGCACTTAATATATCCAGTGAGAATATTTAAAGTAAAGAGACAAATGCATTTTGAAAGAATCTTTAAAATCTTACTGTGGTAAGACTCCGGTAGACTGCAAAGTTTCAAAAGGAGATCTTTGAATATGGCTCTTAATTAATGGTGCTCAAATGACAAAAATCTGTTCAGAGACAAAAACTTCCACCAAGTTCCAAGTTACTTGGCAGCTGTTTCTCATGCATGATGACTCATATCCGCTGAATTTTATGTATGGGATCTTGAAATCACCAGACATGAGAATTACCATCCTTACCGTTGTATTACCACCTTTACTGAGCAGAGTAGCAGGCAAACCCTGCAGTCTATGAAAGAGTAAGTACTTAGATAATTCTTAATTCTTAAAAAAGGCAAGAGCTTGGTCGTGTTGTGGATAAAAAATTTTTGGCATCGTGGCTGTCGAAACATTGGAGTTAAAACTTCCCATAGCCGTCGTCATGGAGAAACAAATCCCGTGTTCTGATGCAAGTTGATGCTTATGCTACCCATCAAGAAAAAAGAGCATTTGATGCAGTGCCATATTTTGATGCAGTTTTGTGTACTTAAAGGAAGAAGTGTGGACAGCTACAGTGTTTGATGGTGCAAGTGCACATATGAAACTCCTGCAAAGGTTAGATGATTTGTGTTTTTGACAATGTCAGTGGTCTCTCAACTGTTGGTGTTGCCATTTCGTTCTCCTTGCCTGTAAAAAATAGAACATGTGAAATCACTCAGTGGTCTTGGTAAGCATTGCTCAGCAAATTCATTAAAGAGCCTCGCACAAACTCTTGTCCAGGGGAATCATAAGAACGCAGCCACTACGAAGTCTGTAGCCAGGTAGATACACAGAACTAGCTGGGGTTGGAAATGTACAGATGGCTCTGCTTGGAGCTGCTGGTGCTCTCGAAGATTTGTCTAATTTGGTTCCTGAAAAGGTTTTAAAACGTAGTGCAAGTGCTGAAATTCTGGTATGTTGTTTTGCATCATTTTGCTAGCGAATGTGGCTAAGTGCATTGGTAACAAGTGTGTAAAGGATGTACTTTGTGCAAAACTGCCAATATATGATGTGTCAGAAGGTTGTAACTGCATCAGAAATTTTTTTTGCACTGTAATTATTTCTGAGATGTGTAGAATGGTTAAGGTCTGCATGTAATGTGTTTTGTGTTACAGAGCTAGAACTATAAACTGCAAGTCAGACAGTGAGACTGTCTATCCGTGGGAAGGTGGTTCTTGAGAAATAAGAACCTGTAGCAAATTTCATGCTGTATATTGCTGAGTTAATGTGACAGATATTTGACTAAAAGTGATTTTTTCGCTTACAGAATTTGTAGATGTCTAAACAGCTTGAAAAATAGAAAGCTCTGAAAGATCTGAAAGCCTTTTTTTATAATTTCTGTTATTTTAAATGTCTCCAAACCGGAACAGTCCATACATGTAGGTCAGGTGGCCTGGCTTCATGCTTTTAACATCAAACTCAGATTTCCTTATGCAATGGTATCACAAAAAGGTACGCAGAAGTACATTGCAGTGTAGTAGCCCTAACCTCAATATTTCAGTCTGTAACTGGCTGTAGCAGAGCTGTGACTCCACGGGTTTTGTATGGGCTCATGTGAAAAGTTGTGTGTGACTGTTACCGATAATGAATCCTCCTAGTTTGGTCCTTGGCTGCCGTGATCCTCCGTTTCTCTTGCCAGCTCACTGAGGGTGTTCTCAAATAGGTCAAACGTTGGGAAGAAGATTTTGTGGTCTTGTTAGTAAGGCTTTCTTTCAGCTAGGATAGTCTTCATCTGCTTTGTCTTTTAAAAGAGCAGTTCCAGACTCAAACTGAACAACTGTAACTTCAGGGAAGAGCAGAGAAAATGCTGAAGACAGTTGCTTTGGCCAGAGCAGCCTCATCACCCTGCAGAGTTGTAGCTTCAGGCTGCTGGATCTGGTGGCCTTCTGCAAAATTGAGTTGAGATTAAGATTTTCCAACAGTGAGATGTCATTCCTGTTACAGTAATGGTGCCTCTTTGATTCGGGTGGACAGCTCTGACGAGCGCCTGCTGGCAGGACATCCTATTTGCCTTTTCTCAGTCTCCCATGGAAAGTAATTTTGCTCCAATATTGACCTGAGAGCCCAAGTAGAAACAGGTAACTGTGCAAGAGCAGTTGAAATTAAAATTACAGATAACCCAAACCTCACCTTAAAAGTACTAATTCATTTGAGCTTTAAATTGTTGTTAGAACTGTGCAATGCAAATCCATTTTGACACGCGATATTTTACTCAAAACCTGTTTTGGGACAGTCTTTCTTTCTTCAAGAGCTCTGCATTCATTAGTCAGTTTCTCTTGTATTAGGTTATTTTTTGTTAGCAGTGACTGTACTCTAGAATGAAAGCAAAAATGCATCTATGACGTTCAGTACAAATAATCTTTAAAAGAATCCTGTTTGTGTTTCTTTGAGTAGCATAGGAAATCTTTTACAAATTTCCCTTTCACGGGAGTACTGGAAAAGTTTAGATAAGAGACATCAGGTGGAGGCTATGTTCTTTTTATGTTTTTTCTCAGACATCCCTGATCTTGACGGCTATAATGTGTTTTTTTTTTGATTTCAGGTGTTTAGTGCTCTCAGAGGTAACTGTATAAAATATAGATTGAAAAAAGTTTCATCTCTGAACACGTTGCAGCCTGGGTGAATGAATAATCCTGCGTGAATGAATAATGTTTTTTAAATTTTTACTGGTTAAAGGCGGTCTAAGATGGGAAGTTGCAATGTTTTGGTTTTAAACGGAAGCTGAATTACTTCTCTTTGTAGTAGATTATTATGCTTTATAAATTAGAAGTATTAAGATACACACTTCTCTTTGATTATACCAAGAGACTGATAGGCAATATCGAATATATTTTTGAGATCTTTTAATAATGAAACTGAAGGTCGAGCAAGTTCTATAATAAGATCGCAACGTCTGGTTCTGCTGATGTTAAAGAAAAATGGTTTCCTACAGTCTTTCACTTCTCTCTATCACTAAAAGGTCAGCTTTTTTCAGTCTTTGCATCCCTTGTGATGCTTCTGTTGCACATATTTTCCATTCATTGGGGTCTTTCGGCCATTAATACACACATATCTAATACAGAAGTTAATAGGAAGAAGGTATATATTGAGTTCTTTTTTTGTAATGTGTGAAAGAAAATGTTGTGGGGGGCAAGTGCAGAAAATATTTTCACTTGTAACCGATTGCTCAGTTAAAAACTCCTCTTAAGAATCTTTTAAATCTGAAATCAGTTTGAAGCCAGAGTCAATATGATCATGAGTTTCCTATTTTAGGCTTGTTAGTGTTTAGAGCTAGTGAAATTGTTCTAGCTAGCTGGCATCTGCCTTGCTTCCGGAGCCATATTGTTCATTTTATCCAGACTTGGATGTAGAATTTTTTCAACTCATGTAAGTAATAAAGACTACATTGAAAAGTAGTGTTCAGAGAGGGGGGCAAAAACCGCTTTCACTGGAGATATTTCCATGAATGGATTCTTACCTGCTTGCTGTAGTTCCCTTCACAGGGGTACTCGCTGAACCTTGAGTACTCTAGCTTATATGTAAGCACAGTTAAACTTTTACAGCTGTACTTATGACTTACGGTTCAGAAATAGTGGGAGCATGCGCTTTTGCACACCTGTTAAAAAGATTCTTGAAGAGACTGTAACAGCTTTCACTTGTGAAACTGTCGTGTGAACATTAATTCATTACTAGCCGTGTTGGTGGCAGCACTAATTAAACCTTTTTATAAATCATTCCTGTACCATCTTCCAGGGTAAGGCTGTGGACAGATGTTCATTTAACAAAACATCTGTGCTGGTTTAGGATGTTGCTGTATCCCAGATGTTACACCGCTTTTTAAGGTTATTGGCCTTGTTTTATACATTTAGTACCATCATTGTGCTCAGCAGTTTGCAAAGCGTATGAAGGAAGGTAGTTTCTCCCCTGAATAATCCAGAGGTTTTGGCATTTGAGAAAGAGAGGGGAACTCTGGAGTGGTTCATGTGTACACGTTCTCATAAACACGAAACAAAATGCACTGGATTAGTAAGGTAGTTTCCATGGACGGTCTGAACAAATTGTCACCTGATTTTGTTGGTAGCAACTTATGTAGAACTTGCAGAAACTGGTGTCTGGCAGTAACTTCTGGGTAATCATAAACTAGCAGCCTGGCAGTGACAGGCAGCTGAGGGTGGCAGCTTTGTCAGTTATTTCATGTGGTTCCAGATGTTGGCCCATGGCCTCATTACTGATCACCTTGTGAAAAGAATGAGTAAGATCCAAAATGTTCTTTTGACCTACATTGTGCAATTGCTGTCGCTTTAAAAAAAAAAAACCAAAACAAACAAACATAAATGAAACAAAACCCCAAACAAACAAAAAACCCAAACAAAATAAAGACCAAAAACCAAACCAAACCCCAAAAACCTAAACATGCAAAAAATGTCATGCACTAAAAAAGAAAAAAAAAAAGATAAAAGAAGTAGAATCTGATTACAGGCAAGTGAATAAGACACTTGTCCATTTTCTCGCAGCGTTGTGCATCCGTGCTGCTCTCCATAGAGCTCAGCAGAGGCCACGCAGGTGCCTGGAGATCCTCCTGCGTTAGCCAAGTCAGCAAGGCTTCGAGACAGCCTCGGCGAAGAGGGAGTACCTAATGCTATGCTGAGCCCTGCAAAAGGTTTTTCTGGGCTCTTTTTCCTGTGGGCTAAATTCAATTAGTTGCTTACCCAGAGAAGAATTACGAGGTTTTTGTTTACCGTGGTGTATTTAAAGATGGAGATTAATGAAAGGCATTAGCTAAGAAAGCTAATTGATAACAACTTTAGGATTGGGTCGCAAAGGATTTTGATAAATGACTCCATTTTATGCAAATATGAGTAAAATTATTGTAGGCAGTAATTATATTCAACTGGACTCCTAGATACATCAAAAGTGTAGTTTTGCCTTTTGTTGACTTAGTTTCGTGAAACGCTGAATGTGCTTTAAATGCTTAAAGAAGTTATTTCTCTCAGTGGACTTGTTCTCTTAAACAGAGATAGATGCGGTTTTGCTTTTTCCTTCTAAATTGAACTCCATTGTAGGAAAAAGGCAAGCGAGAAAGCCAATCGCAGAAACCTTGGCAGCAGTTCAGCCTGCGTACCAAGCCCCGCTGCCTGTTGTACTGACTAATATTTATTGTTGTTTTCTTGTAGAGTCCATATCGGTCAGGCTCTGCCTGTACGTTTTGTTCTTGGTTTGTAAGCTGCAGGAGGCGTGGCTCATCTGCGTTTGTACTTCTGCCATCGTGAGCTGGTGGGGTTTCTGCAGTGATATGTAAAAGCACAACGTAGTTACTCCTCCTGGTAAAGTTTGGGACTGAGCTGTGAGATCTAGAGCAGAACTGAGGTTACAATGTTCTGTATAGCAATTACGGCTCGGTTCTGCCTGGCTTTGTGGGAGGGAAGCGGAATAGTCACGGGCTGTTGTTCCATAATTGTTTTAAGGCAGCAAGAGCTGGCGCTGCCGCTGTCTTGCCCCAGCAGCCTTTTCACATCCGTCTTCAGAAGGGTGAACTTCAGAAGAAAAAGTCTGGTTTCAGGAGGAGAACAGAGCACAAGTTGCTTCTCTTGCTTCATTTAAGGGGGAGTAGAATAAGTAAACAGAAAAATAAAAAATTTACAGGGTTTGCCAGTGGAAAAATCTAGTGTTACTCAAGCCATTCAAAAGCTTTATGTATAAAACTATTAAATAAAATGTATAAACTTAATGCAAATAACATTAAACAATCCATTCTTACAAACGTTGATTGCAATGATTGCAATCTCAGTCAAACATACATTTGTAGGCTATAAAAATCTCTTCTGATGATTGTGAAATGAATGTAACTAGCAAGAATAAGTTAATGATTTAATGCAATATTTTTCCCACCACTTCTTCAGTTTTATTTAAAACCTGCACGGCACAGTGAAGGCTTTTTGTAGAATGTTTGGGGGAGGGGAACGGCAAGAAAACACCAGACGTGGTTATATCTTTTGCTGAAAGAGGCAATTATGTTTAATTAATTGAAACCTCTGATTTTCCTTAGTGTTAAATACGTTGCTAAAATACGGTAGGGAGCTCAAGGAGTGGATACTGCTCTTGTTGAAATAAAATGTTTAAAAAGGGTTTGTGAGGTACTTTGGTGTTTAATACGTGAAATGTAGTTTTAATAAGAATCTAAAGCCGTATGTAAATTATTAAATAAACATAAACAATGGTCATCTTCCACTATCCAGTGACCTTCACCTACAGGGTTGCTTTAGAGAATAGTGAAATGGGGAACTTGTGAAGAAAACAGAATTATAATTTGTTTGCGATGATTTCAAGGTAATCCTGGTTTAGTACAAACTTGTAACTTTGCGTAGCAGACGGGTAGTTGGTGGACTAATAATTGGGATGGGTTTAGAAATAATCCCTCCTCTTAGCTGGTTGTGTTCTGTAAAGCTTTTGAGCGTTCCTGCACCAAGGGAAGCGATTTATCTGCATTCCCATCGTTTCATTAGGTGCTGGCTGATGTGCTGGGATGTTGTGAAGAACTACAAGAAATGTAATACGTAAATGCCTTTGTTTTCTTAGCATCTGCATTGTTTTTCTAAGTGTTAGAATATGTCACCTTTTTCTTGCTGGAAGAGCCTATTCTGTCTGATGAGTATGGTGTTCCATTTGCTCTACTCCCTACTCTTCATTATAGATAGGAATAAATCCTTGTGACTTCTGAGAGAAACATTTGCATCCTTCCCGCTTCCAAAACACGTGTCCACCTTCCAGCCAGCACACCGATTGCTGTACGTGTGGATGGGCTGAAGGGAGGGCTGTGAGACAGTTTCTGATGGTTGCTTTGCAGTTTATTCTGGTTTAAATATGTGTAAAATGTAGGATTTAAGGAACTACACTGGAATCTTACAGGATGGCAATAACTGAAGGGGTTCCTGGCTTCTGTCTCGTCTAAGGTGGCTGTTATTTATTTTGTTTTATATGTATACTGTCACTGCTTATAGATAAGCAGACTAGGGGAGAGAGAACCTTGTATCCCTAGGGTTACCACTGCGCCCATGTTTTTCAGCATTGTCCTGAACAAATTTCATAAGGATGTCAAGAGAAGTCCTCTGTCCTTCATCTCTTCTTGCTTTCCTCCCCTCCCTCCCCATCCCCCGACTCCTTTATAAATTGAGTGGTTTGTTTCAGACTTTGGTTTGAGCCTCATTTTGATTCTTATACTGTTCCCAACACAAATCGAAGGGATCTTGTTGAGTAGTCCAAGACAGTCACTCCTCTTCTAGCAGGAGAGCAACACGTGTATACTCAAAAGATAGTTCTAGTTCTGTGCGTGTTCTCCTCTTTGATCCATGAGAACCAAAGGCATTGCACAATAGTGTTTATTTCATAGCTGATTTAGCAGTTCTAGTTCTGCAGAAATAGTTTAGATAAAGTATTATAACACACTGTACAAAAAAAGGAAATGCTTGTTTTGGAATGATTTAATAACTTCAAAAAAACAAAAAAAACCAGATTAAAAAACCCCCAAAAACCCAAGTCCAAAAACCTTTACCCCCCAACACGGAACTAACCCCAAACCTTTCAGAATCCTCCAGGAAAGAGGAACTGGAGCTGTTTTGGGGGTGGGGGGAGGAGGTGGGCAAGCAGGGTACCCGTGTCCTGGCCTGCGTTGCATCCTGATTCAAGGCATGTTGGTTGGGTGAATGGTTGCCTGGGAGCGCTGGGACATTGGAACCGCCGAGATGCCCCAAACCACTCAGAATTTGTGTACTTGGACTCAGAAGCTCCCAGGGTCTCCCAGGCTTTCCGTCAGCATGCCAGGCAGGTTGCCAAGTAGCCTGAAAATTTGGGAGGCGAGGTGCCAAGCTCTTGGCTCCCTTTCAAATGGGCTGCTGAACAGCTGGGAATCTGGATGCTTGGGCTTCTCAACAGCCCACCACGTTAGTTGTTGAAAAGCCAGGCAGAGAAAAAAGGCTGGAATTTGTGGCACAAACCTGTCTGCTTTCCATCAGACCTTGGTTGAAATTGAAACAAATCTGTCAGGTGTTTTAGTTTTGGTGTGCTGTCCTCACGTGATGACTTTTTTAATGTGACGGCATCTAGTCATCTCTCCTAACATTTTATGTATCAAAATATTTGTTTCACTGAAAACAATACAAGTTTCAATTTAATCGCTTTAGCGTCATCATTCTATAGAAATTTCTTCCAAAGATGCTCTGGATGGATCGGTGTCTATTTTATAATGTATGTAACTACTGGCCTGATTTTGGATTGTGTTCTCTCATATCTATCTATAGTTACCTCCTATGTGGAGCAAACAGGATGCTCATATCTTAAAATCTTGCTGATTTAATGTATTTTGATCAGTAAAAACTCGTTATTGTATTTTTGTTGTAAGAGTAATCAGAAGAACTCAAGGGGCCAACTGCTCATTCAAGTGTACCTTGAGAACATAGCCTAGAACAGGGAAAAAAAGGGAGGACACTTCTGATTTGTACAAGGCTCAAATCATGGGTTCGCTTAAATGTTACGTAATGTAATGCTGACATTTATCCCTCAAAATGAAATTATTTAAATCCTGGATAAATTTAAAACTGAATAATTTTAAAAGTGCTTTCAGTTTAAAAAGTTTTCCCTTCTTATGTTTGCAGGCCTCGGAGTAGAGGAAAAACCGCAGTGGAGGATGAAGACAGTATGGATGGTTTGGAGGCAGCAGAAACAGAAAACACTGTGGAAACAGGTAATGGGAATATAGTGTTGATGATGCCTGGTTATTACTTCTCTCTTGGAAATGCATTTAATTATGCAGGACTTTGGTAGACCAAGAAATTTTTCTTTAATTTTATAGTACAAGATGTACATTTGGGCAGATATAAAAGAAAAAAGAAACTCTATATTACTTAAACCTATATTAATTAAAGCTATTTGAACCTATTGCTTTTAAATACTCTAATGGGAATGCCTTTGTAGTGTATTTATGTAGAGGATCTTTGTCTGGTTTTGTAATTATGTATCTAACAAAACTAAAAGCTCTGAAGCGGTAGCTCCTATTTCTGGAATACCTGCCAAAATACAGTATTACTTACTGACCTGTATCTTCAGCTGACTAGAGCAGATTATATACCGAAGGGATAACCAGGATCACCAAATGTTAATGCTTCCTACTGCCGCTTAGGAAACAAGATAAATCTCTCTTCTTGCTCTTGTAAATATTTGTTATGATAGTACCCAAATGCTTCCGTTGCCAGAGGGATCTCATTGTACTGGACCAAGTGCTGTTGTAACAGTTTGTGATTTCTGTTCCTGGCAGGTTAAGAGTCTAAAGAGACAAGCAGATGAGCTAACACACAAGATAAAGGCCATGGTGAAGAACTGTCATCTCTTTGCCAGGCGCGCGTCTGTAGCCATTTGCCTGTTTTTAACCAGGGACTGAATATGTGTAGAGGGATGAATCCTGCCAGGGAGGATGCAGCCATGGCCAACTGGCGCAAGTTTGTCGGTTTGACAGAAAAAAGCCTTAAAAATGCATTGAAACATAAGGGTTTATAAGTTTAATTAGGTGGCCCTATATGTGTAATGAGCAAAGTGGAAGGAAGTGCAGACATGCTAACAGCCGAAGCTGGCCGTCAGGGCGGCAACGGCATGGAAATGCTGGCTGAGAGAAGGGAGTTGTGGAATTACTCTCCTACCTGCTAAGTAAAGGAGGTAGAGTTGTGAAGTCCTTAAAGATGAAGACAAGAATCTGTGCTTAGCGTAGATTCATATGAAGAACAAGCAGGGGACCTCAGAAGAGCCATTTTTGCAGCAACATCTTAAATAGACTGTACAGCAATATGGTTATAGTGGTGAAAGCCATGAAAGAGGAGGCTGAAATTCTCAAGTGGATGGAGGATGAGCTTTGACTGTATATGCTGGTCTCTTGCTATTACTTGCTAGACGGTGAATGATGTTGAGAAGGCTTTGTACTCGAGACTCGAGGCTTTGGGGAGTGTCATGATTGTTTAGTCACGACTTGTGTTGAATTTAAGTGGTGTTAATGGTTTGTGGAGGGAGTCTAGATTAAAGCTTAATACAAGGACGTTTCATTTTTTCATTCTGTCTGTTGTTTTTCTGCCCCTGGTAATAAGCTGCTGGTGGTAGTGAACTTGGATGGTCTTTTCCAGCTTTTACAAGTTGGTAATTACCATTTATTAAAGCTGAGAGTGAAAAGTTGTAGCAGGTATTTGTCTGTACGAAAACACAGTAGGGGAGAGGAAGACTACTTGTAATTGTGTCCTAGATCCCCTTTATTACTCTTCCTATGCCATGTGCTAGAAACAGTCTTATGAAATTCAGCAAAGGGGGCAGAAAGTGTGATTATAAGTGATAAGTTTTGTAAATTCTAAATATGTTTTTTTAAAAAACCCAAACCAAAAAGAAATTCAAGCTTAACAACTGCTGGTACACTACTATGTAGATAATTTATTGATGGTTGTATTTTTTTTTTGGCTTTACATGGCATTACTAACAAAGTTCCTCAACAGACATCTGAGAGCAGTTTTTGCTTTGGAGGGGAAGGGGACACAGATAATTATTTTTAAGGCTCCAAGAGTGCATGTAGATCAGTCTCTCCATTACCCTTCATCAGAATCACAGTGGGCTGATGCATGTTTCTAAAGGCACAGGCAGTGGAGCACGGTGCTAGAAACCCTGATAAACAAAGGCTCTGCTGGGTCTGCTGCTGGAAGGGATGCACCATCACTTCAGTGCTGAGCCCGAGATGGTTTTGCAAACGGTACTCTTAAGAGAAGCCTAGTAAACATGCATAGGTCTGAAATCCCATTTTTACAGGGGGAACCAGAATAGACTTGAAGGAGCATTACTGATAGAGCAGTTTGATAGAGACAGAATTGCAATCATGTTATTTTAAAAGTTGAACACCATATGACTCGATAGAGGTTTACTCATATTAATTGAAAAGGCTGTGACCTCTAAAACTTATTCTAAGCTCTTACCTGTGTTAGTAATAAAGTGTGGGAGGAGTAATCCCAGTTGGTTGTTCCATGTAAAAGTGCATTAATCAAATTGAGGGACATTTGTGTTAAAGTGTAAGAATTTTTACTTTGACTAAAAAGCCTGTTTTCTTGCAAATCATGGACTTGCCAACAATTTCTTAGAGTAGTTGGTAGTAACATTACAAAACTCAAAATGAGATCATCTGAACGTCTTGATGTGTGACTTCTGGTGTATTTTGAGTGTACATATTTCTAGTTGCTTTTCCATTGTTTGTTTCATGTGTTGAGAATAATCAGGAATTCTTTTACTGTGTGAGGTTTTTATTTTGTGTTTGTTTGGGTTTGGGAGGTTGTTTCTATTTTGTTTTATTTATGGAGTCTAGCATAACTGGTGTGCTGTTGTGAATTAATTAATTTTCATAAAATGAGAGAAGTCCATGTTATTAATGTTGTATTCAGTATAATGAGCTCTACTTTTAGGGAAGGGAGCAGTGCAGGAGGAATAAGAACTTCCCTTACAGGGAGGGAAAAAGGAGATGCCCCATAGAAACCCACCTAGAATAAAGAGGTGTTTCTTGCTGTCAGATCTTTTAGGGGTGGGAAAGGCAAAAATTCTTTCTGAAGTGGCTCTTGTGTAGTGCTAAGGCATGGCAGTTTTAATTGCAGTTTGGGAAACAAGTTACTACCCTTAACAAAAATCTGTAATCTGATATGTAAAAAGAGGCAGAATTGGAAGCAAAGCAGGGCAAGCTGTGTGCTGCTCTGATCGTTTCAGTATGGGTTATTATCCCCGCCAACTACAGTGATTTCTGAGTCCATCCCTTTTTCTGCCAAGTACTATGTTCACTTTGGTGTAAATGAACGTAGAATTCTTAAGGATGGAAAGAGGGAGATTTGGAATTGGAAAAAGGAAATTTTGGGATTTGGAAAAAAGATCTGTTGGGAGCTAAGTCAACTTTTTTCCTCAAAAATGGCGCTGGCAGCTGCTTCTACTGAATCATTAGACTTCCAGCTTCTTGTCAATGTCAGGATGGACTCCTTTGCTTTACCTACCAGCCCTGTCTCTTGCTGATTTCTTGTTTTCTCCCTTACTGACTACTTTGCTTCTCAGCTTCATATTAATCTTTCCAGTTGTCTGTTACTTACTCCATTTTTCTTCACCTTGGTTCCCACCAGTGACTTTACATTGGTGTTTTTCTATCCAACCAATGTTGAGGTTACTCATCCTTCCCGTCATTGTAGCACCCACAGCATCACAGAATGGCTGAGTTGGCAGTGACCTCTGAAGGCCATCTGGTCCAGCCCTCCTGCTCAAGCAGGGCCGCCTAGAGCTGGTTGCCCAGGATCATGTCCAGACAGCTTTTGAGTAACTCAAGCATGCAGACTCTATAACCTCCCTGGGAAACCTGTGCCAGCGCTCAGGCACCCTCACAGTAAAAAAGTGTTTTCTGATGTTCAGAGGGAACCTTCTATGTTTCAGTTTGTGCCTGTTGCCTCTGGTCCTGTCAAGGCTGTCCTGCCATCAACACCTTCCACCTTTTTAGCTATCAGTAAAAGAGAGTTTGTTGTAGAATACTGTGTTTTCCTGTAGGTGCTCTTGTGTTGCTCCTCTCCGTAAGAGTAGTTTTCCTCTGATGAGTGAATCTCTTGGTTTTCTACTTCTTTTCCCCATCTTCTATTAGTTTCAGCAAGTGTCTGTATATGGTATTTTCTTGGTTCTGCATCTGAGCTGCTGAAACTGAATTCTGTGTGTTAATTCTTTGATTATTCCCTCTTTTTTTTTGAGGACACTTGTAAAATACCCAACTCATCCTGGAGTCTGTAATTCTCCCTGTCTTTGCATCACATAAAAATGTTGAGTTTCAGACTCTGATCTGGGAGAAGTGCAATGAAATAAGTTTATTTCAAGTGCCGAGTCTCTTGGGAAACTCATAGTAAATCCATCGGGTATTCTGTTTACTACCTGTACCGTGTCAACCAATTCTTAAAATAAATTAATACTTAACAGCACGCCCTTACCTCCCCGTGGTGTCTAGAGACTTGAGAATTGATAATACATAAAAGAATCTGGATGATTTTATCAACTGATAGCTTCTTGCCTGTGTTCTCATCATTAGTAATGTTATTATCAGACCCAGTGACGTTGCCTGGCCAGCTGATTTCTTGTTGGACTTCACCTTAACTCCCGGAAGATAAGTTTTCCTCTGTTCAGCCTCTCTTGTCTCTGTGCAAAGCACAGAAGAACCAGAAACAAACACTTCTCAGTGGAGGAAAGTTATCTATGTAAAAGCTGCCAGAGAATTTTGGACTGATTCAGAATCTCATCTGTGTTGAAGCAGCCAAAAAAGCACTTTTCTACAGAAGAAAAATCTTGCAATATTCTACTTATTAGAGGAAATACAGTCACCTTTTGTACCAGTATGAACCATACTGAGCAAAGTAAAACACACCTGAGAGGAAGTCCTCGTTTGGGTGAATCAATGGCGAAAGCTCTTGTCACCTTGTTAACTCGAAAAACCTTTTAAAATCCACTTTGTGCTTTTCAGACAGATACTTTGGCCTCATCACTATGTTGCTTATCGCTTCTAAAATGAATGAAAGGAAGAATTGACACCACTGAAGACATTGTCTGTAGATTAAATTTGTCCATAAATATTTGGGGCAAAAATGTGCTTTGAAAATGCACTTAAACATGTTTTAAGGCAATTAATATTCCCTGTACTCATTAGAAAAGGATTAGTTCCTTCTTTCTTACGCAGCTGACTGCTACCTGTTCAGCTGCTGGAAAAATTAGCAGAACTGAAGCATCTTGTTGTTGTTATTATTACAAGCATCTTTGTATTCTGGTAATTTGTTTGTAATAAGGAAACCAGATGCAACAGAAAGTTATTTTATATTTGCCTTTAAATCATTACAGTCTTACTTGATAATCACATTTATCATTAAAATGGGCCATTTAGAAAAATCTGATTTTTTTCCTTCTGACTGATATCTCTGTCTCAGGTGTTTCAGGAGCATGTGGAATATTTTGTAGTAGGTAGAATCTGTTATTTATAAATAAATTCTAACCTCACTGAGTTTTTCATTGTGGAGGTTATTTCTGAAATGTAACCTCTTTTTTTTTTTCATATTTATTCAATGCTGATTTTGTGGTTTTGGTATTGAACTATGCTTTTTTAAACATAACCCAACAGGTTTTGGAAGGTGTTTTCAGGGACCCAGAATATTCCACCTTCCCATTGCCCTGAAGCTTAACGCTGCTGCTGCTGTGTCGTTAGTGACATGATGGGAGAATTTGAGTTGACGTTCCCAGTCAGATAGATTGAAGTAGTAGCATGTATCTCGTGTGCCGTACATTCTCTCCTCACTGGAAACAGCGCTGTTTCGTGTACGTTTTAGTTCTACAGATGTGTTTTAATTTTTGGTAATGCTGTGTTGAGGCTGACTCTCCAGTTTGGTAGAAGAAATACTAGAGAAATTCAAACCTCAGTCCCACCTAATTAAAATAATAGTATAAACAAGGCTGGTGCTGGAGTCCCATAAGCATCTGCCTTGGTAATCCTTGTCCAAGTCAGGTACAAAAGGGAAGAAAGTAGCGGGTAAAATAAACTTAGTGTAATAAAAGAGGTCCCCACCTGCAAAGCACTGAAGGCTGACCCTAGAAAATGAAAAGACTCTTAAATTCAGTAGTAATGCATGCAGAAGAACATGCAGGGAAAAATCACCCTCCTAATTTTGCATAAACGAAAATCGGCACTCAAAGAGCTGTTGCTACCTGAGCAAGTGGTACTGTAGTTCTTCCAAGAACTGCAGTAGCTTTTATAAGCCAAAGAGGAAATCAGATTCTAAGAATTACTGGCAAAGGGATAAGGGGAAAAAAGCATCAGTGTGATTACTTTTTTTTTTTCCACTGTTGCTTTATCAACCTGTGGCATGACTGCGTGTTAAATGCCACGTGTAGTTCTGCTTTCCCTTCTCCAAAGGACAAACAGTAACTGGGAAAGTACAGGAAAGGCCAACAAGTAGGACAAGAAGTAAATAATAGCTTCTGTGCAGGGGATCAGTTAAGGTAAAAGGCTTCAGCCTGAAATGATATGACTGAGGAGGAATTTAATAGGGTCACACAAAATGATGAGCGGTATGGAGAAAATGAGCAGGGAGTGATGATTCGTTTTGTTTTGCAACACAAAAATTAGGGGACATCAGGTCATGTTCAGAGCACAAAAGTAGATGCATTTGCAGTTGGCAACTACTTAAATGATAGAATTTATTGCTACTGGATACTTTGGGCATGAAAAATTTTACATGGGTTTCAAAAAGACCTGAACAAATCAATGGCAGAATAACCAGATGAGTGCCACCCCGAGATTAGGAAGTTCCTCAGTTGCTTGTTGCTGGGAGCTGGTTATCCATAATATGGTGTCTTGTGTTTGGAATGACTGAAATTATAGTTTAAATGGTCTTACATTGAAAACCTTATTTTTATTTTACAACTGGTACCAAATTTGCACAGTTATTTTCTGTATTTAACAGAGAGGAGTTCTATTTGAATTAAAAGTATCAAAATACACACTGAAATGTACAAAAAAGAACAACTGCAGGCTTTCTTTGCATCTCCATATAACAACTGTCGCAGTAAGTAAATCACTGCAGTGTACTTCAGACAGGAAAAAATAGATAAGTGGTGATTTTAAAAGAAAATACAACATGTGCAGCACTTGCAAAAAACCCCAGCAAAACACCTTTGATGCAGTTGTACGTTTTGTTGTTTATTGTTGTGAATAAAATGGTACAATGTTGACTAAAGATGAAGAAAGTATGCCTCTGTCCGTGGAGAAATGGTTCTTGCATGTGGTTATTACCGTCATGCTCAAACTTCAGTATGGTATTTTCCCTTTCTCTGCCATGGTTGTGTTTTTAGCAGGCAAGACTAGATGGTTACAAACTCGGCGCAGCCCAAGTAATGGCAGTAGCTGTTTGCAACCATCACCCTTTGTGTGTCTTTTGATATACCTTGGCTTGTCTTGGTGCTGTCAGAAGGACTGCAGGTGGTCTGCACGGGACTGTTTAGCCCCAACGTGTCCGTTTGTTCCCCGGTGTTCAGCTGCTAAAACCTGTACATATGAAGTTACTTTATGTGAAAGATTTCTGCACTTTAGTGATTGCTGTACATGGCAGCCTGTATGTCACAGACGCTAGCAGAAGTGATATTTCTATTAAATTATGCCCTGAACAGTAACAGTTATGAACTCTGACTAGTGGAAACTAGTCATAATTTACATTCCCTTGTTAAAATTTCTTTTGCTATTGTTGCTACACTGACCTAGTTTCTTTATCTGTCTAAGCAACTAGAAGCTGGAGCGTTTTGGTGGTGTTTGTACCTCTGTAGGCCCCTACGAGGCTGTGTAAAACACCTTGTCCCATAAGCCGTTTTCTGACACCGCACTACCCCTTCCTTGTGCAAGAGTAACAGTTGCATCTGCTGGTTAAAGGCTTGTTATCCCTTTTGTGGAACATCACAGTAAGCAACAGTTGAGACCCCTGGAATGTCCCTGCAGTGTTTGGTGATACTGGTATTTTCCAGCCTGCAATACTTTCTGTTCTTACTGAAAGCTTTGGAGCCTCATGACATTTGCTTTGGTGTCTGCCAAATTAGCAGTAGGTCTGACAGTAGAGTCCCAACCAGTGAACTGGTTAAGCAGTCGGCTCGTTGCATCTAAACAGCAGTGGAATATTGATTACATGTTTATGACAGCTGCTTAGATTCTGCTCTCCCCAGTGTCACTATATACTCAATATTATCTCAAGATTTCAAAGATTTTTTTTTTTTTTTGGTGGCAGAACTCTTACAGTATTTTCAGTTTTTGACTTGGATAGTAGTTTCTAACTTTTATTAAAAACCTTTTGGATATGCTCGTGTCTTTTCTTTGCCTGATTGCCATAGCAGAGCCCACACATATACCTCATCTTGCTGTAGCTTTACCCAAGTGGCTTGCAGAATAGCATCTTGTCATTACTAGAAAACAGAAAAGGATTGTTTGTTACAAAAGAACATTTTAGATCTTTAGTCAGTGTTGCTTCACCGCTCTTGCTTCATCACGTCCCCAAAGAAATCTGTGTTCATGTAATAAAATTCCAGCCACCGCCAGTCTCTTCCTTCCCACAAGCATGTCATGGTCCGCAAGGGAACCACTGCTGCAGCTGGGCTTATAAAAACCAGGGCTTCCACCTCTGAGTCTGCATGTCCCATGCATGTCTCTTACACAGGGTGAGGTTTCTGAGGCATCTGAAGACAGAGCAGGAGAAGAGGAAATTGTCAACACTGTTACTATTCTGAACATTATAAATCTCTGTATAAGACATGTAAGTAAGAAGGCCAACTGCTGTTAGGAAGGTTGGTAATCCATGTAATTGAGAATAGTATGTGCTGTTTATTTTTATAAGTATTCACTGAATTCTGGTCTAGAAAGAGGAATAAAACTAATTATTAAGAGAAAATTTTGACTGCTTAAAATACGGATCCTTTGTAGAGATATTTTTCCTTATTTGAAAAACTTCAAATTACTTCTTAAATAGCAGAAAACCTAAGGATTGTCTTAACCCAGAGCCAGATATATGTTATCTTATTTAGGCAAATGTGATGAAAGTATTAATTAGAAGAGAAATGTAGGCTTTTTTTTTTTCCCCTCTACTGTTTCGTATCTCCATCCTTGGAGATGCTCAAAAGCCGCCTGGACACAGTCCCAGCCAGCCAGCTCTGGGTGGCCCTGCTTGAGCCGGGGTTGGACATGACGACCTCAGGGTGCCCTCCAGCCTCATCCATGCTGTGATTTCTGTGAATGTTACCCAGGTTGTAATGCGTATGGAAGCTTTGCCCCTTTTGGTGGCTCATGTGGGTAGGAACTTTAGTCCTTGTACCTTTGGGGATTTCTTTTAACCTTAATAGGGAAAGAAGGCCTTTCAGTCCTCACTACTCAGGTGGGGAAGAACTATTGATATAATCATCTTCAAGTAATAAAAAGTTTTAAATGCCATGTTTCTTAATATTTTCCTAATGTTTTAGCAAAGGACAGTGATATAGAGACATCTGGGAGTTGTGCAATTAGCTTTTTAAATTCTCGGTTCCCCCACCAACTCACTCTACATGGGCAAGACCTTCACCGTGACAGAAACAGTCATGAAAATCAGATGCGAAGTAAAGCCTTATATATGAACCTGCAAATGAGCTTCACATTTACTAGTCGTTCATTCCCAGAAGCTTCAAAGTAGGATGCCAGAACCAAATCTAATGAAAAATCTAATGAATGATCATTAAATACAGTAAAAAACAGTTAATGTCTTGTGCCAGATGCTTCCAAGAGCATCTCTGAGGCAGCAATGAGGGTATCTGCTGTCCCTTTGCCGTGCCAGTGCCGGACTCCCATCTCTTAGGATTTTGACTCATGAAATGTGTGACTTCTGTTCTTCCTCAGTCTTCTTTTGGAAAACCTGAACAAAGTTGATGTCACACACAACTAACATAAACCCTATTTTCATTCTGTTTGGTGAGCACCGTGTTTTCAGTCTTCCAACGGCATATTGAGACACAGTTTGGTTTATTGCAGAGACAGCAGTTGAGATGTTGTTTGTCTCATTTAGTATAATTTGGGTCCCTTCTTTTCTAGGGAAGCAAACAGCAGGGGGAAAGGCACCATAAGGATGTAAGCTCATATAGCCGTAGTGTTTAGTGAAACAATCTGTGTCTTCTCACACAGTCCAGAGTTCTTGAGAATGAGTTAATGTCCGTGAGCTTTGCCTTCCCAGTGTAATGGGTGCCCATTAATATATAATGAGATGAAAGCTGGCAATGAATAAATGGCTTTTGCTTACTTGAAAGTTTCTGCAGGCACACAAGAAAGCAGAGTTCCTTTTGCAAAGTTTAACTAGGTTAAATAAAGTCGCCAAGATGGATCAGAGCAAGGCCACAATTTCTGGTGGTCCTTCCTTGAGTGTTTCATGTGTGGTTGTCCTGGGCTGTGTTGTGGGTTTTGTTTTTAGCAATTTGGCGTCTGCCTGCCTTAGAGGTGTTTATGTTTTGTGCTCTTCATTAAGGCTGTACTTAGAAATTTGGGGGTTACTTGCACCAAATTATCCTTCAGACCCAACATACTTTAAAAACTCACAACAGACACTGCCTGTTTTGGGAATCCTCGTCCAGGAACGATTGCAGGGCTTGTTTGTTCAGACCTGCCAAAAACTAAGGGTGTGGGGTATTGGTTTATTTTGTTCTGTTTTCTGTAGGGAGCCATTTACTATTACAAGGGATGTGTTCCCAACAGGATATTTATTTAGTGTCAAATGATCGTCCGGCTCTTTTTTTTTCCAGGGTAGGTTGGTGGAATGGGTTTAACATGAGCCATTTGGCTTTCGGACAGGTAGTAATTTTGGGATGTTTCAGATGTCCAAAAGCATGTCAAATGTGTGTTACTAAATAGCTTAATTGAAATAGGTGAAACAATTCCAGTTTACACCAGCTCAAACAAATACCTGGCACACACAGTCATGAACAGGAATTTCTTATTCTTTTTTTCTTAATTTTGTGTTTTCTCTTCAGTGTGTTTTAGATGCCTTCATTGGAGGTTTTCTATATTATACACTGTCTTCTTAAATGAGTTCCTCTAGGTTAAAAAGTAACTGTCCATCTAACAAGAAAGATTTCCCCTTCTCCATGTTCTCCAGCAGGCATATCATTTCAGTATTACAGACCAAGCTATGCAGTTTTATGTTCTGAAAATTTTCCTCTCTTATAAATAAGAGTAAAGCTCGTAGCAGGTTTTTGTGCACGCCCACCCATGTTGCAGATTCTTCTTCCCATCCATTTCTTTGCTTGAATCATTTATCCGTTGCAATATTTGATTATATTTTGTTGTGTTATGTATTCATTTTTTTAAAAAGTGAACGCATCTTCTGCTTAAATCCTCTAAGTACTCTGTTGCTTTGCTCTAATTGGACCTGTTTGAAAGAGCAGTATGTATTGGCCTCTTAGCTCAAACCCAGGTTCACTGGAAATTTTAGATGGCATGCTGGACTGTGGCGTGCGGCCCCAGCGCAGGTCCTTGGTCTGGCTCTGCTGTGGGGACAGATGTAATAGCCACGGACATTGACAGGAGGAGGCAGAAGTGTCTTAAACTGGATATGCCAAAGACCATCTGCCGGAGTCCTGTGATTTTTGTTATTTACGTTTCAAAATCAAAGTATGGAAGAGTGTGGAAATACTGAATTTTATTGCTCCGCATCCTTGCCCCTTGCCCCTCTGCATTCTGATGCACTCGAAGCAGTGCTTGGCTGTGTCCCCTGGCAAATTCCTCACTCATTGCAAAGCATAAAACCAAGAGGGAACAGGATTTAAATTGCACAGACAGTGGCAACTTGGTATTTCATGTTTCTGAGCAGAAACTAACTTTCTAGGCAACTAGTAACATTGTCAGCTGTAGATGTATACATATATATTTTTTTTTCACTCTAACAACTAATCTAAATTAAAAGGATGCTGCAAAAATTGCTTATATTCCTACAGTCCGGTATGAATTTTAAGCTGGCATAAACCATGTTCTTCCTTCCTTCACCTCCTCAACCCTGTTCCAGCATAGAGTTAGAGTAATCAGGAGTGAACTAGTGCAGGGAATTGATCAAGGTTAAAGCTAATCTGGAAAAAAAAAAAAAGATTTATTATACCCCAGATTAGTGTGCTCACCCTGATGTTTGGTCAGGGATGACAGAGCAGACACACCAGAGGAGATGCGGGAGGAATGAGATTGTCTAAAACCACAACCTGGTGCGACACTCCCCTTGCACCATTTCTTATTACTTATTGAGCCTCTGTAGTTCACAGTGGTGCGCTGTGTTATAAACATTCAATTTCATGATTTAGCTAGATGGGAAGGAAAATATTTTCCTACTCCCTAAATTTTGTGTCTGAGACCATAGTTACATGGGTTAATCTATCTATACATAAAATGGGTGTGTGCAGTACAAGGGAAAGCTTACAGATGTTTTTATAGTCTAAGTAAATAGATAAAGTAATAACTAAATAAATATTGTTGTTCTTTTTTTAAACAGAAGTCAAAGAGCAATCTGCAGAAGAGGATGCCCAAACGGAAGTGGACAGCACCAAGCAGCTAACACCAGTCCTTCAGCGCTCAGTATCCGAGGAGTCTGCAAGCTCCACCGCCTCTGTGGGTGTGGAAGCTAAAACCAGGTTAGTGAGGGAGGAGGCAGTGCCGAATGAGGGGCAGGGCTGGGACTCGGGTAATGGGGCACAGAGTGCTTGGGGCGCAGGCTTGGGGTGTGCTACTGGTGCTTTGAAGTGCTGGCAGCAGCAGCCTGCACTTGAGACTGATGGTTTAATTGGCATATGGGGAGATCAAGGTGAAAAGCACATTCCTTGAGTGTTGTCCTCAGACTACACTGGTAAAACCTTGAATTACAGCATATTAGCTGTTTAAATTAAAACAGACATAAGTGATATGAGATAAAATGTGATTACTGAAGCTTTCCTACTGAGAAAATGGTGTATTGGCAAATCTGTATAAAACTATTTCTGAGGTTTCAGCTTGTACGTCTATATTTGCAGGAACAAAATAAAACAAATCTCTTGTCATTTCTACCATGTTCTTCCTTATTTCAGAATTTATAACACAGAAGATAACTTCTGTATTTTTTAAACTTTTTATCAATATAAATTACCCAAAAGCAGAGCATTAATTACAGTATTTGAAGGAAACCAAAACACAGTCTGTGATCACTGTTGAAACAGTATCGCAGAATTGTAGCAGAGCGTCTCTGTTGAAGCCCTGATAACAGCTTTTAACCCAGTAGCTGGTCTCTTCTGCTGAAGAGATCGCTGTTACCAGTTACCACAGTTACAGGTGTAATTATATTTTGACAGACTTGGAGAGAACCGTCATCATCATTTTACTTCCTCCTAGTCCAACACAGAGCATGTTTTCCATGCACAAAAAATTACTACTTCTACTTTCTGCATATATAATTTTCATGTTTTACATGCTCACAAACTTCTTAGGTTCCACTAGATACTTCCCTTCTTACAAAGAATTTCTGTTAATCAGATCTTTTGTGTATACCTGACTGAAATACACAGAAATTTCTGTTCTTAATGGAAATGTCCAAAGCTGGTATTAAATGGCAGTAAATACGTAGAGCAGCTTGAACTGGACAGCTGTTTTGGTTCTTTATTTGACCCTGTTTTGGTTTATTTGCAAAAGTTTTAGTGCTGTTTCATCCAGGCTCTGTTCTCAAGGTTACTTTCTTGCTGTTATCGTGAGTAGTTGATTACAGCACTTTCCCTAGCCATAAACTTGTTTCTTAAAAGCTGGACAACAGTCTTCTAAAAAAAAATTCTGCATGGTTCTGAACCAGCCCTTGTTTGCCCTCAATTTACTCTTCCTTCCATCTGGAAGTGTTGACTTGGATTAGTCAAGATCGAAAAGCTATTATGGGCCCATTGCTTTGGCTGATCAGAGCGTTAAAAAGCAAAGTACTATTAATTTTTAGTTAAAATAATGATCAGATCCTGTCTGTAACATTTTGGAAAGAAATACATTAAGGATGTGAAACAGGTAATTGGGAGACATAGGTTTCTCTGATCCGAGGTAATTTTGGTTCAGTCTTAGATGCAGAATTGGTGTTAGTTGGAGAAGTCATTGTTGTCCTCATAACAATGGGGGAAAAAACCAGATATTGGGGGAGTTTTGGCAGTGTGTCTTGAAACCTAGCAGAAGAAAGCCTCTTCTGATCTGTTGCTTCTTGATCAATTGTCTGTATCATTGTCTATGGTGTGCTGACACTGCCGCCGAGCTGTGCAGGGGTAGGAGGACTGGGTTCTGGGTGGCTTAACTTCATTCTCATAGGAGAAAATACGTGTGAAATAACATACACTGATGATGTTTGGTTGTGTAACAGTGGGAGGAAATGTATCAAGATTTAGGGTAAGGCGTGACTCCAGAGACACTTTAAACCTGTGACTTGGGGAAGTCGTTTTGAAGCTGATTTCCAAATTAATTGTACTCATCAGCTTCATCTCTTTTTCTGTAAGCTTTTCTGTTTCTATTTTATAATATAAGTAACTTAATGCAGTGGAAATGTTTATAAATTTAGGTGTGTGAGACGTAGGAGAATTATGGGAATACATTATAACAGACAGTGCAGAAATTGCCTGGAACACAGAAAAGAACCAAAGCCTCCACCAGAAGTAGATGCAGGTGTAGGTGGAGCTACTTTTGCATCACTTTTTCCAGAGTTAAGACAAATCTGGGTTTCTGTCTTTGGTAGTAAAGATAAAGGAGTTAGAGAAGTGCAGGACACAGGGCATGAAGTGAAGTCTTGTACATGAAATAAATAATTTGCTACTGAAAAACAGTGATTTTAGCATAGTAGGATATATCAGAACTAGGTTGGACCTCGGTAGCTGAGACATTAGCCAAAGCTGGGCTTGTGTGCTGTTTTTCTCTGGATCCCTCCTGAGATTGGGGCTACGTTAAGGACATTCAAGAAACAGGTGAGAGAGATGATGGTTAGTGTTGGAACCTTTGTGAGGTGGGATGTGGGAGTCCAAGAAACTATTAACTGCAAGGGCAATTGGAGTGGGGAATTTAACAACAGGTTTAGGATTAGTGCTGGGAAAGCAATGTGCTGCAGCAGTATCTGAGCCATACTGGGGTAGGGAGGCTGAAAGGGGTGAGGCATGTGTGCATGTGTATGCTCAGAAGGAATGAGTGAATTATTGACCACATGTGGGGAGGGGCAGTAACGTCAAGCAAAGATAAACTATCAAGCCTGGCAGTGGTAAAAGTAATGCTGCCAGCTCTTATATATCATGAGTGTCAAGGGTTTTGGAGCCTTTTCCTTTGGTTGTTCCCTTTTTCTTTTTATAAGCCTTGTGAGAAGCTTCTGTCAGCCCAGGACTTATGGCTGAGTGGAATCCAGCTTCTCCGAAAGGAGTCTGCTCCCTTGGTTTGTGCTGCCTGCAGAGAGCAGGGGAAGTGCAGCCCGTGAAGCAGGCAAGCAGCCAGAAACCGGCTGCGACTTACAGCCGAGCCCACATCTACCTTCCTCCTCTGTTTCCCACATTGTCAACTCCAAGCATTAAAAGCTAACGAGAATGGCCTAGAAACACAATTTCATAGAAGAACAAAACACCTTTTGATTCATTTTACTTTCTGTCTACTTTCGGAGACTGTAAATTGCACTAATTGCACATTTTCAGTCCTTTTGCCATAATCATGAAGACAGAACATTCTTAAAATAAGTAAGTAGAAGCTGAGATTTTCACACAGCTTTTATGATTTGGGTACTTTGGTCTGCTAAATATCTGTTCTTGTGAGACTGTCGCTAAAACTACAAAAAAAACCCAAACCTGGCAACACACCTTCCTGCTTTCCTGTCTCACTTGTAATTGGACAAAGCACGTAATTTTCATTCCAGACCAACTGCACTATTCCCCCTTATTTTGTTGCTGCTGCTAACATCAAATTTGGAGTCTGGACATGGAGGGCTGGGATACTTTATTCCATCGAAAAGAAGTCGTTGGTGAATATTTGTTCATTCTATGAACAAAGAAAATGGTGAAAAAAGCAGCAGTGAACTTCTTTATCTTTGTTCCTTTTTTTTTTTAAACTTCTAAGAAAGTGCATTACAAAACTTGCAACACAGTGGAAAAAGAAATTGTGGAGTGGCAAAGAGATTAGATAATCTGGACAGAATAACACTGCAGTGATGGAAGGAGAAGCTAGATCTTTAGGCAGGAGGGAGTTAGATAAAATATTTAATATTAAAATACATCTAAAAATTGTTGAAGTTGCAAAGTCAAGCACATATTTTAGGAGATACCAGTATTAGATTAATTTTGAAACTCTGATTATTTCTTTTCATGCACAGGTATTATCATACAGTTTGTAGTTTGACATTAATGTTTTTCTACAAGGAATCTTTCTGCAGAGAATGGACCTTACGCATGAAGCAGGGCACTTGAAATTATGCAGAGTTTTGCTATTACACTTTCAGATCTAGATCCATGTAAGCATTTACAGTATCTTCCTCTGAAGTTAGTTATTGACTCCTACATTTCCAAAGTGGAGATAGCATTCCTTCACATTATAAAAATAAATTATTTCATAATAGTAAAATAATATTTCATCATTATATCAGTGACCAGTCTAGCCCAGAGTGAAATTACTGGTTCGGCTTGTGGGGCACAATTTGAATATTGTCAGTAGGTAAAGACTAAGACCACACACTGAAAATGAAAAAAAAGTTAAATATTTCCTGGTTGTCCATTCTGTCTGCTCATGCATTGACTAGGGAAGTGGTCTCAAGAAGAATTTTATGACAGATTGTTTGTTAAAGGAGCTCTACCTCAGATTCATAGGGCAAGAAAGGATCTTTAGAAGTCATCTAGTTCACCTCCTTTTCCAAGGTAGACATCTACAGCTGCCATTCCTGACAGAAGTTTACATAAATTGCTCTTAAGTCTTCCAATAATAAAAACTCCAGATCTTCCCTAAACAGTCCCTTCCAGTCTATTCTTTGTTTTTACTGTTGGAAACATTTTCCTCACATCTAACCCACACTCTCCTCATTCTGGGTTTTATCCCATTAGTGCTTGTACCATCTGCCAAGGATAATGAAGGATACATTTCTGCAAAAGGCTCTGAGTTTATTTTCCCAGCATGCTTTACCTCATAACAGAAATCCCAAATTTGTTCAGACTTTCTTTGTAGATGATGTTTTCTTGAGCTCTGATTCTTCTCGACGTTTTGAGTTCTCTCCAGATGGTCTGCATCTTCCTTGAAGCACAGAAGGCGTATTGCACAAATGGGGCCACAGAAAGGTTTCGCAGACAGCCTTAATCCTGCCTTTTTCTTAGGTTGAACAATTGACATTGTGACCATAATGTGTTTAATGCTCTCATGTAGAACTTGCGCCTTGTGGGATTTGACACCCATGATCAATGGACATTCATGACCAGGCCTCCATCTCCAGTGGCTCCCAGGCAGGTGGTTGTGACATGGTATTTCTTCCCACCCCTTTCTCCATTTTCTTGTTCATTTTTCTTTTCAGCTGAGGCTATGTTCTCTTCCTTCTTTCGTGGGATTTCTGTGTGGTCTGTATTACGGCCCACAGTCGATTGTCCTGTTTCCCCAGCACCTTCCATTTCCCTTGCACAGCAAGCCCTTTGTCGTGCCCTGCCCGTTCATTCATCATTCCTTCCTTCGCTGCCATTTCACAGCTGATTGAAAGTGCAGGTAATTTAAATGGCAAAATCTGGACTCACAGCATCCCTAAGCTGTAGTTGCAGAGGTGGTTGCTGTGAGTGTCTCTGCCCTTTGCCAGAAGGATGTTGGTTCACAGGGTAAGGATGGTGTATATGGAGTCTGCTTGCACATGGGGACTGAGAGAGAATGGAGGGTGCTTCTCTCTGCATGAGAGAATTCTTGACCTTGTAGCTTCAACGTGCTAAAGCTTTGCTTGAGCACATGTAATCATTTTGGTGAGGTTAGAAGCATTTGGAGAAACAAGAATTACAGAAACTTAAAGTTTCACAGAACAGCAGAAAAGTTGATCAAAGATCTGGAGTAGCTTCCAGTTAAGTAATCCAGGACCCTCAGTCTGTAAAAGAGATTGGATGAGGAAGATAAGCTTCAAAATCCTAGGTGGCATGAGGAGGGTGGCTGTATCTTGACCATTCACTTTCTCTTAATGCAAGAAGCTGAGGGTTGTCAAATGAAACTTGTAATGGCCAGATGCAAAATAAACTGAGGTAATTCTTTGCACAGCAGGTAGTTGTCCAGAGTGACATGGAAATCCTTGCCAAAGCATGTTATGGATTGCTGAAAATTTACATGAGTTCAAAAGCAGACTGGGCAAGTTCATGGAAGAGAAACTGAGAATTACTGAATATATAGGAACCACAGCTGATAAAGGGAGGCCCTGAAATTAAAGTACCGGGAGGAATGGGTAGTATTGTATGTTTGCCCTGCTCTTTAATACCCCTGTGCATCTGCTTATCCTCTTTCTAACACTGACCATACAGGGCTGGGTGGACCTTTAATCAGACCCAGCACAGTTTTGACTAAAGAGCCCCACTTTGTTGTATTTCGTCTCTTCTGTAAACATATTTCCAAAGAAAAAATACAAAGTTTGAATTATGCAGAACAGCATGTTTTCTCATTCCCTAATGTGACAGAACAATTTTGATGAAACTTTCTTGAAAAACTGCTATTGAAAGCCAAGTTGGTTTATGTTAAATTTCAGTACATTTTAGGTAGTAAGACCCTACTTAGTGCTCATATGAAGTTAGCCCCTAAGAGGTGCTGCCACCTCTGCGAGGTTTATGCGGTTTTGGTGTGTGATCTATGTTGATGTGCCTTGAACAGGTAATACTTTTTGGGCACAAAGGCACACTGAAGATACACTGTACCTTTTATTTGGGTTTTATCACTTGCAGGTTAAATCACCTCCCGGAATTGTGCAAGGTGTCACCCTTCAGGTCTGCTCACAGTTGCATTCTATATGGGATTTTTGTTTGAGAGTACGAGTCAGTTCAGTTGGACATTAAAGAATGATTTCTAGATGGACTCTAGATATGGATCTAGGTGGATTTCTAGATAGACCTCTAAATTCATTTTATTCAGCACTGGTATTCCGGTAACCCCTTGTGCATTTCGGGTATTTGAAATCCTCTCTGAGCTTTAAACATTTGTTTAAATTAAAGCTGACACATGTTGATGGTGAATAAGAGCATATTTTCATAGTTTTCAAATTTTAAAATGTTTTGGTGGTGGTGTTTGGAGGGTAATCTTTTATTTTTTTCAAATGAGAAGAGTATCATTAAGTTGATTATATGGCTGTAGAGCTCCAACGGTGCTGGTTTGAAAAAATGGGAAAGCAATTATTGTCTAATGCAGTTAATTGCTTTGTGCAAACTTCAAGTTTTAAAATTCTTCACCTGAAGTTCATGTGAACTCCCTCCCGCCCTTCTTTTTTTTAAAGGAATTGTGCTGCACAAGTTAAATACTAATTTCAAAACCAATTCTGTGTAATAGTGTCAAACCACTTCAAAATTTCAAGTTGTTCTGTGATTCTGTTTCCTATTGGAAAGAGAACACTTTGCATGTCAAATGCTTAAATATAGCTTGCAGCTGAGAACTTTTGCATCTTCCTCTTTGTGGTATCTCTGTGTTGTGCTTTCATCCTTCGCTGTCCTTAGGATCACTCATTCAGAAGGGTGATTTATTGGGTTGTTAACCCTGTATCAATGTGAAGTTGTTATGCATCGCCTAATGAGTTTTCTTCAGTAGTTTCCTTTCGAGTGTCTTCATTATTGAGGTTTAGATATTTACAGGATATTTAGATGAAGCTGAAAAGCTTAATCTAAACCCCTGAGTTTTAGAATAGCTTCACTTCTGTGAATGTCTCACATATATTAGAATTCACACTGATGCAGACCCCTGGCATTGTTTTAAGCCAAAATTTTTTTTTTTATTTAAAATCCAGCTTGCAGGTCTTGATTTGAATTTACATGAATGATACAATGGTGCATCTTCCCTAAGGAGAAAAACAATTTACTGTTTAAATAACACAACATAAAGCGAGAGTGAAGGCAAAGTAGTTTGTGCGTTAGCGCAACTTGGCATAGCTAAATAAATAGTAGGTCCCCTGTAGCGTATAATTTAGCCTTTTAACATATGTTAAAACTACTAACAGGGTTAGGTGGGAGAAGAATTCTCAAGACCAATTCTCATCAGTCTGCCTCAGTAATCAGTACAAATGATGCTCTGAAGTTCTGTTTTGCTCCCAAATATTCCATTTCATTGTGCCAAACTTAATTTTAATTAAGTTTAATTAAGTGAAAAATAGATGGTAAAAACACTTGAAATTTCTGTAACTTTGCTGACACAACCCAAGGTTTTATGCTTCTCAGTTTCACCTTTCAAAAATGCTAAAGTGTGTGTGAAAAAGACACCCTGAGGGTATTTCCAGACACTGAGGAAAATCATTGCATAAAACCCAAACAAACTCATAGCAAAAATCAAATTATACCATCTTCACCTTCTTTTTCAACCCGAAACATGAATTAAATAGATCTTTATTGTTATGCTTTCCTCTTTTTTTTTTTTTTTTTTTTTTTTTTTTTTTTTTTTTTTAAAGCTTTAGTGCAATCATGGCAAATGGCAGTAGCGGTCATCTGTAACTTAGTATTTAATATTACAGCGGTGGTTATAGGTAGTGGATCTTACTGGAATTGCTATGCCTTAGGTTTTCTCAGACATAATCCATTGCCTTTTCCTGTTTAAACAGCAACAACAACCTCTGCTTCTGATGGGATTGATTGAAAAGGTGAATGCACAGTAGAACTTTGATAATTGGTGTCCCACAGTAGGCTGGGAGGGATTTGAGAAGAGGTAAGAGGAGAGCACCTCTTGAGCTGAATCCATGAGTTTGTATTTCTCCTGCTGTGGTCAGCTTCCATTCGTCTCTGTAGGATGCTTGAAAGAAGGGGACCTTTTAACACCTCTCTGCAGAACAGGAGCCTGCAGGACTTTCTTTAGTCTGCCTCCTTCTCTGTTTAGTACTAAAAGGGTTCTGTAACTTCAAGAGTCTTGCTGTCTTCATTGGCATTTAGCTGTACATGCATCCTGGAGACACGGAAGGAAGTTATTCCAGTGAAAATGAGGAAGGGAAATTTATTTCCCCAGCTGTATACACAGAGTTGCGGGTGTATGGCAGTGCCCGGTATCGTTGTGGACTGCTGTGCCCTCTACCCAGGTATGAAAAATAGGCAGGAGAGTGAGAGGACACATGTGATACCATTGAGGGTCTCACTAACTCATGTGGACCAACCTGAAGATTTTCACCAGCCGCGCGGTACGGTGCTCATGCAGACACAAGCGTAGATCTGTGAGATACGGGACACCACATAAACAAAACATGTTTACATAAGTCAGTCTGCACATCTGCTTATTGTCAAGGAGCCTTGGCTGACACAGGATACCCCAGTGCCACTTCCCAACTCGGAAGGATCCAGGGGGCTTCTGCTTACTCTTGGGAGTATAACTACAGTGGCACTTGGTATGCTTGAAATGTTGGTAATCCTGATGATCAGCCTTAGAATAACTGTTTAAAAATATAAACGGTTCTGGGACTGTCAGTTTTACCTTAATTCTCTAATTGATTATTTGCAAGCAAGCCAGAAGATGTTTCTCCTTCTCTGGTTGTAATTTAATATTGTGCAACTAGTTGCCCAATACTGCATGTGTTGAAATGAACTCCTTTCAACGGGAAAGTCTGTGTTTTAGGATGAGTCCTAATGACTGTATGTCATCGGTCAAGTAGAGGAAATAGTGACTGTTCTTCCCCCTTCCTCCAGGATTAACTGGCTGGAGGGCATTTTGTTTTCCTTTGTCGGGCTGAGAACTGTGGAGGATTGTAGCATCTTAGATTCTTGTCAGGGGGTTGAGTAAATTCTTTGTGAGGAAGAGGCACTGATAGGACAACTTGATGAAATAAGAGCTTGTAGAATAAAACGGCTGTGGCAAAATGCTGAGAATGACATGTTTCTTGTTAGAAAAGGCATCTTTCTAACAAGACCCGGGTCTGGATCTCCTCCCATGCCTTGGTGGGAACAGACATTGTTTTCAGACATTAGCCTTACTGCATGTTATTGCATTCCCCTAAACCCAGTTGTTATGCTGGGTTTGTTCCGAACATATTTTTTTTCCCTGCATCATGTATTAAAAGTTGTGTTCATATGGATGTATGAAGTCCTTTGTGATGAGGTGAGTTATATAAGCACCTACTGGAAATAAACCAGCTGTGGAATTTTAAACCTGTATAAAAAGGTAGCATTTGTTCTGGGAAAATTTAGGAATTAAGTTGAAGTTACAAATAATGATGAATTTTTATTTTGGCTTGGGGCATCGTAGATGTATCTTAAATGGAGTATTGGTGAGCTTTCTCTTTTTTTTCTTAGTAGCTTATGAAAAGATGTGACACATCGTCTCTTGCTTGTTATCCCATTTTGAATTAGCCTGTTCTGAAAATATGCTAATTATGATAACAGATCTAGGGTTTGATCTTAAGAGTTGCCAGTATCTCAGTTTCGTTATCTTCAATATGAGAGCTCTTCTAGCATCGCAGATTTAGATCCTCCAATTGCATATTGACATATGGAAAGTAGATTTGTAAGTACTTTCTGCAATCCTCAGATGATATGAATAAAAACCTCTACCTTCTGCCCATACAGACATAACTTAAAATATTTACTGAGCACTTAAACCTAAAAGGCTAACGTGATGGAACTGGCCACTTTGTGCTGCATGACGGATCAGCAGCGTGACACGTTGGGAAGTGGAGGGCCATGGCTTTCCTGCTGAGGGTGTCTCTAGCATCCATATGCTAGGCAGGGAGTACGCTGCCACTGGTGTTTCTAGTTATTCAATGTATTATTATCTAGTGTCTGATACATCTGAAGCCCCTCTGCTTCCCCTCCCTGGAAAGCGTGAAACCTTCCCCCCCCCCCCCCCCCTTTTCTAATCCCTCCCCTCTGTCTCAGCCCCACAGTCTCTTGGCTGAGGTCTGGGAATGATCTGCCTCTCCTGTCTTTTACTTCTGCATCCCTGTGTTCGCAGACCTCTAGCAAAGGGTTCCCCCCCTGCCCCCTCCCCGCAGCGAGTGCTCGAGCACTTGCTTCAGCTGCGGTCCCAGCTTTGCTGGAGCAGGAGCAGTAGCACAAACCATATGATTCTTGACAGCTTCACAGCTGTCTGCACCACGCTGCAGAGTGGCTGTGAAACTCACTGCTCCTGTTGTTTCACTTCACTCTGCCTGCAGAAAGATACTGCTGGAAGTTGTGATACCGGAGCTGCCTTACAGGATCCAGAAATATCCGCTTTACCCCTGTACTTCTTCAATTTAAGGAATTAAAAGGAAATTCCTTTCCTTTTAAAACAGCTTTAAAAGTTAATATTTTTTTGTAATTACTGTATCATATTTCTCTTTTATAAACCTTAACATTATTGCATATTTGCTATGGCTTCACTTGAAGGAGCTTTTAGTTTATTTAGTCATAATTATCCTCAAATCTTTTAATGAGCAGTGATAGTCTGTCCTACAGGATGTGTGAATAATTATTTATTCCACTGTGGATAATCTTGTGTTTGTAACTAGTGTAATTTATATACCATGGTTCTGCCTGTTTAAATCTCTTAAGCCTCCTCGCAAGTCTCGCTAGTCTCAACTAGCAGAAACAGCTTTGCTTTTCCCTTCTTACAGACTCTGCTTGCAAGGCCAGATCGGGTTTCACTGGTAGTCTAGTGCTTGTATTCGCTGCCATAGAAAGAATTATTTGTTGCTCTAACACATCTATCACATTCAAAACTAGCTTCAAAATAGACCTACGTACTGTTTAGCGGTAACTATTCATTTTTCAGCATTGTTATGCTATGTTTATCCATATTTTCTTTGTACCTTTTTATCTTCGGGTACCTTTTTCTAAAGATTGCTGGAACGTGCCAGACATTTACCATCAGCTCTGGGGGTTGTGTGGGCTCACACTGGCCCTGTGTTCAGACAGCATCAGTGAGGGATGTGCAGCCGAGGCCACAAATAGGAGGATGAATGTTTCCTAATGGTACTGTGGTCTTAATTTGAGTACCATGATGGGACCTATTTTACCTACCCACCAACTTGCATGTCTCCAAAGGTCTACCTTCGGGAAAGTGCAGTCGTACCTGTAGAGCATAAATAAAAGTATTTGTCTTCATTCTGTGTTTCATTTTGGGCATGTGACATGCTGCTCCCTTCCTTAGCATCTGACTGGTATTACCAGAACTGTAGTAGTAGAGAAGTTCAAACTAATTTTATGTACCCACTTGTATTTTCTTTCTTCCTATTTCCCCCCCCCACCCCAGTGTTGCTCTATGGTGAGGGCAAAAAGACCCAACCCAGAGTATGTTAAACCAAATCCAAGGGGCTTTGTTGGATTCTCAGCGTCTTCTGTTCTGAACTGGAACTTTCCTTTTCTACTTTTGCCTTTTTCTGTTGCTACTCTTGCCTCACCTGGCTGAAAAGCACAGGCACTCTGTATTTTTCCCCAGAATTTAGTGAATATTTTACAGAAGTTCAGCCTTAAGGTTTTCTCTTCCTCCCACCTTACCTCCCTCTTCTCACCCACCCAACACAGAGTGCCCCAAACCCAAACGTGCCACCTTGCAGATGCACTGCAATCTATTTAAAATGGGATTCAGGCTAAACCAAGCCTCCCTCCAAGTGCCTGATTCCCTGAGGCATCTTTGTTGGGTCTTAGGGGCATGAATATGAAGAAAACAGAATTGCTCTTTTAAGCCTAAAAAGATGTGTTAAATGGCCTGCCTTTAATGCAAACTGCATTAGTTGCGGAAGTTCACATTTTAAGTTTGTGGGTATGTTTATTACAGAAATATTTTTCAGTAGCTTCCATATGATGTGACACAAGGAGCGCTGTCAGAGCTGTCACTTCAATGCTGTTGCTGCGTTATGCATGTTAAAACATAATTGCAAATGGTACAGGGGTATTGTAGCGGTCACGGTTCTGGAAATGTAAATTTCCTCTACTACAACTTCTAGATATTGTTTTGTTTTTTAATATTAAAGTAAATGAGGATATTTGGATTTGTGTGTGTTGTATGCCCTAGTATGTGCGACTGTAGCCATTGATGTGATTTTCTCATTATTCCATTTTTTTTCCATGTTTCCTTAAACCTCTTGGCATATAGTATTTGCACAGTGTGTTACACATAAGGTGTATGTATTTACAGAAAGGTGTATATATATGTGGTAATGTTCTGTGTTCAAAAAGGCAGAGCTTTGCTGTTTCTGTGATGGCAACACTGAGTTCTTTTAATGCGCGTGAAGTGTTAATTAAGTTCTTCCTCCCGTTGTTCTTGGGTTGTTTTTTTCAATTTTCCAATGCCTTTTAGCAAGTGTGTGTCTAGAGATACAGAATTTTTGAACAAAACCGTTATATTAATCATGTGAATATTTGGGGGTGGTGGTGGTGTTTGTTTTGTTAATTACGCACTTTTGTGAACAAAAAAGTTTTTTAAATGTAACTCTAAACTAGCTGGAAATAGTGTTCCTGAATGCTGAATTCTGATACCTGACAGCACTTGGGAGCTTTTATTGGTTTCTTACAAAGGGTTAAATTGGCATGAAAGTTGCTCTTTCATGGGGGTATCCTCTGCTGTTTCCTCCCCCCAAAAATAATTATCTTCCCTTTCACAGTGAACAACTCTGCGCCTTTTGTTACTGTGGAGAACGGAGCTCATTAGGACAAGGAGACTTAAAACAATTCAGTCCAACTCCTGGGTATGTTATCCCATGGAAAAACCAGCCTTTAAATAAGAGTGAAGCCAGCGACAGCACGGATGGAGCTTGTGAGAGAGCTCCAAGGCAAAACTCAGTGCCACGCAAACAAAGAGGACAGAAGAAGTAAGTCTATTCTACAATGTTTTTTTTGTTTTGCATGAAGTTCAGGAAGCATCTTTACAGACACTGTACTGCAATAGGCAAATAACTTGTATTTGTGGAAATGCGGTTCGTTAATATTAATCATTTTTTTAAAAAAACAAAATGCAAGCAGTATAGGAAGAGCTGTCTCTCCTGCTTTTTAAGGATTGGTTTGTTTCTCCCAGCGAGAATCTTCACTCTGGAAGAACACAGAAAAGAAACATAGTTATTGTAGTACATAGATAGGCTTGTGAGGCTGAATTAAAAGCCTGCCCAGGAGTGGAAGATAATGGACTTCAGGCACTTCGTGTACTTCGTAGAGAGGAGTAGCTGGAAGCCCAGCTTGCTGAAGCTTTTTCCCCTTGCCCTCCGAAGGCGGCTCCTGCAGTGGCGACAGCATTGTTGCAGGCACATAGCGGCGTTCCTTACCCTTCAGGAGCGGGGTTCGTGGGCAGGTTTCCCTACAGGGTGGTCTTGGCCGCGGAAGGGGCAGCGCCCGGGTCCTCTCGGGTGGGTGCCACCTCTCAGGAATTCTGAAAGATGACAGGACCGTGCACAGCTCCACGCTGAGGTTCTGTTCGATATATGGCCTGTCTGGCGTTGGCACGTAAAGACGTGACCGACGGGAGAAGCGTGTTCTTAGACCTCCCTGAGTTTCTCCGCAGGCGAAGGGGTTCTGTCACGGCGGGCTCGGGCTGTCCCCGCGGTTGGGCGCCCTTTCCCTTCAGCGGCTGCCCTCAACTCGCGGCTGGCTCCGCGCCGACGGCGCGGCAGAGGAGCTTGCAGCCTTGGCGGAAGCGCAGAGCCCACGGGGGTCGGGAGCGGGCGCGGCGGGCCGGCCGGGGCCGGCCGTCGGGGCTGCGGGGGCTGCCGGGGCCGTGGGCAGCCGCCGAGGCTCGGGCCGCGCCGCGCTGGAGGCCGGGGATTGGCTGCGGGCGCGGCGCCGCCGCCAGCCCGCGGGGCCCGGGCGGGGAAGTGAAACAATAAATGAGGCGGCGGCCGCGCCCGCCCGTGAGGCGGAGCCGCCCGAGGGGCCGCGCCCGCCCGAGCGGCGGCGGTTCTTCAAACCTGACCAAAATGCACCCAAAAATATTTAATTGCGGGTTAAATGGATCGGTTTGATCCTGTGAGAAAGCTTTCATGTTAATAAAAATGCCATGTCAGTTGAGATTTAGTTTTTTCATAACGTCCGTTTTAACTCCTGTGCTTTGAGTAGCAGTTTAACGTTAGAGAAGCGGCTGGGCTGGACACCGGCGGTGTGCAGGAACCAGCTTTATTGAACAGGATGGGTTATTTTAATGCTTTAGTGAGGGGAGTTTTAACGATGATAGTGCCAGAGTTAATAGGCCTGGGTTTTTTTCCCCCCAGCTAAGTATGTTTCCATGTGTTTCTGGATGTAATGGCTGAGGTAAAGGATACATGGACCTTCAGGAAGGCAAAGCTCTCACAGGTTAAAATTCCAGTGCTTACTGTTTCTCTTGGCTTATTAGAGATAGGTTGTTTTTCAGCACAGTTGTTTTAGAGGTTATAAGCAGAAGAGCAGTCAGGAAAGAGAGGTGGTTTCGTACTGTCTCTAGAAACTCAGAAGTAACAGCAAATGCATACATTTGAGTTATTAACGGGGGAGAATAATGAAGTTCAAAGAACCTTAATAGGAAACGCAGCATCACCTTCCTACCAACCCTTGAACTGTCAGTGAGCCTAATGCACATCCTTAGATGTCTAAGACAGTTTTTTGCCTGCAGGAAATAGAGGAGGAGTCATCGCTTCTTTTTTTTAATGGAGTAATCTGAGTTTTATTAATTCTTTTCTTTAGATATTACTATTTGGGGAACAAATTAATAAGGTTATAAACTAGATCCTTCCATGTCAGCACAATATAGTAGACTTTATAGTAGTCTCAACAGAAGAAGGACATGGAGCTGTTGGAGCGGGTCCAGAGGAGGCCACAAAAATGATCCATCCGAGGGCTGGAGCACCTCTGCTGTGAGGCCAGGCTGGGAGAGTTGGGGTTGTTCAGCCTGGAGAAGGGAAGGCTGCGGGGAGACCTTATTGCGGCCTCCCAGTACTTGAAGGGGGACTATAGGAAAGATGGGAGCAACTCTTTAACAAGGCCTGTTGTGACAGGGCAAGGGGTGATGGTTTTAAACTACAGGTGGGTAGATTTAGACTGGATATAAGGAAAAATTTTTTTACAATGAGGGTGGTGAAACACTGGCCCAGGTTGCCCAGAGAGGTGGTCGATGCCCCATCCCTGGAAACACTCCAAGTCAGGCTGGACGGGGCTCTGAGCAACCTGATCTAGTTGAAGATGTCCCTGCTCACTGCAGGGGGGTTGGAGTAGGTGACCTCTACTTGGAAGATGTCCCTTCCAACCCAAACCATTCTATGATTCTATCGATTATATCTCTGCATTTTTCAATAATTCTCCCGCACTTCTTTCCTCCTGTTCCCTCCCCCTGCCCCTTTTTTATTTTTTCTCTCTTTTTTTTTTTTTTTCTCTCTCTTTTTTTTTTTTTTTTACATCTTGATGGCATTGGTGAAGGTATTTATTTCCAAGCAGCTTTTTCACCCTGGCCTTTTTTCTGCCTTCTCCCCTAGCATCTGTATTTTATCTTGGCACCTTACCTCTGGTTGTGGCAGCCTCCTTGGAGGATACTGTCAATGCTGTACCCCAGACCAGCTGTTAAACTGCAGGGAAAGGGCCATATGAAAGCTGCAGCTGGTGCTCTCCACTTACACCACTCTCTTCTCTTCCTTCTACATCTTTTCTTCCCCAGAGTGATACAACCTGATTCTCCATTCCTAGGGTTGAGCAAGTTTTAATGTCAAACAGAAGTGGACTTTAAAAAAAAACAAACAAGCATGTATGTCCTGAAGAATTGACGAGCGCAGGCTGGGGAAAGGGGCATTTTACCAAGCACCTTTTTTTTCTATTGGATGGCAGCGTTAACTGAGAACTTTGTTATTGGGAGAAAATGTTGGCTAAAGTATGAGGGGGAAAAAGATTTCTGTTCATTTTGATTAATATTTTATCATGTTTGAAAAAGTTATACTCGCTTTCCTCAAGTTTTGGATCATTTACAAGTATCTAGCTAATTGAACAAAGAATGTGGTCACTTGTTTTTCATGTGTCACATGTTTTTCTGCTCCAGATCTCGATCGAGTATAGCATCATGTACGAGTGTAAGCACCCAAACTGCTTCTGACGATCAGGTTGTCAAATTCTGGGATGAACTCAGTTTAGTTGGCTTACCAGATGACATTGACGTTCAAGCCTTATTTGAGCCAACAGGTGAGATATGTTGCTATCCTCCTCTTTTTCCCATCCAGTAGTACAGTAGCTGCAATGACAGTGAAGTTTTTCAGCTGTTGGTTTTCTGTGCTCTGGTGTTTGTCAAGTGTTTGATGGTGCTTTCGTAGCTCTTGCCAATGTTACATGGTGTTTTTGTATAGTTTCCTCTTCAAGTACTAGACAGAATTGTAGTCAGCTCTGTATGGGGAAATATTTGTAATCTACTGCTGAACTGGCGTTCAGGTAGTAGTATCTTCGGCATCATGATTCTATTTTGGGGTGAAAAGGAAAAAGAAATGAGACACGGCTTAATATAATTCTTAAA
This sequence comes from Phalacrocorax carbo, assembly GCF_963921805.1. Lineage (NCBI taxonomy): Eukaryota > Metazoa > Chordata > Aves > Suliformes > Phalacrocoracidae > Phalacrocorax > Phalacrocorax carbo. The sequence continues at coordinate 160,382,123 of NC_087514.1, forward strand.
GTCCTAATTCTGTAGCCTTACCTAATGTCCTGCTGCTAATGCGGGGTTATTGGAAATCATGGAACAGAAGATTTAAAAGAGCAATATTGCTAGAACAATAGAGGCATAATACACTTGCATGTTTCAGTATCTGCAGGTTTTCTGTCAGAAAACTGGTTTGTTATCTGCTCTTTCATTTTAATGAAACTCTTCTTTTTACGCAGTTATTAATTAATTTTTCAGAAAGCATCGATATCCAAATGCTTTGCTGGTAGTCCACTCATGTATTTTGCCTCAAAAATAGAAATATATCTGTGCAATAATATAAATGCTTTTCTTTCATGAGTGTGGAAACTCATTTCAAAGTCTAATAAAAAAAAAATTCAATGGTTTGTTTTAAATACTTATACCATAGAGTGCGTGGGTGGGTGGGTAGGGTTTATCAATCTAAATTTTTTTAAGTAGTTGTTGTTATTATTAGTAGATGACTCTTCCCAGGCCCTTGCAGAGATTTTTGGGTGAGTTTTCTTGTTTCTGAATGATTAAGTTGACCAAGTACCTAATTTCAACAGCTAGTGCAAAGCATCACTTCGAATCTAGTATAAAGCTGTCACAGAATTCCTTTGGAAGTGGGCATAATTTACATTTTTCCCCATAATTAAATTAGAAACTTCTTTTAAGAGATACCCGTTAAATTCTGCAAATTCTGAATTATTTTGTTATGTAGATAAACATTTCTAATTATATCTGTATAATGTGTTTTTTGTATTGACACAGTTTTCTCAGTCATTTTTATGGTGTTTCTGTTCATATTGTATTTTGAGCTTTTGAAAGTTTTGTGTAGAATTCTAAAGCTTCGTGTGGGCATGTTCTACATAAACATACAGATCTGTATGTGGTCCTTGGGAATTGTAGGTCAAGAGTACATCTGTAGATAAATGTTTTATACAGTGAAATACAAGATGGAATGTAATTCTGCGTGTGTCTCGCACATAAACACTGCATATACACCCTACTCTCATGGTTGTATGATCAGGCAAATGAAAATTAGAAACAGATATACAAAATGTGCTGAAATGAAGAGGAAGATGTGTTATGTATCCAAAAAATTGGTATATTTAATGTCTGATGGTAACTACAATGTATTTAGTGTATGATAATAAGGGCATTAAATGTTGCAACAAGAAAAACAGGAGGAAGAGTGACTGTTCATGTTATCTGGCAAGTATTTACTGCTAGAACTAAATTCCACGCTTACAGGAAGTGCTTGACAGAGCTGTACAACCAAAGCTCTTTTTCTTTCGTAATGCATTAGGTCACTGCTGGGCTCATCACCGCTGTGCGGAGTGGTCATTGGGAGTCTGCCAGACTGAAGAGCAGCTATCGGTGAACGTGGACAAAGCTGTTGTCTCAGGGAGCACAGAAGTGAGTAAAAAGACTTGAACGCTCAAGACAGTAAGAAAATAGGGGGTGGGGTTGAGAAAAGATAGTAGACTAATGCAATACAAGGTATGACCAAAAATATCCGTATACGGATCTCTGGGCTCACATTTATAATATGATTTCCTTGGACAGGTCTTCATGATAAAATCTGCTGTTGCAATGTATTAAAAAGGAGTTGCATGGAGTATATAATTAATTAGTTCTGAGGTAACTAGAATGTAGAAAGTACCTGACTGACCAAACCAAAATACGGGCAAAGGAAAAGTTGAGTTCAGATTAGTAAATGCCCCGTTAGGTAGAGGAAATACTTGTTTTGCCAGTTTATGTTCTGAAATTATATGACTCGAAGATAGTAAAAAAATTTCTCAATTACTTTCATACCAATTTAAAAAAGCAGGTTAGTATAGGAAGACTAGTGTTTACCACAAAGCCTATGTCGTTACTTTAAATATTGATAGAAATACACATATAAATATTTAGTCTTTTAATTCAAAATGGTAATGTAGGAAAAGTAGGTGCCTTCAAAAAGGACGGACTCCTGATGTCATATTCTGGTAGCATTTTGAAATGATGACAAGACCTATTTCCCATTGGTTTTGCTGTATGAAGCTCTATCTTTTTGGTCATATTTAATCATGTCTGGTAGATTATTTTAATAATTTCAGTTTTTCTACATTGATCAGCCATGCTGTCAACAAATCTGTGTAATTTTTGCTGTTTTTCACATGGTCATGCCTAGGGTTATTTTTACTAGATTCTTAAAGTGTTTCATGCATTATATTAAAATAAAAAAAGTTATGTGGAAGAGACCAATAAATGCTCTCCATTGTGTGGACTAAAAAGCTGCTTTAAATCAGTCTTTCAATATTAGTTGTATAATACAGCTTTCCTTGTGCCTTCTGCTTTTACATAGACTCGTATTGAGAAATGCTTTGCTTTGAATAATTTAATTGATCTCTGTGTATCTGCTTTCAAAATAAAAGACTATTCAGAATGAATGAACCTGACGCAGTATCAAGTTCTAAATGAGCTTGAAGATGTTAAAGCATTTGTGTGTGTGTGCTTGTATAAAAAAATTCTAAAAAGAATTGAAAGAACATCCAAAAAATATTTTTTTTCTTCTTTTTTAAATCTCCGTGCTGAAAAGTTTTTGTCTCCTTGTTTTTGGCTGATGAGGTGGCTTTTAGTCATTTTCTGATCAGCTCATTCCCATCTGTAGCCATTCTCCTTATGATATTTTGGTTTCTAACAGAAGTCCTTGCCGCAGTGTTCAAGCTTATATTTTGCTCTACTGAATTTAATTCTGTTTCCATTATTTCGGTTCTGTTTCTTTTGATGTGGTACCTTGCTCCTCCCCTGTGCCTCAGGGTGATGGTGCCTCACCTTCATGCAATTAGTACATTTTAAGTTTTGTTTATAATGCAAATATTTAAAAAAGAATTCTTGAAGAATCGCACATCTCTGGTGTGATAGTTTCCATCAGCCCTGTCTTTTCATGTGCTGCTCTGTAGCTTCTCTGCTAATCTTCTCAAATTTTGCAAATAATCTTTAGATGCCCCTATTGCACATGTTTCAGTGCAATGCAGAGATGAGAGAAATTTGAATCAAGTGCCATTCTGCATATTTTTTGTGCAATCTTTGCTGAAACCATTGAGAGCCTTTCTTTGCTGTAAGACAGCAGTCAGCCAGGAAGGAAGGACGTTGTTTTGGTTATTCTTTTATCTTTCTTGTGATATCCCCAGGGAGAGCAAAGAGTACAACTGTCTGATTCTAGAGAAGTAGCTAGACAAAATGAAATGTCTTTATCCCACGGTCATAGCAGGGAAGTTTTAGTCGGTTTTTCGTTGTGGGTTTTTTTTTTTGTGTGTTTGTTTGGTGGGTTTTTTTTTTCCCCCCTCCCAAGAAATAAGGTGCAAACACTTCTGTAGTTCTCTGTTCCTGACCATGGAGCAGCGATGTGGGGGTTGGTCAAAGCATTTCTGTATAACTGGTTGGGAGCTCAAGTAATTCTGTGTTTGCCTGTGTCCAGGCTGTAGTGCTTGGTAATAATTTTTTATTGCTTTTAAACTTGTCACTAAAGTAAAGAAGGCACAAAAAAGTACAATGTGCTGGTTATCCTGTGTGACAGTGGAAAATTTAGCTTAAGGGAAGAAATTTTCTTTGCATGAGATATTTTAAAAAGTTTTGAATGAAGGGTATAGAAGTTAACTTAATGTATGGTTTTGCATTTACAGCTGCTTGTGCTTTGCTTTTGCTAAAATTCTGGGCTTCTTTCTAATGTGATGTTACTGCATTTTAAAAGTAAAGTTGGCAATGCAGATGCAAGTATGTGCTTAGGGCATACAGAAAAATAGTTTAAATAAAAACAAGCTGTATGTTATTTCCTCTACTTGCCACCAAATTTGCTTTGGGTTTTGTTGTTGTTGTTTGCTTGGTTGGGGATTTCTGTCTTCTTGGAAATCCCTCTGGCATCACATGGGTTTATAATGTGCTCTGCAGCACTGACATCTTTCCTTAGCTGGGAAAGTATGTATCCTTTTCCTTAGGTTCATGTACAGATTAATTTTTGGCATGTAACAAACTTTTTCTTGATAGTGTAATCTGTTTGTTTAGGTCTTTTAATTTGTGGAGAGCATTTTGGGGCTGTTCTTACCGTGAGGGTCTCTTTACTTTGTAAGTTACATTCATGTTTCTCATTAGTTAGGCTGCCTATTGTTTGCAAATCTGTTTTAACTGGATGTGACAGTGTTTCTTATTACTCTGTTTACCGATTGAGATGTCCATTTGGCTTCACTGAACTTGTGATTGCATTAATAAAGCTTGTGTGGACATATTTCATTGACCTATTCCAAAGTATGTATGATAATTCACTTTGGTTTTCTTCTTGGCCTGTGTTTGCTGAAGGTTTAAAATACAGTTCTGTAGAGACCTTAGTATCTGTGCATGTTTCACAAAATATCCTGCTTAGCATGTCTTTGTTCTTCAGTTCTTTCTTTTGATTCACTCATTTTGAAGACCTGGCAAAGACATCTGGCCAGTTTATTACATGTATTTATGTCTAGACGTAGGTGGGTTCTTTGACTTTCTTTCAAAGTCTTGGGTTTGCCTGTCTTTAATATTAATGAGTGCACATATATACATCTGTATATATGAGGTGTTTGAAATCTTGTGCATCATCTTGTCTTATAACAACTGACAAATAAAAGCTGGAATATACAGTTAAATTTATGGCAGTAGATGTGCTTTAGCCCTTAGAGGTGGTATAAGTGACCCATTTCATCTCACTGCTTGTCTTGCTTACCTCGCTAATCTCAGCAATGAGAGTCATGGATTTTCTCAGAATGACTTTCTAAGCTTAAGAAGTCATAAGGAAGAACTGGTGATCCAGGTGACAAGTGTAGTGTTGGAGCTTTTCTCGATATGACTGTTAAGTATTCACATAGTTATCTCTGGAGCTTGGCTAGTATGTAAGTTAAACAGCCTGAACACCCAGACATGGCAGTTCTTTCCCCACTACTGTAATAGGTTTTTGTGGGATTTTGGAGTAATTTTGTTTCAAGTTTTGGAAGAAAGGAATTATTCAGAATATAGACGGGGGAGAGAAAACTTCCAGCTTGATCCCAAACTTAGCTAAATTTTCTTATAATTTGTAAGTGCTCTACTCAGTACATAGAACTCACCATAGTAAAGAAGCTGTCATGTTGTCAGCTTTATGAGGATAGACTTCTATCAGTAAGGTGTTTCTACAGATATTTGTGCTAAAATGCAAAGACGGTATGAAATGGAGACTAAGTAAACTAAGCAAAGGAAACTAATTGAACAGAAATCAGAGTTTTTTGCTGAAAATAAATGTGGACAAGCAGAGTTTTCAGCTTTTTCTTGTATTTCTGGCTTCACTCTTACGCTTTCTTGAGCGTGCTGCTTTTTGGTATTTGGAAGTGTGAAGTCACTGACATTACCATTTAAAATTGAGGCCTTTAGGGCTTGCATCCGCTCAGCTCTTAACAAGAGTGGTTTCTGAAATATTTTCAGGCTTTTTTAAATACTGCTTTAAAATTTCCATGTTTATTTTCCATATATTGAGACTTTCTCTACAGTCAGCTGAGGAAATGAGAAAGCTTACTACTTGTCAGCCATACTTTGTCTGGCCACAGTGCTTCGGTATGCTACAAAGTCCCAAATAAGGTGGGCTGCCTTTCTCCCCCCAGTATGTAATTAGCTCAATTCACGAAGTTAATTTAAGGAAGGCTCAGTTAGAAAATAATTTGAACCACTTTTGAATAAACTGTGCACAAGAAAAGAATGTGATGGTAACTTTCCCAGCCAGCTTTCTCTTCTGATAAGATGTAGGAAGCAGTTTGCAAGTCTGGGAGAATTTGTCAAGGACACTAAAGTCAAAGCAAACAGTATTGGTGGAAACCAAGAAGGAGGTTCCTATCTACTGAAGGACGAAATAGGGGAAACATGATAATAATGAAGTGACTAAAGCAGTCATTCCAAAATACTGCATTACTCTGTTTTCATTTTATAAAATGTGGATTTCTGTTTGCTTTGAAATTCTGTGTAGCTCCTTGTATATTTATCTACTTCACATCTTTCATTTTTTCCAGTAATAGTCAAGTGTTTCTTCAGGACCAAGAGTCTTGCATCCAGACAGCTGAAAAATTGCTGCCGTCTTCTCCCACCCATCTATTTTTTTTTTTAGTTAACCAGGGCAGTATCTTCTCTCTGTCCAAGGCAGCTGTTTTCTGCAAAGCCGCTGTGTTTCTGCAGGCAGTGTTTGGCATGTTATCGTTGCTGAGAACTGTAGGAGTTGTTGCTTTGCATAGAGGCAAGCTAATCAATAGTGTCTTGCCTTGTTCCAGACTCAAAACAATCTGCTGTTTTGACACTCCTGTCTCCTGTAAGCCCTTTTCACACGGTATCACAATCTTGGATGTTTTTTTTTTCAGGCAGCTTCCCTTGAATTCCGTCACCAGAGGCAGGAGATGGGGCTGTTTGTAGATGCTTCCAAGCTGGGGCAGTGTTACAAGGCTTGCTTACTAAATACCTCACTCAAACTGTTTCTTAAAGCCCTTTCCATATAATGTTTTTAATTCTTTGCTCAAGACTCGATTCTAGCAGGTTGCGTACCAAGGTAGACCATTGAGAAATACATTGAGGGGAAAATTGGGAAACATTAAGAAGTTCATACTTTTTTTTTAAAGTGTTTGTCCGTATTTTGAATGTATCTTCACCCCTTAGCCTCAGGGCACTTCTCATCTTATAGAGACCTGTCCATGTTTTTAGTGGTTTGTGTGTATGTTTACTTGTGCTGCTTTAAGTTGAAAACCAATTTGGCTAAATTAATACTTTCTTTTTTTGTTTATCTTTACATACAAGGAACATCAACATCTTAATATACTGGCAACTTCATACACTGTGGAGGATTGTGCCCATGTAGCCCCAGCAATTTTTTCGGCTAGTTTTACTTTTTGTCTACATGAAAACTGTGTGTGAGAAATAGTTTAGATGACAGAACCCTGAAGATAGGGATGGTGTTGGCTTCATAGATGTCTCAACTTAGCTGAACAGAGCACGTAGCAATGTCTTTTTTTCAAGACAACGTGCAGGATTTGCAGTTCCTTGATGGTCTAAAAGCTCCCTTCCTTTTTCATTATTGGAAGAGCCAGTCATTTTTAAAACTAGGGAAAAATGCATAAAGAACATAATCTATCGTAATTTATACCATTTCTGGGCAGAGTCCTTTGTATTTGCTCATTTTTCAAGGAGAAGCTTTGTAACATGATACTAAATGAGCAGCTCTGGTATTCGGAAGTTCCTCTCCCAACTCTTAAGGTTTTCTTATGCTACTTTTGCACACGAGGCACTTGGCCTCTCTTCATCTCCTTTCACAGGAGTTTGGGAGGGACTACCTGGCTGCTCTATTGGAGTAGCTTCTGATTTTATCTTACTGAGGTTTTTTTTTTTTCCTGTAGTTGCTTTTGTCTTGCAACTGAGGAAGGAATTACAGCAGGAAGTATCCTTCCTAAATAACATCTACTTTTTTAATGGGTTGCTGTCTCTTAGAGAACACTCTAGCACAGAAAGTGTTAGAGAAAGACTAGAGGTATAATGACGTATGTCTTATCAGGAAGACACTTCCATATGCTTTTGGTCAGTTTCATAATGTCATTCAGTTCCTAGCAAGTTCCTGTAACAGTTCAGCAGTGGGAACCATGAGGTATTACAGTTTTCCATTAATTTCCCTTGTTATTTTGGAGTTTCTCAAGAGTTTTGTGGCCATTTTCCTGGTGATTATGACAAGCTTTGTACTTCAAGGAAAGACAGTGACTAAGGTTCAGCCCTGGTAATATTTCTGTTACTAGACAGTTTCCCACACTGTTCCCAAACAGTTTTTGACACTGTTTGCCACAGCATTTTCTTGGAAAAACTGGCCGCTCATGGCTTGGATGGGTGTACTCTTTGCTGGGTAAAAAGCTGGCTGGATGGCTGGGCCCAGAGAGTTGTGGTGAATGGAGTTATATCCAGTTGGCAGCCAGTCACGAGCAGGGTTCCCCAGGGATCAATTTTGAGTTCTGTTTAATATCTTTATCAATGATCTGGATGAGGGGATCGAGTGACACCAAATTGGGTGGGAGTGTTGATCTGCTCGAGGGTAGGAAGGCTCTGCAGAGGGACCTGGACAGGCTGGATCGATGGGCTGAGGACAAGTTCTGGGTCCTGCACTTGGGTCACAACAACCCCATGCAACGCTACAGGCTTGGGGCAGAGTGGCTGGAGAGCTGCCTGGCAGAGAAGGCCCTGGGGGTGCTGGCTGACAGCCGGCTGAGCATGAGCCAGCAGTGCCCAGGTGCCCAAGGAGGCCACCAGCACCCGGGCTTGTGTCAGCAATAGTGTGGCCAGCAGGAGCAGGGCAGGGACGGTGCCCCTGCGCTCGGCCCTGGGGAGGCTGCACCTCGAATCCTGGGTTCAGGTTTGGGCCCCTCAGTTCAAGAAGGACACTGAGGTGCTGGACCATGTCCAGAGAAGGGCAACGAAGCTGGGCAAGGGTCTGGAGAGCAGGTCTTATGAGGAGCAGCTGAGGGAGCTGGGGGTGTTTAGTCTGGAGAAGAAGAGGCTATGGGGAGACCTTATTGCTCTCTACAACTACCTGAAAGGAGGTTGTAGTGAGGTGGGTGTTGGTCTCTTCTCCCAGGTCACTAGCGATAGAACGAGAGGAAAGTGCTTCAAGCTGCATCAGGAGAGGTTTAGATTGGATATTAGGAAAGATTTCTTCACTTGAAGAGTGGTCAGGCATTGGCACAGGCTGCCCAGAGAGGTGGTGGATTCGCCATCCCTGGGGGTATTTAAAAGATGTGCTTATGTGGCACTTCAGGGTGTAGTTTAGGAGACATGGTGGTGTTGGGTTGATGGTTGGACTTGATGATCCTAGAGGTCTTTTCCAACCGTAGTGATTCTATGATTTTAACACTGTAAATTGTCTTCCATGAACTACACTGTTCCTGAACAGTTTGGATTTCGGTCACCTAAAGCCAGATCATTTGTGTCTTGGAGAATGTGAATTGGACTGTTCTTACAGCTTGTTAATGACATCAGAAACACTGTGAATTATTTTAGACCTGTATTTTCCAAGTTCTGCAAAGCAGCTGCAGTATCTTAAAATTATGATAAGTTGGTTTTGGTTTACTACATATTCTTCTGGAACACCTTTTACAGGATAAATGATGTCCGTACAGCTTTGGTAAATCTGTTCAGTTCCAGAGCTGCCGTGGGACCTGTATGTGTGTTCATTTTTTCACAGGTCCAGCAGTTTGAGAACAGGTATTTGCCTGGTTAGTAAGGTTTACAACTTAATTCGCATTAATATTGTCACATGAACAATGACTAAAGTATTCTTTCATTTGAACCAAAATAAGCTTTTGCATGACATACTGTTGTTCATTTGAAGTCATTGTCCTGTAGCAGCTGCTTTGAAAGATATACATCAAAATAGAGGAACCAGGCATGGGGAAGAAGTGAGAACAAGCAGGTAAGAAGAAAAAATAAGGCTGACATTTGAAATTACTAGGATTATTGAAAAATTCACCCTTTCCTGATTTCTTCTCACCTGTAATCTGACTCTAGGAACCAAAGCTAATAAAAAGTAATTTAATACACTCTATGCAAAAATAAAAAACCCTAGCTTTTCGCCTAGTAGTTGTTTTTAACCCTATAGTCACTTTTGCCACATTTTGATTTTTTTTTTTTCCAAACTATCCAGTGGGATTTTGTGCATTTTTTCTTCTGCAGTGAAACACAGTGCAGAAAAAACTGTTCTTACAGGTAAATAATTTTGTTCCTTATCAAAACAGAAAAAGACAGTTTTCAGTTTCCTCAGTGGTCTGATAGACCACTTTTTTCCAGTAGAAAATAAAATCAGTATTTTTAATATCCCTGCTAGTATTTAAGAAAATGCAGTAATAGTTAAAGCTGAGTTAATGTGAATCGAGAATGCTATGCTTCTCTGTTTCTTATATGTTTTTGTAATTGTTTTGGCATGTAAAGTTTGGATACCTTGGGATCTAATAAGACTCCACACTCAGATGTGGATCTTCAGTGATGTATTTAAAAGTTTGAAAGGATTGCTGTGAAACAGACCAGTCTGTCTGAAAAGTGTGATCATAAAGTGAGAGGCAGTAGCATGTGGAAGAAATGTGGCTAGTGTAAAGTCTGAACGCTTTTGATGAAAGAAGAGGTCTGAAATAGATATTAATTTTGAATATTCCATTTATTGAGAAAGAAAACATCATCTCTTTTCCTAATGTTCTGATGTAATAGTTGCTTACTCATTAATACTTTGATACTTGAGTAAATCTCTGTATGTTACTTAAGGAGAGATAGTTTGTAAGTGTTGATTGTTATAGTCTAATTCAGGTTTGTTGAATGAATAGCTAATCTGGCTTTTTCCTTCCCCACCAGTTGTCAGATGGATTAATATTTCAGATTTGTACTATCTGATGTGGATATGAAGTAACTTTCCATGTCAGCCCGCCAGTGGGAAGAAAATGGGATAAAAAGATACAGTATTAAAGTAAAACCATTTATTTAAAAACTTGTTTCTAAGATTATCTGATAATTATGAGGTTATCTGACTTTATCCTGACTTTAGCCTATCAACATTTAAAGAAATACGGAATTTTTCACTTATTTTCCCATTATTTACCAAATTTATTGTTAACATCTCAGTAAAGCTATTATTATGCTTCAGCATTTTAAGGTCTCTGGGATTTTTCTGGGTGGAAAAGTCTTTTATAAATGTGAAGAAATACTTATTTCAAGGCTACACGACACATCCCCAATTTAGCACTTTAAGTTAGCATCTCAAGAAACAGAAGATGTTCCTTTCTTGCGAGGCATAAAACACACTGTTCTGCTTATGTGCTAATATACAGTAGAGTATCAATGTACCAAATGTTGGCAAAGCATTTGATTTAGAGCTTTTTCTGGGTACTTGCTTGGGGGAGCATTTCATAACAAGTGCAAATACTTTAATGTGACTTTTCAGTCTTTACAGTTGTTCCTTGCTTCATAATGTGTTGTCATCATAATTCTGCCCTGTTCATTAGAAAAAGGAGCATATGATAATGGGGGACCATTTTAGCTATAGTTAATTTTTATATCGTCTTGAACAAGTTGATTCTACGTACAAGAGGGAGGCAGGCATTAATTTATGAACCAGAGTTCGGAGGAGCATTTGTCTTCTCCGATGAAGCAGAAGAAAAGATGCACATTTTTAAACTAATTAAAACAAAAAAATTTCTTTTGCTTTGCTTTGTCCTGAGCCTTCTGTGAAAGTAACAGCTAGGTTTGCATCCCTGCCTTTTTGTTTCCAAATGTATGAAGAAAAATATTGTGAATTTGTCTACACAGCAAGTAGTGTTGTCACATTATACACACTGGTTAGAGTGAAAATGTGTCTTGTTCCTTCTTTGGTCTGTTAGAAATAAGTGCGAGAGCTTAGCCCCTGCCAGCTGTTGCAAAGGGACAATGACTGACGCCTGTATTCTAATATATGCACTATAGGTTTATGTAGTAAAGCTCATTCAGAGTGAGAGAGGCCTTTTCATAAACAGTCAGTTTTTTCCAGTGCACGAAAACAATTACTGTGACTTCATTGCCCCCTGCAATTTTGGAGACCTGAACAGAAGCACAACGTCACTTCTGGCAGGCGGATCTACGTAAAAGGTCTTTCCCATAACTGCAGTTCTGGAACGCAATAGCAAACAAGGAGGGAAGAGACTTGGGTTACTTGGGCAGCCCAAACCTCCTTTCCTTAAGACGGTTCGTATGGCTTCATCTAAAGGAAAGCATTTGATTTTTCAGCCTTACCTATTCCTTTTGCTCTCCCACTGCCATGGTGCTGCCGGTTTCCTGCTGTGGTGCCAGGAGGCTGTTCTGTGGGAGCTCGCCCTGTGAGCGCTCCCTTGGCACTGAAGTTGGAAAGCAGAGTCAGCCTTAGAGTTTTCAGTCTGTAGGGTTTTTTCAAGATGAATGCTTTGAAAAAATGCACCTTCCTTGAACTCTAGATGTTGAATATGTGGGTACTAGAATCAGGGGAGAGAGATTGTTGCTACAAAGACGTTTCTGAGGGGGTTTTGATGCTGAATAGGCGATAGGCATTGCAGATGCTAAGGGCAGTCTGTGAGGTGTAGGAAGCAGACAAAATGGACTAGGGGCACAGAGAGAGGCTGAGAGAGAAGCAGCAATAGCCCAGAAATGAAAGCCGAAAAGCCTAGCTGAGAAACATGAAAGGGCCTATGTTCCTGAAGGAATTTCCAGTGCAGGTTCCCTTTATTCAGTAACATTCACTGAAATAATTTACTGAAAGCTCTGAAGTGAAATTGTTTAGTGTGTGTTCCAAACTGGTGAAGTGTGTTTCACAAAGACCTTTTTCTTCCTTTTCGCATGACTTGAGTAGAAAACACTTTTTTCATAATACACCCAAAGAAATTCTCTATATTCCCTTTTTCCTCCCCGCCCCCCACCCCCACCCCGGGTGTCTTTCTTAAATGTTACTCTAAGCATTAAGGCAGTGACATACTAGTTCACATTGAGGTGGCACTCTGTTGCTGGTCGTTTCATTTCAGGATTTTATACTCCAAATTATATACCAAATTATTTTGGGGGCTTATGTGTTAAAGGAAAACGGCACTGTCTCTTAAATCAAGATTGTACCTCCTTCCTCAGCCTGTGCTTCAGTTTGCTGGTGGGACTGACCCATTTTGGTGCTTTGTTGTAGAACATGAGAATATGGATACTTGGGCTCTACCATTCTCCTGTCTTTCCATGCTCAGCAGCAGTAGCATAGTCCTTTGATGTCTACAAAAGAAAGAAAATGACAATCCAGTGCCCCAGAATTTGAAATGTGGAACAAAGAAGTAACAGAATGTTCTTTTAAAAATCTATGAAAATATTTACAAATTTATTTAAATTATTATTCCATCAATATTTTCAGCAGATAAGAAGACTGGAGCTCTCTATATATTTAAAAAAGGCAGGAAACTGTATCCAACAGTAAGCCCATAGAAACTTACACAAGGAAGTGTAGCAGTACCAGCTATCTCCTCACTTGTGTAGGGACTTGAACATACCCCTCATTTTCCTACCTTACTACTACCTCACTCGTGGCGGCTGCTTATTTAAATATTTTATATTCAGTCTTTTCCATAGCTAATGTGGATTGATCTGGTGTGGGTTTTTTTTGTTAGTGTTTTTTTTTTTTTTTTTAATGTTAGTGCCTAAGAGTCTAATTTTGCCTTTGTGTGCTAGTTACATTTATGAAAAAAGACTAATCATTCTTTTGTAGTTAATATTGGTTAGTTTTAGCCACGAATGGGTCCTCATTACGCTTTCAGCATTATAGAAATAAAAAGGCACCTTCCTTGCCTTAAGAAGCTTGCTCTTTGATAGGTAGCACTTGAATAAAAGGGAAAAATACCCCTATGGGACAAGTTGTAGGTATATTTGCTGAGCTGTAGCATTGTTTGGTTAGTGTTAGACAATTGACTCTAATCTTGGTTTTGTAGCAGTTCCCTTGCATGTCTTTTAAATTTTTCATGGATGTGGGTCACATGCTTTTTTTTGAACAAGAACTTTGAAGTTCAGACACTTTAATGAAATTAGAGTTATGAAATGGTTTTGATTTTTCCAATCAAAAGAGTCTGAGTAATATTTTTCCTGCTAATAGAAGTTATTTTATGGGTTTTCATCTGGGGTTTTCATCCATCCTCAAAAAAATCATACAAACATACTTTAATTTAAAACTCAGGCATACTCGTATTAGTCTGTTGGCATCAGTTTGCTTTTAAGCAGTAGCCTTAAAAACTACTTCTGAGATTTGTGTACTCAGCAGCTTGCAAAATCAAACCATTAGCAAAAAATAGTTTTGAACTCCCTGAAGACTTTGTTATTGACTTCCATTAGTGTAAGTTCTGTCCCAGAGTTGCAGATGGAGCATAAATATTGCAGGCATCAGTATGAAGTAGTGCCATTAATGCAGGTGTCCTTGAGTGTTTTTTTTTTTTAATAACATGGAACAAATCACGCATGAGAGAGACATCTTAGGAATTTTCACACATGTGGACCAACTGCCCTTCATGTGTGAGTGCCTAACACTCGGTGATAAATCGAGACATTACTTGCATTAAAGCTATTTTTGCTAATGATCTAGGCTACTATTGATAGTCATCTCTTTATGTGAAGGAATTAATATTGTTTATTTTAATTTATATAGTTGTCGTCTCCATTCTGCAGATCTGACTTGGGAATAAAAAGTAGGCAGACAATGGTAGGTCCGCTGCTGGTAATGAATTTGTAGCTGTTCCATGATTCATAGTCATGATTAATATTAAGAAACCTATTTCAGAATATTAATTGAAGAACTGATGAAGTGGTGTGTTCTTAGATCAGCACTCCCCATAAGCTTTTTGACCAGTGTGGTTTTTTTCTTCAGCGATATTAATGTATTCCTTCGAAGACGTCCTGTTCCTCTTCAGTGCATCGGGGAAAATATCTTTTATGAAATAAATAAATATTTGCTTCCTGAAGCATCTAACATTGGTAAAACAACTTGATACACCCTACATATATTGCAGTGGCATGGTCTCATTTCAGATACAATGAGAATACATGTATTCAATCTGCCGTGTAGACAGGGTTTTTTTTTATAGCCCTGCAGGTATTTCTACATCCAGCCTTTTTGCTTCTAATTTTTTGTTGTTTGTTTTCTTTCAGTTACTGCAGGTTGTTACAGCAATATTAGGTGTTATTTGTATGGTATTTCCAGGGAGATGTGTTGACAAATCATAAACCTTTAAAGGCAAATAGAGACTTTTAGAGAAATAATACAAGAAGACAGTTCAGTTGCTGTCATCATTCTTTGAGCTTTGTGAGGAAAATGCTCATTTTCCAAAATGTAAATGGATTTGATAGGTTGAATAGGTAAGAGTTTCAGGTTTTCCAAATGTCACAGCAGGTGAGATTTTTTTCATGAGAGTAACTTGAAATAGATGGTGAACTGTTGGGAAGACTGTTACCGTTCTGCATCCATCACATCAGGATGTGCCTTGGGCATCTCCAGAATGTTTGGTTTCTGTCAGACATTAAATATTGTGATGGATAAATCCCCCAGTAAAGGTCGGACCTGGCAGCAGTGCTTACTCGTCTGGGAAACTAAAAGGTCAGAATACTCAAGATGCTGGTAAAATTGGAAGCTCGGCGTCACAGTAACGTATGGTTGTACTTCCACTCTTAATTTTATGTGAGCCTGTTGTGTTTGGTACTTCTAGAAGTTCATTTCTGTAGGCGAGTGCACTGTTGCAGTCATGCACCAGTTCAGTGTTTTTCAGCTTTTGCTGAACTCCTTTAATTGAAATAAATTCATTTTGTGGTAAACCATCTCTTGCCTTATGGGTGTTTTTAGTAAAGTATTCATCCTAGTACTGTGACGGCATTGTTATCTTAACACTACCACAGAATTAGGATGATCATCTGATGCTAAGATTTCCATGCCATCAGATAAAATTGGTTTTAGAAAACAGTGATTGAATCTTGATTGGTTTAACCATCTGAACAGCCTCTCTGTAATACTACTGGACCACTCACATCAATAAGCTGAGCAGCCTGTGTGTCTCTTGAAGAGTTTATTTGTAGATTATTATGGTTATTAAGCCTAGGAACCACAATGAAGGAGACTTTCCGCTGTGTTAGCATGTGGACAGTCTATGTTTAGGACTTGTGACCTCGCTCCGGACTTAACAGTCTTGTCTGTGTGGAGCAGCAGGAAAATGCGCTGTGCAGAGCATAACTCAGAATCCAAAATATGACTCTCAGAATCTCAGGCTGGCTCCTGCTCTTTCTCCAGGCCCATGTCTTTGACCCAAATTATTTCCCCTTCACTAGTTCTGATGTATTATTCATGTTATTTCAATGCGGTTTTACTTTTGATAAAGGAATGAGATTTCCCTGTTTTACTGTAAATGTTGTGAGAAAAAGCTTTTAGGACATTATTCTAGTCCTAGTTTAGCTGTAGCCAGATAAGAATAAAAATATCAAAACCTCCTTGGCCTGTCGTTAGAGATGAAGGAAAAAGCATTATGAAGAAATAGGACTGTGCTTCATTTGACTATATGCTATACATGAAACAGAAGCTTCATTTAATTGTTTGTGCCTCACTCTTTCAAGAGCGTAAGAAGCCTGTTACACATAGCAACATTAAAAACCACACAGAATCTTGTAGTGGAGAAAAGGAATTTTAATGTAAAAGAGACCAGGTGGGAATTGGTGCTGGAACAGAAGTAAATATGTACATTTACTACAGGAATCTGTGGCATATAAAGCATAACACTATTTCCTGGCAGTTTTTTTCCATTTGATGTCGCTAATATCTCTATAATTAAGAGCAATGGAAGTATTTTGAGGAAAACTGTATACTGTTATAAACGGCTCTTTTTTTTTTAATTGAACAGCTGTAATTTCTACCAATGGAACAAACTATATTATAAGAAAATGATTATTAGTTTAAAATGCAAAGTTAAATGAATGCAAAATTAACAAACAGATGGTGAAGAATTATTGTGTTTTATTTTACTCCTGGGTAAAAGGGCTCATGCATGATTGTAAAAATGTCATCACACTTCGTAAACCTGAAAGCAAACAGAATTTGCAGTT
Source organism: Phalacrocorax carbo (assembly GCF_963921805.1). NCBI lineage: Eukaryota > Metazoa > Chordata > Aves > Suliformes > Phalacrocoracidae > Phalacrocorax > Phalacrocorax carbo. The sequence continues at coordinate 160,398,755 of NC_087514.1, forward strand.
GTGCACATCTGTTTTGGGACACTGCTAAAGGGTTAGAAGAATCAATGTTGTTTTCAAATAAGGGTATTCATCAAAAGGATATCATTTACTTAACAGTTATGGCTTCTGCTAAGCATCAGACTTAATGTTCTGTGGAATTCATTACAAAATTTGGCAGCTTTTTTCTTCACAAGCTACTGAGGCAGCATGCTGCAAAACAAAACGAACAGCCCCTTCTTATGCCCCCCTCCCCGAACCCCAGTACAACAGTACTACCTGCTAAATGTCTGACCAGTAATTTTGGGGTTTTAAATTCTAGGTTAAGATGTTGCACTTCACAATGCTTGCCCAAGGAATGTCAGTGGTGGAATAGAATGGAAAGACAGGGGGCTTATTTGTTTATTTCAGTAGCTAGTGAATTAAAAAAAGGATTTGTAATATTTGGGGATGCCATGTTTTGGGAGGAGGAATGAGAGAAATATGTGTAAGCGACTAATTTAATCAAATTGAAAAAAAAAACCCCTAAAAGCCCAGCCAGATAAAACATGTGAAGCTTTTATTAGAAAAGAAACGATATTAATGTTTCAAGCTGGTAGTTTCAAAGTATGCCATCTAATTGCTTTATTTGAGCTCAATTTACAAAAATTAGTGAACTGAAGATGTAGGATTTTGTTTACGATGACTCTGTGCCATTTGGAGAGCGCAATTTAGAAACAGCCAAGGAAATAGGAATTATGAACAATAAGGTACTGATTGCAGTCAGTGGGGAAGGAATACTAAGGAGGTGCTCACTAATGAGGAAGGTATTAAAGGCAGGAAATTTGTGTATTTTTTTATGTCTTGTACATAATCCAGAGTTCCTTGTCACCCCATCCCTACTCTTACCTTGTAAATTAGGTGTATCATTGAGTATATATAGCGACTTTTGCTGACATTAACTTTCTGTTAAACCAAGTTAATATATCTACAGTTTTTCTTAAAATAATGCATTATTAAGACTGTAAAATCAAACACGCAAAATTAGGATGTGCCAGAAGACAGGTTGTCTGCACACAATTAATATCCTTCGTGCGTATGCCTGATTATGCAGTCTTTAATTGTATGACCACATGCAGAACAGCTAGTGCCTAGTTCAGTCCACAGGGTGGACATTGCTGTCTTAGGAAAAACCTCTTCGATATTACATTTTTCATTGTTGTTCAATGTGTAGGTATGTAGACTATTCAAATACTGCTGAAAGGAAAGAATTACTCATTGCAGCGTGAGTTTTTCTGTGACATTTCTATGATGTAATAAGCATGTGAATAATTTGTCTGTAAATTTTTCCAAATAGCAGATTTACATGGCCTTTTTATGCATCTTGGGCTCCATTTTCCACAAGAGAAGCTGAATTTTGTTGGTTGGTGGTTTTTGTTTGGTTGGGTTTTGTTGTGATTTTGTTGTTGGTTTGTTGGTTTTTTTTGGTTGTTTTTTTCTTTTACTTAAAAATATTTGCTAATTTGGATGGCAAATTGAAAGAGTTAAAAAATATTCAGACTTACTTAAAAAGTTGTATTGATACTGCAGTTCTTTGTTCACTCTGTTGGAGTTGTGAGTGTACAATCTATGTAGAAATCAAGAAATAAGGGGGGGATAAAACTTCAAGCTTTTAAAAGTAAGGTGAAGAACTAAAACAAGAAAAATTTTACTTAGTGCCCTGCCTGATATCATAAAGCAGCTCTATGAAAGAAGTGAAACTAGATCTGTTTTGCAGGTCATCATTCACTTGCCACAACTAAGTGTTTTTTTTCTCACCCAAGCAAGCCACAACATTTTTCAGTACATACCTTTTTCCCTCCACAATTTAAGCACAGTCCTAGAAGTACAGGTTTCTTTAATGCAGGCTGCACTTAAGGGTCTATTTTATGCACTAAATCCATATTTGATCTGCAGTTCTTTTTGTGTCTTAATGTACATACCTAGTTATAGTTGTACATGTGTGTGTCTGTTCATTCCTTTATCTGTGTCTCTGTGTATGTGTGTTGCCTTGTAATTGCCTGACTATATAATTTCCTTGCATCAAGTGAAAAAAGGAGAAGGCAGACCTCCCAACTGCAGGTTTAAAACCTTTATGGCTACATACAGACCTCTGCTATTTGAACTGGCTAGGTGATAGTGATATAGCACTAGGAGTCAGGGGGCTACCTACTTTTCCTCCTTGTAGTCTTCACCCAGTTTCAGTTGCCTCAGATTTCTGAGGTTTTGTTCATTTTTTTAGCAGCTTCCACTCTTCCTTGTTCTTCCTGCATCCCATCTCTTTAACCTTTCTATTCCCTTTTCCTCAGGTTTCTTTTGAGATCTGTCCCTTCACCATTTCCTGTGTCTTTGCACTTCAGTTCCCTCAGCTCTTCATCCAATTTTAGTGCCCAGTTTTTGTTAATCGGCCCTTGAAGGGTCATCCCTGCCCCTCCTCAGCTTCCATCTCAGTCCATGGTTTCTCCTCCCTGTCTCATCAGACTCATTCACGCAGTGTAGTTAGTTCTTTTTGTCTCTTTGACCCGTATTTGTCCATCTGCCTGTGTACTGGATACTCTCATTCCCCAGACAATTTAAGTGACAGTAGTGTCAAGAGCCTTAAGGACGTCTGCTTTCCATTCCAGTGGCTTATTGTGCTTAGGTTTAGAGTACTTACTACAGACTTCCTCTCTCTAATCCTCGTCATACTGAAGCAATCTTTGCAGAAGGTACATGTAGTCTAATCAGAGCTAGAAATTGGAGAGGATCAGTCATGATCAATGAGAGTAGATTTTTCTGTGATTTTTCACTGACAAACTTTTGGAAGTGTTTTATGTTAAAAAAAAATAGTTTTCTGAAGCTTGGTCACATCTGGATAGCTCTACAGGGTAAGGGCAAAAGTTGCATCTCCCACACTAAAAAGTTCCTGCCAAATTGCAAGTCCTGTGAGTGAGGTTGTTTCTGAGATGAGCAATATGTTTTTCTTACTGACTTTTCTATTCTCAGAAATGGCTGGAAAGTTTTGACTAAGTGTTCCAGAGTGTTTAAGAGAATTTAGGCATGTGTTATGAGAAGCTTTAGTCCAACTTTTTATCATTTGGAAAACTTACATGAATAGAGCAGAATTTATATGGAAGTCTCTGTAATCGGTACCCATTCACATCCCTTCACTGGTGGTGCCATGCTGACAAAATCTTTGGTGTGGACTTAGCTATGTTACCAATAGAGAACTTTTGTCAACATGTTTTAGGCAGGCTTCAGGTCAAGACTGTCGTCTAAATTTAGACCTCTGTGTGGACTTGTCTACCTGAGAAGATGGAGATCTGTCTGGTATCGTCAATAGAGCCTGAAAATGGGCACCCACTGTTTGGTCAACTGAATTGCGATGAAGTAAATCCCATAAAATGGCTAAGTCTCTGTTAAGTGTAATGGGAGCTTAAACACTTGGCTCATATATAGACACTAAATTTAGAGCCCAAAGTTTAGATGTCCTTGTCTTTAGCCTCGTGTCATTTGGAAGCACAGTGTGACTGTATCAGCAGTAAATTCTCTTTTCACTGAGTTTCTATTAAATGGCTTTGCAAATGTAGTTGTGCCAGCCTAGCTGTAGCTACAGGAGATCTGTAGCATAGACATAACCTATAGAAAGCATAACACACTTCAGAATCCTTGTATGTGATTTAGGAACGTAGGTGCTGTGCTGGATTAGACAGAAAGTTGACTTCATCCCAGTATCTTCTCCGACGACCAGTAGCAGATGCCTGGAGAAGATCATTAAATAACAAGCATGTAGCAATGTTTCCCCCAATTTTTTTTTCAAGCCTCCAACAGTTTGTGGCTCAGACTGTGCTCTGCCAACAAAAAGAAATGTCTACACATACTTCTTAAGACCTTCCGAGCATGAATCAAATGGAACTGGCACAATAGTCTCTTTTCTGAGCCTGCCAAAAAGCAGCCTTAAACCAAAGCTGATGATTTCTGTTCTTGCCTTGTTTGTCCTGAAGTTGCTGATGCTGAAGCCTAATAATCACAACTTAAATTACATTAAACATTATTGACCTCCTCATTGTTGACGTGCTGACTAAACAACAGGCCTGTGTGTGCCCTTCTGTCACGGTGGATATTAGATGGGAATTAAGAGACTAGTTGGTTGTTAGCGGTGGGAAAGCTTAGACTCACTCAAAACATTTACATTATCCTAAATCTTGTAGAAAGTGAGGAGGTGAATAAAAAACAAGCTTTTCCTCATGAAAGTGTGAAACAAGCAGCAAAGGCAGAGTCTGTGGAGGAAATAATATGCATGCAGTTATTCCACTAGCTTATATAAGCATGAGGAGAATACAACTTCAAGACACACAAACCCCTCTGTGAAGCTTCTGAATAGACAGGGTTTGGAAACATTTCAGGTTATATGAGGAAGGATTTGTGTGCCATAAGGTTTGCATGGTTTCTTCTACCTATTTCAGGTGTCAAATAACAAATACTATCTCCCTCAGCAAACTTGCTTCTTACAGGTTATTAACCTATTGCAACTGTTATGAAAAACACCTCTGCAAAGCATGAATACTTTATTGTCCCAACTTTTAGATGCCTTGATAGCAACACCATTTGTTTCATGTGATTTTTTTAATAAAGGTTAAAAAAAGGAGGCACTGCTTGGAAGGAGGAACAAAGTAGTGACTGACCAAGAGCCTGAAGTCTCCACACGCAAAGGGACTTTTGCTTTCTACCTTGATTACACGTGTTGATTCACTGATAGTGGTGTTAGTCATCATCATTTATATCTTCTTACCTTTGCTTCCTTTTCCTGTAATGGTAACTGGGCAGATCACGGCCAGATGGAGTATCTAGTCAAGAATTCTGCATTAGAACCCAGCCTTTCTCAGTCACGCGTTGAGCTTGGCCAAATAACATCTCTTCTGGTTGTCCATGTTTTTTCATATACTTTTAGAAGCAAAAATTGATAGTTTGTTTCTACAGTTGTGATTATTTTTTTTTTTGGTAACTTCAGGGTACTCAGCATGAATTGGACACTGTAGTGAAGTTTTAAAACATGCTGTCTCTGTTAAGAATATTACAGTTTTAAAGTTACAAGAGAGAAGTCTGAATTTTAATTTCTTCAATTTTGGTAGGTGTTAAGGATTGAGGAACAAAAATTAACTGTTTTCTGCTTGACTTGCTTGTTATAAATTTAAGTAATGTCCAAATTTGTGACATGATTAATGAGAAATTAAAAAATTAGAAGGTAATTTCCAGTATTCTAGGAAATACATGTTATTTAGTACCTTTTCTAATGAGTAGCTCAGTCAAAAGCCATTAGTTGTTTTTATGTTGCCATCTTACTGCATTGGGCTCTTAAATGCTTTATGGTACTTAAACCAGGGTATTTGACATTAGAGGTGCTAATGGTGATTAGTGTCTCTAAGCAATATAAAGCTTTTTCTAGATGATGGAGTAATCAGTGAAGATTATCAGGACATATTTCATTATTCACTGTTTATACTAAAATTTCTTTGTGGTCTCATTAATGACAGGATGTTAAGGTCCAGTTCTCATTAGCTACAGGCTTGTATGATAGCAGTTTTCAGTAGCTAGCCAGTCTGAAATTCGTTCTTACAGGTTATACATTCAATTGTTAAACTAAGGACAGGTGGCTTCTGTACATTTTTGGGTGCACTATCCAAAAATTGAAATTGCTCTTTTTGAAAATATAATTTTACTATAAAATAAATATTTAAATTTAAAATAAAAATAAATTAAAATTAATTTGTTAAAACACCTGCTTATTGTTATCATTGGTTTTATCGGCTGCCCTTTTAAAAGCTAAATAAGTTCATAATCAGTAAAAACTTTTTGTCATTTTGCATGAAAAACATTTTGCAAATCCTAATACTAACATTTAGCTTTACTGCACTGAACAGGTCATAACTAAGTACTTACTCAAAGTCCATATTTTAGCCTTTCTTTAATAGCTGCCTCCTAAGGGTTGTTACTTGTCCAGTTGCTGAGACAGTAATGCTATAAAGTAATTCTAAGGGCAATAAAATGACAAAACTTGACCTCTGATTTGTTCTTAGTACTATCTGGATAAAATCTTACGTTATCATGAACACAGGCATCTTTTCTTCATTTGAACTCGTGCTGAGTTTTGGAGTAGTTCGAAGTATGGAGCAGCAGGAAGTTTGATGTGAAGTTGGAATATATTTTTTGTCTTTTTGGGTTTTTTTAATGATATAGGAAGGTTAGAAAGATGTAAACAGTAAGCCGTTCCTCTTGTCCCCATATTACAGTTTGGCCATCTATTTCTATTAAAACCAGCAGCATTTGTCAAGTTCAGCTGAGCTTCCAAGTCACAGGCAGAACTAACCTTTCTGTTCAGTTGATTTTGGTGCAGTTATGATCCTAGCATGGCAGTACAAGTTTTTGTCTTTCTGGAAATTTTCTGTGTGGTTCCTGCTACATTATTTTGTGGAGGATGTACTCCCATGCACCTAGAAAAGAAAGGAGGTGATTGATCAGGTTTTCTTATGTTTCCTATTAATTCACTTAGTTCTTCCTCTTTCACTGTGTTTGTGTAGCAATGTCATGTTCGATCTAGTGGGATTAGTGAGTAAAGGGAATTTTAAGATGAAATTTGAAAGGCTGTGTAGCTATTTGCTTTTAAAAATGAGATCCTTTTCTCTCTGCATGAAAAAAATCAGATGAAAGAGGTGAAAAGGACCAGGTGGAAGGAGGTGTGGACAGTTTTAAATAATGAAAATTACAATAGTAGGAAATAGCAGAAGTATGGATGGGATTGGAGCTTTCTTGCCTTGGGCGAGTGCACTGGGAGCTTGCTGAAGAAAACAGTTGGTAACCAATGAAGGACTTTTTGAGTAGGAAAATAGTCTGCTGACTCTGCTTTAGTGACGTTTATTTTATTGAATGTACTATGAATAAGTAATGAGCTATCTCTCTAGCTTTCTGACACCTTGTAAAGTTTTTTTTTCCTGTAGGATGGGGGTGTAAAATCATTCGATCCATGAACAAAACAGTGTTTGGCTTGCTTTGACAGCGTACCATTTTCCTATACCTACCCTTTGAATACTCGGGTTCAGCTTCCACCCCCTTCACATAATGCCTTATTTTATCCTCATGCTAATGAAATTGAAGACTCCGTACTGTCTCTGTCTCTGTTACTGTCCTCATGCAGTGTGGTGAAGACACTTGCGTTTCACTGGCAACATGATTTATTCCTCCTTCCACCTCCTACTGTCCTGATGCTGTATTTTAGCCATAGAGTAGTAAAGTAGTATTTGTTACTGGGTTTATTTAGCAAAGCTTTTAATTTTTTAAATATTAATATATTTCACTGTTCGTATCTTTACTTTCTTCACGAAGGTTAGTTGTAATAGCTGCATACTTGTTCTTCTGGGGTCGTAGCATGTGGCCTGGTTTCAGAGAAGTGTTGGCTTCTACTGCTGGAAAAGTAACTCTTCTCATCAACAGCTGTTGCCAGAAAAATCCCTTTGGGCATTTGTTTCTTCAGACCGCTTTATCTCTCTTATAAATTCAGCAAATGTTGATATTCTGTTCTTTTTATTTGCCTCAGATGATATATACCACATTGTTTGTAAAGTGTGTGTTTTACTCAGCTGCCAAATGCGTTTCATTGCCAGTGCAGTTTAGCAGATGGGTTTGAAGGGTTCAATTAAATGTAATTTGGGCTTCCATTTTTCTTCCAGCATCTTTACATCATTCCTTAAATCAACATTTTCAAGGCTTTGCAGCAATCCTGTACTTTGCTCATTTCTAATAATTTTATCATTTGGACATACTGTGTTTTGAAAAAGGTATATTCTGATTTTACAGTGTTATGTACCATTGTTCATTGGTGGTTTTGAAACCCAGTCGTGGTGTTCAAAAATGCCATTAATATTGCCATTTTAATCCATTATTCCCAGCTTTTAGTAAATGTTGGATTCTTAGGGTGCTTGGAGTTCTTTCAAAATTTTATTTCCCAGAGATTTCTTAAGGGTTAATGATGGGATGCAACAAAGTATCTGTTGAATGCTTTCTTGAGGGGTGCATTTTGGACCTTAGTTCCTCCCAAGTTCCTGATCCTAGTGTTTCTTGTGGAGTAATATCTTAAGAAAAAGCGTGGCCTGTAGGAACTGGGCCTTAGCTATAATCTGGGCCATCTCAATAGGCTGTAGGAGCGTCAAGTGCAGAACAGTGCAGTGGGTTGTATGCTGTTTAATGTGCAGCTGTTGTTCATGGAGTTGGAGGCTTTGGGCTATATGTCCATTATTTCACATGTAAGTTCAGAATTTACCTTTTACAGCATCCTCAGCAAGTGTTTACTGAATATATAATTTCCTAAAACCAGTGTCTTAGATGACTTTGGTTTTGTTGGCAGTCCTTAAATGTAATTACTATTGCTACCTTCTTCACCTGCTTCAGGAACTCCATGTTATTGTTTGCTTATCTTTCTCCCCTCCTCTCCTCTGCATTTTGGCTGGTAAAGTAACAGAACACATCTTTTCCATACAGTTAGTAGGTGTTAGAGGCACAGGTAGAGGTGAGATTTCTTGCAGATCTGAAGACAAGACAGCACTGTAGCACAGAAACATGGCAGTAGCTATCCTTACTGACCCGCTTTAATTTCTGTGCCCAAGTGTTTTATCTTTTTGTACTGCAGTTGTGTTTAGCATAAAGTAATTTTTTTTTTTTCTTTCTCTTGTCCATGAGTTGTGTCGCAGGCAGGCATTTTGCTGAACACGTTAGTTTCATCTGGTTTTAAGAATGTCAGTGTAGATGTTAACACAGGCAGCTTTGTGATTTGTGCTTTTGTATGGGCTGGTTTTGATATCTGTGGACTTGTAGTAGCACTATTTCATGCCTAATTTCATGCCAGGCTTTGAAACGCAGAAGAATTGTGGTAATAAATATTGTCTGTGTTCTGAGAATTAAAAAGTGGAATGTAATTTTCTTTCATTTGGTTTATGTTCATATTTGGATGTTACTTGATACTTAAGCTAGCAATCAAACATGTCAGTGTTAGTATTATATTTGTATTATGAAAAACGAGAGTCCCCAAGCTCAGTTGTTGCTGTATGTTATGTATGTCTTCCTGTGAGCCACTGACCTGTTTTTTCTTAAGTTTACTCCAAATGTTGTGGTGCTGTGCTCTAGCCTTAAAAAGTGTTGTTGCCTTGATGAAAAAGTGCAAAATCAAGTTACAGTGCTTCAGGGACTGCAATGAATCTGAGAAAGAAAAAAGACTGATGAACTGAATCAGAAAGGTGTGGGTGATACATTACAAGCAGACTGATGGATTCCTTTGCCTCTTGACTAGAGAGCCGGAGGGTTATTGGATAGTTCTGAGAAATTATTTCTTTACAAATCTGACTATGGTCTCTAATAACAATCATGCTTATTTATGACTTCTCAAAGTTTGGTGGGGATATTTGTGTAGCCTTGAAAGGAGAGATGAGAAGAAAGTGCTAGGTTATGTAATGCATTATCATCTGAGGGAGAATTGTATAATGTCAATTAGATTTTTGGTAGAACATGATATTTCATTTCCATTTGCATTTCTGATTATAGTGTCTACAGTTTTACATTACAACTTACAGAGCTATGTGGCTTTTAGTTATAACAGCGTAGTGTGGTCTGCCTCTATTACTCAGAATAAGTTTCCAAGCCTCTTTACTGAAGGCATAGCTCAAGATAGATAACGTGAAGAAGAAAAATGCTTTTCTGTGACAAGAATCTCGGTCATCAGAGTGCATTTAGAGTGTGTTTTGTTAAAACATTTTAAGTTGGAAAGATCTGGGAGTGCCACTGAAAGACACTAGTTTCCTTCTCATGGGGATTCATTTCCTTCTACTGGCTGAGGTGTTTGTCTCTTAAATGAGGCTGTGAAACAGATCTGGGTGAAAAATTACAAGAAAAAACAGTTTTGAACAATTTGTTATGTTTGTTTTTCAGCGATGTGCATATTGTAAGCACCTTGGAGCCACTATCAAATGCTGTGAAGAGAAATGTACCCAGATGTACCATTACCCCTGTGCTGCTGGAGCAGGCACATTTCAGGATTTCAGTAACTTGTCCCTCCTTTGTCCAGACCATATTGATCAGGCTCCTGAAAGATGTAAGTACATGGTATTCAGATGGCACGATTATTACCAGGTTTTATGAAAACTGCTCTGTGGTAGGATCAGCTTAAGAGTGCATTTGTTCAGACCTGTTTTCCCAGTTCCTGTACCCAAGAATTCATGTATGTTCAGGTACAAGAAAAGATACAAGTTCATACTCTTCTGTTTTTAAAGACTGCCAGCGGTGCACGGCACAGTTAGTATTTTTCTTTGTTTTTAGTGACAGAACATTGGAAGTGTTTACTCAAGGCCTGTCTTCCATCAGGTTTTAGTTCAAGTCAGCAGGCTTGCTTGCTTGCCCAAGTTCAAGTTAGAGCAACTGTATTGGAAACACTTCAGCTCAGTAATAGGTTTAGATCTGTTAGGAGCTTTATTTTGTACTTGTTCCAGAGAATCATTGGTCCTAAAGCTCTCAGTTTTGTCTTGAGGAGAATAAAACTGTTTCTTTTGGTAAGACTTTATTAAGCTTTAAAGTGAATGTGCTTTTGTTACGAGAAGATTAGTTGAATATATCAGAAAACCAAATGAAAGGAGGAGTTATTAAGCATATTAATTAAATTTGAATTTCGTGAGAATGATCAAGTTTTGTATGTGTAAGAACTATGAAAGCATTTCTTGGCTTCATTGGGTTCATTGAATTCTTCATAATTTTGAATGAAATAATAATTGAAATAATTATTTCTTTGTAGCAAAGGAAGAAGCGAATTGTGCAGTGTGCGACAGCCCTGGAGACCTCCTCGATCAACTTTTTTGTACTACCTGTGGCCAGCACTACCATGGGATGTGCCTGGACATACAAGTTACACCTTTAAAAAGAGCAGGTTGGCAGTGTCCTGATTGCAAAGTGTGCCAGAACTGCAAGTAAGTGAGGCTTCAAGGACGTGGAAGGGATGGTGTGAGATTTATGTGCTGTGATTTTAAAACATCTCTTTTATTAACTGCTCTTTTTTCCAAAAAGTGCAGGTTATTTGCCCAGATATATGTTATGATATTATGTTAAGCAGCTGAATAAACGCTGTGTTAGGAACTTTCTTCTAAAAGAGCTGAGCTAGAACTCCTGCACATGATACCCTCCAGGTTCTGGAGAGCCACAAAACCTTCTGACTTTTTCCTCCTTTTATACAGGAGGATTTTTCTCAAATTTACCAAAATAACAAATTATTTTAATGTACTGCCTTTAGAGTCTGGGAACCTCTCCTCTTACTCAGCTGACTTTTCAACTGTGCATGTTCCACATACTGGGTAGGTCCCCTGCATTAAGCCCTCTCCTCTGTATCTTTTAGAGGCAACTAATGAGTCATTATGAAAACAAAAACATGACGTAATTGAGCAAAGAAAAAAAGTGACCTGAGTGATCATGATTGAATTGCTACACCAGAAAAATACTGAGACAAAGAAACCTAATTGTTGCGATATTATAAGGGTTCACTTAGAAAACTCTGGCCTCTTGTACACTTGTTCTCATATAACTTAACATGATGGGCACTGCAGGGTTCTTCTTTTGCTTGCTTGGTTTGGGTGTTTTGGTTTGGTTGGTTGGATGGGGTGTTTTTTTGTTTGGTTTGGTTTATTAGTTGTTTGTTTTTTTTTTAAAGGGCTTACTAGAAAAGAAATAGAGTTTTGTTCAGCTTTAGGCGGATCAGTTGGGACAGTATGAAGTAAAAAAGCCACTTCACTACTGCCTCATGTACCTATCAGTCAGTGCTTTCCTGTCTTCCAAGCAGAACACTTGCTATTTGCCAGCATTCAGATTCACCCACTTTAAAGAGTGTTCCCTGCTCACATGCAGCTGATAGCAAATGCCAGCAATGAAGTTATAATAGAGAATGTTTGAAAAAGTATCCCTAAAAGTGTTGTACTGGGTAATTATGATATTTGCTAACAAACCCTGTCTCTAGTGGAAAAGCAGAAGAAAATGTGATGTTTTCACACCTATTACTTTATGCAGTATGGCATTTTTATGCCAGTGTTGAACAACAGCATTTTAAGCATATCTCCATGCAAGGAGAAAGCATTTACTGTTCTTTAAAGATCTCAACTCTTCCAGGCAATGAAGTAGAATCTAGTATGTATAATGCCATATATTGTGAAGCTTAATCCAGTCAAATCTTGTTGCATACTTATTTATTGAATTATTTTATTTAAACTAAGGCAGAACACAATGCCTTTAGGTATTACCAGACTATTTGTCTTATTCTCTGCAAATTTATTTTATCGCTGAAATTTGTGGTGGAGCTCTGTAATACGTGATTGTAGGAAAATTGAAATATCTTCCTTTAATGTTTGTTTTGCTCTTGCAGTCTTGGTTGACATTGTAGGAGCTCTGGTAGTCAGAGGTGATGGCTCATTTTCTTGGGAAAAAATACAGTCAGACTGTTAGTAAGAACAAGTACAATTGCATGTTCTTTTCAGAAAGAAATAAAGTACGTATTTCAGATTTTGAACTGATTTCATTACAGAAAGGCTATTAGATCTGCCTACATGTGTGTAAATGATAGTGGCTTGATTTCTAGAAATTGGAATAGTTGCATGGGCTCAACGTTTGTTGGAGTAAGAATAGTGGTCTTAACTCATACTTAAATATGAATTTGGGGGCATTATCTTTGGAGCTATTTGGAGGTCATATTCATATATTTTCATGTGCTCAGCTATGAGTCTTCATGTTTAGGTTTGTCATTAAACAGATTTTTAGTTATGTCTTGTTTAAATAATTTTTTTTAAACACTTGTTACTTTTCTTAGACATTCTGGGGAAGACAACAAGATGCTGGTGTGCGATACATGCGACAAAGGCTACCATACTTTCTGTCTACAACCAGTTATGGATGCTGTACCAACAAATGGTTGGAAATGTAAAGTAAGTCGAAAGGTTACAGAATAATTTCTTATTATTATTTTGGGGGCCCAAATCTTGTTATCTGCATTGTGCTGTTCTAGGTGTATTGCAGACTGCTGTAGCAGCATCACATAGCTTGTAATTTCTGAAGGAATCCCACTTGTATGTAATCATGTGGCTCTACAGCTGCTCTGTGAGGGTAGCTGTCGATGCAATGGCTGAAGCAGCCTATGTAGGACAGTAAATCAGCACCATAGGGATAAAAACAAGTGCAGGGTCCAGGTGGAGTGGATAACCTTCACTTAATGATAGCTGTTCTCATGATCTAATGTAAACTAAAATGTAAACTGAAACCTATGCAGCCGTATTTGTATTCTATACCTGAAGGCTCTTTATTTTCAACTACTTCTTGCTTACCAGAACAACAGTTCTGCAGCTCAAGGTTCCTTTGCATTTGAGGAGAGCACGATGAATTTGTTGTTTTGTCAGTAACTTTGTGAGTAAGTGTAAGTAGTAATAAAAATACAACATCAGCGAAACAAAGGTAGTCCCTGTATATGAATTGTATGTAATTTCATAGTTTGTGGCAGTCATAAGACAGCTGAGGTTAGGAATAAAAAAATTTGGTCAAATAAGAAATACTCCTTTCAAGTCAGGGTGCAGTGCAAGGAAACTCTTCCAGCTGTTGCACAGGCTTTTCATGCTCTATTATCAGATCCTGGATAATTTATTAGTGTTATCAAGGACAGAAACTTTCTTTAATTCAAAACAGGGAAATGTCAGTTAATGGCAGTTCTATCACATTGTGAAATATCCTAATTAACAACTAAATTCTTGTGATCTCTAGAACTGTAGAGTATGTGCTGAGTGTGGCACACGAACAAGTTGTCAGTGGCACCATAACTGTTTGGTATGTGACAGTTGTTACCAACAGCAAGACAACTTATCTTGTCCCTTCTGTGAAAAACTGTGCCTCCAAGACTTCCAGAAAGATATGTTGCATTGTCACATGTGCAAAAGGTAAGAATCCTAATTTTTGTAAAATTTTACTAAAATACCTAAAGCTTATGGTGAGCTGTATGCATCGATGTGTTTCTGTGAAGGGTGTAGACTGTGTTTGATGTACAGTGCTCTAGTATCTTGTGCAAAATCTTGATACTTCATCTCTAAATACAATGAACAATAGTAGGTAGTCTTATTTTAATCTTAGCAACTAAGTATTCATTGGCAGTTACCTGAGGCGTACAGAGAAATATGTGCTGCTGCTGCTTCTTACATTGCATCTGTTTTTTGAGTGAGCAGAGTTAGAAGAGTCATAGTCCTAACTTGTAAGGACTGTTGTATGAATAGGGTTGTTTGCAGTGGTCTATTTTTGTTAAATTTTCAAGTAGGTGTTCTCTAATTTTATTTATTTGCTATGCTAGTAATTAAAAAGAAAAAAAAAGCACTATTTGGGAATCTTTTAAGAATGGAGGCTGTGTTTCTAATTCAATGCTATTGTATCTTGTTGTGTAGCGTCTCAGTATTGTTGTACATGTTGTGGTGTCCAGCTGGCTTTAGTGGCAGTTTAGGTCTTCATGTTTAAATTTGTTCACTGGTTGACATACTGATGTATCATGCTTATTTCTCTAAAATTCTCTGTAATAAAGCATTGGTTGCAATTTTTTGTTTCCCTATGTGAATGGAAAACGACTAATTTGTAGTTGATTTTGACTAGGATACTTTATATTTTTATTATTCAAATCACAGTCACACTAAATTAATTTCCCCAGGTGGATTCACATAGAATGTGACAGATCTCCAGGTAGTGAATTGGAGTCTCAGTTGAAAGACTACATCTGCACTCTTTGTAGACAAGGAGAGGGGGATCAGACTCAGTCATGTGATGTAATGGACACTTCTGAACTCATTCCTGGACCTGACAGTATAACAGGTAATCAAACAGGTAATCTTTTTATTTCCAAAATGCTTACATCAAGTATAAATACCTGCAGCTGTCTCACTAAGTCTTTTGTGAACCAGCCACTCGTATTCTACTCTGTGGAGTTCATCTATTCCTTTATTTAGTAGCAGCTTGTCAAGCCACCTGTGGGTGAGCTGCCTTCTCAGTATGCTTTCTGGCTTCAGGGTCCTGTATTAGAGACACAGGCAAGTAAGCACCATAATGGTGGCTCTCAGCCTTCCAGCTCCAGCTTCCCAGCCTGTAGCTGTAAACTTCTGTAATTTATTTCTGGATGTGGTACAATTCATAAATGTATCCATTTGACAGCCTAACTGTTGTATTAATCTGTGCCTAACTACCAGGCACCAGCCAGCTTCGGTAGATGTTCCTAGAGACATCCAGCTTTTCTGTTTCCCTCCTGCTACTTGTCAGTCCCCTAGTGCCTGTTCTCCTCATTGTGTCTAGGTAGGACACAGCAGCAGAAGCTGGACTATGTTCAAATGACAGGTATGTTAAATGAAACAGCTTTTAATTAAGTGTCCTTTTTCAAAACAATATATGATTAGTCATCTAGTTGCAGTAAAGTGTAAAGTATTTTTTAAAATATTACTCAGTAATGAAAGCACAGAAAGAACTTGGATCTGTTGATCTGAACCCAGTGGGTCATCCACAAGATCTCTGTAATGAACTCATAACTGAATGCCTTTGGGTATTTCACACCACACGTTCTGTTGCATTGGACTGACTCTCAATCAGGCTGAATTTCCTGAGAGAAGTGCAGTTGTGGTTAAATTTGGAAGGAAGGTAAAATCTAACAGAGGGAGGTGATGGTCTCACTCTACACTGCTCTGGTGTGGCCCCATCTCGAGTACTGTGTGTAGTTTTGGGTGCCTCAATGTAAGAAGGACATCAAACTATTCAAGTGTGTCCAGAGCAGGGTGACCAAGATGGTGAAAGGTCTCGAGGGCAAGACTCACGAGGAGCAGCTGAGGTCACTTGGCTTGCTCAGCTTGGAGAAGAGCAAGCTGAGGGGTGACCTCATCGCAGCCTACAGCTTCCTCAAGGTGGGGCAGTGGCGGTGGAGGTGCTGATCTCTACCTGGTGACCAGTGATAGGACACGAGGAAATGGAATGAAGCTGCATCAGGGAAGTTCAGACTGGACATTAGGAAAAGGTTCTTCACTGAGAAGGGGGTTTGTTCACCAGAACAGGCTCCCCAGGGAAGTGGTCATGGCACCAAGCCTGTCAGAGTTCAGGGCGCATCTCGGTGATGCTCTTAGTCCTATGGTTTAGTTTTAGGCAGTCCTGTGAGGACCAGGGAGTTATGGGTCCCGTCTAACCTGAGACATTCTATGAGTCTGTGAACTGCATTACCACTGCCGCGTGCATTTCTGATGCCTGAACAGCAATGCTTGTGCATTGATCTTTTGTTAAAAGAAATAGATAGCTCAGTTGCATAAGTATCTGTGTTCTCCAAAGCCAGATAATTTTTGACTGGAAAGGGGAAGTATAGGACTATAACAAAACACTCATTTTTGTGTGTTCAAACTGATGTTTTGTGTAAACAAGTCATTGTCTTTGATGTTAGCCTGTACACTTAAGTGCCTACCTTTTGTGAGCAGTAAAGAAATGATGAAAAAGATAATCCTGGAGGAAGGGCAGTGGCAGTTGGTAAATATGTAAAGGAGCAGAACAGCTCTGTCAGTGAACATGTGCGCTGAGTTAGGAAGAAGCAGCGACTTCAACCTTTGAAGATCACTTCCATTTCGAAAGGTTAGTAGAGGCTGTTGGTCTCCCAGGCAGTGTATTTAGAACGTTTAGGAAAGTCCGAGTAATACCCAAAACTTACACTTGAAAAACTCCCAATCCTCTACTGAAAACCCTTTTAAATAAGTAACAGGTTTATTTGTAAGGCTAAAGTTTTAAGTAATCCTTCTGTTAGGGTTTCTAGCTAGTGGAAGCATTGACAAGCATACTCTTCTCCCCGGGGAAGAACAGGACTGTCATCTCAACTACTAGGAGTAATCTGGAGCTATTACATCAGTACATTCATGCAGTGTTTTATACCCAGGAGAGCACTTTTGTACATTAAAATCAGATTTGGAGCCAATCTAAATGATCATTTCCTCAGAGTTCAAATAATACTTTAAAGTTGGCAGAGTCTGAGAGCAGTTTTTAGGTGCTAAAAGTAGCATCACCTAATAGTTCCTGGCTTTTTGAACTTTAAAGAGACTTTCCCAAACAGAAAGCTATATATGTTTGACTTTGTTGGTGCTAACATCCGTAGAGGATCAGTTCCTTTTGAGCTAACACTTGCTATATACTTTTTTTTTCCTGCTCCTACTTTGTGTAGGGCATTTCCTTAACTGAAAAACCTTTTACATGAGGAAAAAAGTATTTCCTGTTTCTGTCCTCTATAAAGATACTGTCAGCCAAAGAAGCGCTCAGTAGTGCCTTTTCCATGCAAATTCCTTTATTTCATAGAATCGCAGAATCCCAGGTTGGAAGGGACCTCAGGGATCATCTAGTCCAACCTTTCTAGGAAGAGCAGAGTCTAAACAAGATGGCCAAGCACCCTGTCCAGGCAACTCTTGAAGGTGTCCAATGTGGCCGAGTCAACCCCTTCCCTGGGGAGATTATTCCAATGGTGACTGTCCTCACTGTGAAAAATTTCCCTCTGGTGTCCAATCGGAATCTCCCCAAGAGCAACTTGTGTCCATTCCCCCTTGTCCTCTCCATGGGACTCTGTGTAAAAAGGGAGTCTCCATCTTCTTTGCAGCTTCCCCTTAAGAACTGGTACACGGTGATGAGATCCCCTCTGAGCCTCCTTTTCTCAGGGCCGAAGAAACTCAATTCTCCCAGCCTGTCCTCATATGGCAGCTTCCCAGTCCTCTGATCATCTTGGTATTTGGCATGAGGAACTTACAGATTAAGGTGTCCTAGTTCTAAAGTGGCAAATTTAATTTTCATGTTGTTGAACAGGTAGATTGAAAATCAGTGTTCCAAGTGCCGATAGTAGGTGGAACCTCATATCTATGCCAAAAGCCATTGCAGTATTGGTATAAAAATTTGAAGCCTTCATGTTACAAATTCTGTTGAATTTAGCAAACTGGAATTTGAGAAAAGACCTTTTGTATTGCTCAGTTCTTTGCAGAGTTCTTTTGACTGTGTAAATTGTATTTTCACAATTAGGTGTATATAATTGCTTTACAGACATTTTTCACTGTGTGAAAGGTATAAAATAGCTTCATTGTCAGTAAGGAAATGGCTCTTAATCTATAAGGAGTACTCTATAGTCTCCCTAACCTTCTTATTGACCTGAGTTGCCCTAACTCATATTGTATTGTTAAATATAATTTTCTTTAGCCAAAAGGTTAAACAGTAACACCAACTACTGATGCCGAAGTAGTAGAATAAACATCATACAAATTTTGATAACTTCTTTGCCTCTCCTTAAGCTTGTACAGACGAAATGGAAATGGAAAGTGGTGGAGAGGATGCGACATTTCAGGAACAACCCATTACTGGTGATGGCCCTGGTCAAGAGTCAGCTGGTGGATGTGTCACAGATGGTAAGAAAGAGTTTTGCGTTCTGAGAAAATGCAAGTACTGAGTGCTCAGAACCCTCTTCCATTCAGGAAGGTTTGTGGTACTTCATAAATTTCAGAGGAAAAACTTCCTGGAAAGCAGTAGGAGACTAATTGAATCAGTACTAATATCTGAACTCTCAAGCAAGAGAATTAACCTTTTTGCTGAAGAATTATTTTACTGAAGGCAAAGATAGTCTTCAGAATATTGGTGTGGAAGAAAGTGGTTTTACTTGTTTGGTGGGACTGGCTTTCTCCAAAAGCTGAAAGTGCCTTTATATACTGCAAGTTTATAGTAAAAAACCACTATCTGTTGCTATTTAAATACAGTCACTCACACTTTATTTTTTCAGGGCATGATTTAGGAGACATGGTAGCATTGGGTTGACAGTTGGACTTGATGATCCTAGAGGTCTTTTCCAACCTTAATGTTTCTGTGCTTCTATTCTATGATTCTGTTCTTTTCAATGATTCTCTTCAGCTCTTCTTTGTAGCTGCAAATAACTGGATCAGATTAATTTCCCCTGGTGTGTTTTGGGGCACACTGTACAACTTCTTTCGAGTTTATGTGCTTCAGCTCCACAAGCATCCTTGGTTAAGGATTTCTTCTTTTCTTTCCCTTTGTAAAGAAAAGATTATTTGTTTAATAAACAGATGTACTCATCCAGACAGGGTGTGCTGTAGTAGCTGATAATTTATGTTCAGGGACTAAATGCATCTTATCAACCACACATGAAGTACCAGCCGAAGAAAAGGATACAAATAGAAGGGTGGCTGGGTCAAGTCCTCTAAATGTGTTAGTGACTGATATCAACGGTGGAGAACTTTACAGTATGTCCCGCCCACCTCCACCCACTGTTGGAGGATGGTTGCTCTAAGGACAATCAAGGAACCTGCATTTAAAGCCAAAGCAAAAACAGAATCTCGCAGATTATCTGTGATCACTCTGTTATGCATCACAGTCTGTGGTATAACAGCCATGATTTAAAACTACTAGTCTTCACAATAAAATGCTAGGCTTTCAACTGTAGTGACTGAGGAGGTTGTAGCAGTGTGAATTTAAAAGTGCAAGTGTAATAGAAAGTAAGCGACCTGCAAGAGAAGCAGGGTCCATCAAAAGAAGATATGAAAAGCTGAATTCAGAGCAAAGAATGTGATTCTCCATGGAATGGATACAAGACTCTGGAAGTCCTTGGTGAAGAAAGTTGTGGATGAAAGGTGCTTGATTGGTTCAAGGGAACGCTAGACAAATATTTTTGAAAGAAAACCATGAGACATCAGTAAATTAAAAACCAGCATCAGCTGTTTTCATTTCAGGTGATTTCCTAAAGACTGAAAGAGCGCTAGGAGGGAAATGTTTTGTATTTGTACTTGCCCTGTCCTTCTTAGCTGTCTGCTTTTTGGAAGTGTTGGGGCAGTTGCTTAAAATATGATAATTTATGCTAACATCTTCAATAAGCAGAAATGAAAAATCTGTTATTTACTCTGCTGCATTTCCAGGGAGGGGAGAGAATAATGATCAAACAGTAGGAATATATACTAAAAATATAGACTACTATAAACATAGGTACAAAGAAAGTTACTTACGAAGTATATTTTAAGCTGTGTATTAAATTCACTGAAGTAAAGTGATATGTACTTGGTGTACTTGATGTGTTCCAGGTGTATTTGTTGACCACTACACCTGTGTAAGTTTTTCTTTTTTGCACTGAGTCTTTTATATGGTTGTACTTAGTTACAGGCATATCACCAGAAGAAAAGACCACAGAACTGGAAACAGAAGCCTCTGCTGAAATTAATTCAGCTGAAATGGAAATGTCTCCTAAAAAGACACCAGCATCTGGTGAGAGTCAGACTGAGAAAATGATGGAAGTGGTGGAAGGTGTTCAAGCTGTAATACAGCAGGAATTAGACAAACAAGTGGAAGAGACACAGCTGCCACAGGGTAGTGTGGAGGTATCAGAAGTATCCACAGTAGACTCTCGGTCTCTGTCTTCAGTACCTGAGACCATAACTGTGACGCCAGAAATACAGGAGACTGAAAGTAAAGGAGGTATTTGTACCCCTGTAGAACAACAACTGGAAATAATAAAAGTTCAAAAGGATGTAGAAAAAGGAGAAATCCATGAGAAGTCAGACACACCAGCTGTTCTAGAAGTAGAAGCTATGTCTGCAAATGAAGGTGTTGCAAATAGTTCACCAGTTGGAGACAAACCCATAAAATCACCAGCTGAGACTTACCCCTCACTTCCCCCATCAGTTAATATAAACAAGACAAATGTGTCTTCCTCGCCGGATGTTTCATTAGACTTGCATTCTGCACGAGATGTACAGCACAGTCAGCCCCCAGCAGTGCCTTCCACTGCTGGAAGCACTCTCCCAACGACTTACATATCAGTCACTCCAAAAATTGGCATGGGAAAACCAGCCATCACCAAACGCAAGTTTTCTCCTGGAAGACCCAGATCAAGACAGGTAAGCATGTAGAATATTTCATTATATATTTATTAAGCACATAGTACAAAATTTGAGTATAATGCATTAAATTCACCTGTTTTTTAGAACGTAGTATGAGTTTATTCTAAGTGAATGCGTAGTTTATTTTTTCCAGAAGGTAGTTTCATGTTAAATAATTGAAAGATCAGACATCATAAAGGTTCTCTAGTGAGAAGTAAAGTTTCCTTCAGCTCATGCTTAGAACAAAATAAAAGAAAATTTGTTATATTTTTAATACATATGCTACAGATGCAGATACACATAATGCTGTGCCTTTTAACGTATCTCTTAATCTTTTTCATATATGCATTTATTTTGGCTAGTACTTTCAAAGTGTGTTAACATTTCTTAAACTGGCTTTATAGAAAAACCTGCAACAACTCCTGTTTCCATCATGCTGCCAGATATTATCTTGATCATCGTTTTTAATGGTATTGCAAATAATTTGATGGGTTTGTTACATTAGCAAATACCGCATAAGAACTGTCTGGTACAAATCATTGTGGTTTAACTAGGATTAAATTTGATAAGTGAAAAGAATCCTCAAGTCTGTCACCTTCTGCAATGTCTTGCTCTCCATTCAAGTTGTGTAGTTGTGAGGAAAATAGTTCATCAGTCTGTAGGATTTATGTTGTGTTTGCAAAATTCTACACAAAAAGTATGTCAGTGTGACAAAATGTTTCATTTCCGTTTTCATCACAATTTATTTTTAGTCTTTGGGACTTCTAGGCTGATGATTTCATGCTTTTCAGAACTTAGTGTTAAAAAAGCTTTTCATATATTGCACAATTCCTTCAATTTTCATGTGTTACCTGGGGTTCAAAATTCTTGGTTCTTAAGAAAAAGGTATGAGATAGTGTTCTGAAAGGGTTAAAAGTGTATAACAAGGGCAACAAACGTAATATAAGAAATTAAATTTGGAAGGTTTTAGACTATCTCTGGGTTGTTTTCTTTTTACCCTCATACAAGCATGTATAAAAATCATTTTTCTGTCTGAAAAATTAAATTTCTCAGATTATCATGCAAATTGAAAAGGGGTGGGGTTCTTAGGCAGTCTAAAATGAATTCAAGTTTTCTGTTGGGGAAGTTTATTTGTATTTTGTGTTCCAGTAAGAGTTGTGTTTATTCTTCTGTGCAATTTGCCCCTGCTCTGCATTGGAACCAGCATCGCAATACCGGTAATAAAATTAGTTAACTGCCAGAGAACCCGTTGAGGAAAACATGAAAACTGACCCCAGCTGTAAATGCCTGTAGCAGAATAGATACGTGTCTCAAAAAAAGAAAAAAAAAACCAATCAGCTGTAAAAATGGTACTTGGTATATTCTGTGTACAATAGAATATAGACATTAACCTCTTAATATGTGGTGTGAGTAATGCAAATAAAACTGAGTTGAATTATGGTTCAGAATTCAGGTGTAACACAAAATCCTAGCTGTGATGCTAAATCAATATAATCTGTTCAACAGTTTGCAAATTATATTTTAAAATAAAAAGGTACTTAGTAGCTTAGCAGTGCCTGTTGTAGAACTGGACAAGTTACTTGTAAAATTCATGACCTGCCTTGTAAAAGCATGTTGGAAGTCCATGAAGGTTTCTTTTGGTTTTGATTATCTTTGTCTTGTGCTTTAAACAGCTACTAAGATGGCACTTTTGGGAAGCAAATAGCAATTTTTTGGTAAGAAAAGCAAAAAAGCGATGGGCACACTTTGTTTTAAGTTCCTTACTTTCCATTGATAATTCAATTTTAGCACAGATCGGCACCTCGTTGGAATTCAGTGAAAAATTGTCTTGAGTAAGGGCTGAAAAAAATTAAGACCCTGTGGATACTTGATTAGTGAAAAATAGACACTGTTTTCCTCACCTTCTATCAGTAGTCTAAATTCAGCTTAACTAGCTGGTAGAGATTTGGACTTGGGGATCTTTTTCAGACTCTTCATCAGTCAGTTTTTACTTCCATTAATCTGATTTTTCATGTTGGAAATGGAAGATGCAAGTCTTGTACCTGTAGATAATGTGTATTTTGAAAAAAGAGAAGCAGCTTGTATATAATGGATGTTTTCTAAAACCAACTTTATTATTGGGACCTTATTTCTTTTTCCACTGAGTTTAGGAATGCCTTGTTTATTTTGCTGCAGTTAGATTTTTCTAGGTCACTGTGCAGTAAGGTATATATCATATTTGCAGGAATATGTATATCTGCCTTAAACAGTGACAAAATTATCTTCACTACTGTAAGTTTGCTATGTTAACTTCCTACTTTGGGCCTTTGCTGAGGGACTGAAGCCTGTTGAATGGAGGTCTGTAGACTATGAATAAGAGATTTAGAAATGTCCAGTTACAGGTAGGTGCCTTCCTCCTGAGCAAGATGTAATCAGACAAATCCACAGTGGGTAAGGCATGTGTTTAAATGTTTTAGTCTTTGAATTGCACACAGAAATTGGCTTAGGTTTGGTTTGGGTGTGTTTTTAATTGCTATTCTTTGCTGTAAATATTGGGGGTTTTTAAAGAATTTTGTACTTTTCCAAATAGAGAGTTGTGGATAGGAGCAGAAACCTCTAAATATATTTGGTTGTCAAAGAACACCTTCCGTTTGTATCTAATTGTGCTCAATTTCTGTCATCTTAAACAGTGCACTTGAGATTTTTTGTTAATATTTGCTCCAGTTCTCCGGAGAGAAAATGTTACATTTTTCTGATCTTGGTGCCAGCAGCCCTATATATGACTTTATAATCAACTCGTTATATATGATTTTAGTAACTGATTCAAAAATTGGCAAAAGAAAGAAGCCTCATAGCTGTAACTATAATCTTCCTTCTGATGCTCTCTCTTGCCTGCTGTCCGTGTTCTCCAGACACTTACATGTGCTGGGGTCTGGTTTGGTTTCCCGTTACATGACAATGCTTTGGGACAGGTTTGAAGGCAAGTAAGCAGGTTTTCACCAGGTATAAAAACCAAAGAATTAAGACCTTTTGTTTCTTTGTGTCGTACTCTACAGACACTTCAAAATGGCTATTTTTCTACCAGTTCTGGCTTAGGGAGAGCATCATGTTGGGCAGCTGTTGGCAGCTGAGGAGAGTGCTGCTTTCTGCCATTCCATCTCATTTTCCATGCCAAGTGTGGCCTCACTGCTGAAGAAGGGACATAAGCTTAATTTAAAACATTTTAGCCTAACACGGTGTTTCAGTGCCTGTCTGTCCAAATACGATCACGTTGCTCCAAAACATGTAAAAAGTGGGGAAAACAATGCTGGAAGAAAAAATGCTTCTATGAAGTTATAGGTATAGCAGTTTGGAATAAACCAGGTCATCTGTGGTTCTTCTCTGGGTGTCACTAAAGAGGAATTTTGCCTTCTCAAAAGCTGGTTAATCTTACAGGTTTGAGGTCTGCTTCTTTCTGTTTAAAAAATAACACATAATGCTGTTGTGTCACTTTGTGTCAGGACGTAGGTCATGCACTACAAATGTTACCTTGCAGCTGGATGAGTTCTTAGCAATGTGCCTTAGAGGGCAGTGAAATAAGAGAGAAAAGTTACACAAATAGGGTTATTTTTATTGATTAAAGTTGCACAAAGGAACTGTCATGCTGAACTAGTTGCTTGTCAAGGACTGCACAGGTTTAAAATAGGTACCCCATAAAGAGCCTGGTTACGCCGTGGACCCGAAAGGCAAGCCAACACTAGTATGAAGGCACTAAACAGAGCATTATAGCATATGCGGCATTGTAAGACTGGTAGGTAAAGAGGTGAGAATGGTCTGTAGAATGGTACGGAATAGAAAAGAATAACCTTCTACTGGTTTTGTTTTATTGTATTACTTTAGAATGTGTTCTGTGGAAAATAGTAAGATAAGAGGTATTCAGTTTTCATCATGAAGATACTGGTGATCAGTATTATATGGCTCACTGCATATCTCTAGGTGTTTTAAGAGATTTTCTAAAATGACACTGGAAGATGCAAAGCACCGTGATGGGTTTGGATGTGTGTTCTTCCTTGGGTATTATGGCTTTTTTGCTGTCTTCAATTACATTGTGCCATTAAGTACGTTGTTGTTGTGGTAGATGGCGGTAAAAAAAAAGATCAAAAAGGGTCTTTTTCAAGGATTAGTTTTTGTTATGGTTTTTATGTTGTTTGATTTTTGTGGGGTTTTTTTTATGAGCTTTATTTTGAAAAGATTAGATTTTGTTCACAACCCTAAAATTACGTGAAATATTAAAATGCAAATCCAGGTTTGTGCATTTGTGATTGCAGTAGATTTCATAAAGCGTTAAGCAGCCGAACACAGTCAGTGGTAATTTAGTGAGATCTCCTGACCCTTGCTGACACTGGGTTTCCTTTTGTTATAATTTACTTGCAGCTGTGTTGTTCAATTTCGAGGACTCAAGAATATGATGGAGAATTAGAACTTCCTGTTTCTGTCACAGTACATAATTACTGCCGTGGTTCTGATGTAAATGAACTGAATAGAACTTTCTCTTCAGTGTTGTGTGGTAATAGGCATTAATTAAAAGCCAAAATATAATTAATGCATCTCTTTGATGTAATTCATTTGTTCAGAGTATTGTGGAAGTGTGTGTTTTTAATTAAGTTTATCTGACCAAGAATTCAAATGTTTCTGATCTACAATAAAACTTGGATTAAATTTCCAATTTAATTCTTAACAATATGGTTCATGAATCATATACAATTAATTTTGTTTTGCAAGACCAAATATTTCATATTCAGATTTAATATTCTATTAGCTTTTTAATCTTTTGAATATACTTAATCACTGGAGAAGTATATCTTCTTAAAAGGAAAATAATTTTGTACGTCCCAAATAAGGGTAGGTGGTTTTAGTTTTTGATTATGTATTTTCAGCATGTTTGAGATCTTGAATTGTGACCTTTAGCCAGCATGTTGCCTCCCTTATAGAATGATGTAAAGATTGTTTCTATGAGACACAGATTATCTTTGTGTTCCTATATAGATTTTCTTTAGGTTGCCATATTATAAGAACAGTTACTTGCTATGCATTATTAATTTTAGAAATATTGGAAAACTGTAACTAAAATTCATTGAAAGTTTTAACTTTATCTTGCTAAAATGGAACATTCTTTGATATTAAAAATATGGCTATTGTAGTAAAGTTAAATCTGTTGCCACAAACGTGCTGATGTAGTTTCTAACTAGTATGACAGCGCTTAGTAAAAACATGAGGTTTCGACAGAGAACTGATTAATAAACTACAGTGCTCTTGACAGAGCAAAATCAGCCTTCAGTCTTGCCATTTCTGCCTGGTGGAAGTTGCTGTGGTCTCACGGAATGGGATTCACCCAACCGCAGGTATCTGCAGTGTTAAAGGTCTGCCATAGTCACCCTGAGTCTTACAGAGTTTATTTAGAGCCAATGGAGAGAAGTAAGGGCATGTAGGGCACCTCCCATCCCATGCGGTGAGTTGCCTTCTGCAAGCACCCTTTTCCCTTTGCTGACCATTTAGGGAGCACAGGGTGCTTCAGCACAGGCAGAGGGTGACCTGCGTTTCAGAGGAGACCCCCAGGGATGTGTTCGGGTAGGTGTATCGAACCTCCGTTTTGGTGGAAGTTCACTTGCTTTCTTTCTGCCCATTTCTGACTTGGTGCGGTTGTTGCCTCTGTTATGTTACGAATATTATGCCCTTACGTCCTGGATGTGAACCAGGACTCCTGTCCATCTCTAGGTTCACAGATGCAGGAGGTTTTTGCTCAACACTATTCCCCTGATAGAGGGTGTTGATCCTTCTGATGTGTTGAGTTGTCTGTGTTATGGCCATGTAACTGAAGTCAAGAAAAAAACTGGGATAGCAAAATCCTGCAATGTAAGCTGTTCA
The DNA here is from genome assembly GCF_963921805.1 of Phalacrocorax carbo. Taxonomy (NCBI): domain Eukaryota; kingdom Metazoa; phylum Chordata; class Aves; order Suliformes; family Phalacrocoracidae; genus Phalacrocorax; species Phalacrocorax carbo. Next base: position 160,425,571 of record NC_087514.1, read on the forward strand.
GTCAAGCATACCCACTTTAACCCAAGTGCAGGTGAGCAGTTGCCGGCAGTAGCAGTTCAGCTGGGGTATTTTTTGGAAGCACCCTGGCAGAGGGAGGACAATGATGGGAAGTTGAAAACACAGTGGTAATCTTGGGACCACTAAGCAGTTTGTAGGTTGTGTGTCTAAGTAACCCCTTGTGTGGACAAAATTGTAAAGTGGTGGTGGGTTTTGGTTTTTTTAAAGCGCTGTATTGTCCATGCTCCCTTTCCCAGGCAGGCGTAGCTAAACTCCTAGAAAGCAGATCTATACTGAATATGACCACGTCCGCACTGTGGGTTGTACCACCTGGACAACGTTGGCATTTTTAAAATGCAACTTTTTTGCATAATTAGGGTTTTAGGTCACCAACAGAATTTTTCTTTCGGATCTGTTGTGCCAGTTTGAATACTGAGCTATCTGAGCAGCTGTAGGTTACTGCCTACCCAGCTCTGCAGGCAGAAGGCATCATATGAGCTTTTCCTCATCTGCTGGAGGGTAAGCGAGATGTTGGCTCATACTCACCTTCATCAGCAGATTGAGCTAACCTGGCTGTGCCTGACATGGATTATGGAGGTCTTGCCCGTGATCCTTCTGGCCTGAAATCCGTTGAGGAGTAGCCCTATTTTCAGTCAGCGCAGCTGTTAGCAAAATACCTATTTACAGTCTGAGCTGAATATGTGTTTTGATGAGTTGTTGATTCCAAAGAAACTGTTTCCTGGACATTCTTGATGGAGAACATTTCATTTCAGAAAAAAAACCCGCCACATTTTGCAGAGCTATCTCATTTTTCTTAATGCTTATTATTGTAAAGACCAGCATTCAAAGGCGTAAATGTGTTTGGGCTTGCCCATGTGAGCAGTTATGCATGTGTGAATAGTTGGGACTTATTAGTATGCGTGAGGTTATCCCCTATCATCCGTGGGATTCTACTGCTGAATGTCATTCTCGAGAAGGTAAACCTGTACTTTTCATCTATTTTATTTCTCATCCTGGTATTCATTATTTCTGACTCTCACAAACTTAGAATTAGGAAAATGTATTATCCTTTAAATATTCTAATTTGTAAATTTAGAATGAAGTTATTTATTTTGATAGCTATCTCCTGCAGTCTTTACTTAGGGTTCGAGGAAGTCGTCCACATATTTTAATGTGTATGAGAAACTTCAGCTGCTTTTTTTTTTTTCTTCCCATCTTAGCACTTTCTTCTTGTTTTACCATATTTTTTTCTGACAGGGTTATACAGTGTCTCACCATCATGGGAACTATATAAACAGGGATAATAATCAGTTTAAAAGGGTTTGTACATACACCATACAGATGTATGTTATTCCATGTATATAATAATGTATTAAAATTTGATACCAGAGCATAACATGAGAACACTGGGGTGAAAAAACCTTAGTAGTGGGGGTTTTATAATGGTTTGTTTCTGGCAAACTTGCAGAAAAGAGGTACTTCATTAATTATCATGTTGCTGTTTTTCCTTTTTTTTCCCCTTTTTTTTATGGTTTATTTATATTCATTTTGTTTCACGCACTTCTCAGACTAGTTGTTGCTGTTATTATCAGTAGTTTAGACTCAAAAGTCAACTAAGGCCATCTGTTCTTTCAAAATGTGATTTGAAGTGTAAAAGGGGATGTTGTCATCTCAAACTACTGTCTCTGATGCAATAAATTTAGGGATATAATTTGTTGTTATGATTGCTTGCTTTCAATTTATATTATGCTTTGTTTGTAAAACTCATTTTGTTGTATTTCACCATCAGTTTGAGGTTAATATTTGTTTTAATGTATGTTTCAATGAGAACCTAAAAATTTCCCACCTTCCTCTCACTCAGCGAACTAATTGACTACTTAAGTTAACGTAGAAATTCCTATGCCTGCATGTGCTTTGCTTTTCAGATTATTTTTTGTTGCTTGCTTTTTTCTTTTCTTTCTTTTTTTTTTTTATTTTTTTATGTTGCGAAGTTTTATACATCTATTTTCTCACCTACCGTATCCTAGGGGGCTTGGAGTACCAATAATACAGTCAGCCCACCTTCCTGGTCCCCAGACAGTTCAGAAGGTCGGGACATTTTTAAATCCAGACAGCTTCCTGGCAGTGCCATTTGGAGCATCAAAGTGGTAAATAATTTGAATTTATTTTCATGTCCGTTGCTGTCTTTCTGCTGTAGAGACTAGTGATGAAATCCTGTATCTCACAACTGAATGAATCTTCCGTTTTACTACTGTTTAAGGCCTTTAAAAATTATTGAAACTCTGGAGATTTCAAGTTAAAAAAATACATGCTTTCCAGAGTGTACAGTATGATGGCATTGCCATGATTTTCAGTTTCAAAGAATAGCTTGTATTACCAGTTTTTTGTGTGTGTTTAGTACTTCACTTTTTGTGGTTGGCTTTACATAGCTGTCAAAATAAATTACCTGAGAAGGAAAATGTCCCTAAGACTGGCAGTAAGGTAAGCCAGGCATGGAAAGGAGCAGAGATCTGAATTTGTTGAATTTGTTGCTGTGGAGAAGTCTTGCAGAGTGGATTCAAAGTGACATAGTTTTTAGCTTATGGGGGAATAAATAACAACCTTCCTACCTGATTAGATGGACCAAAGCTTGTATCCACAGTGACGTTTACCATTAAAAACACCTGAAGAAACGAAGTGGAATTATTATTTTTAAATAAAGGCAAAAAAGCTAAATGACGAAACTCTGACAAATAGCTGTAGCTTCCCAATGATTTATTTTCATCTCACTTTAACTCTCATGCTAATTTTGTTTTGACATTAGCTTAGCTTTTGCTGCTTCAAGCATTAATTTTTCAGCTTAATATTCAGCATTAACATTGATACAATTATGTGCTTATTCCTGTTACTAGTTGTGTGAAAATAACAATACTGATACCTGATCTGAAACAGACAGAATAAGAAACGTGCTAGAATAGCTTACACCTTAAAAAATTGACGCTTCTATGTCCTGTGTGTGCATATGTATTAACTCCATATACATGTAAGGACAACATTTTTTGTTTCACCTTAGTACATATAAATACTTCATCCATCATTGGCATCCTTCCTTTCACTTCCTAAAATAGCATTGCATTGCATTACCTTGTTGTGTAAGAGTAAGTAAATTTAATTTCTCTTCCCATTAATAGATGGATGTTAATAAAATGTTACCATTGGGATGCTTGGATTCTCCCTTTAATTATGACCATAAACTTCCACATCTTCTTTAAAACAGGAGTTGGCATGTTTGAAAAATATTGTTGGAAATAATGAGCCCATAGTGCTGCTTTCCATCCAGGGAACTCTTGTCTCCATCAGTAGAGACTGTTCACATCTGTTGGTGACACCATCCCCAATGAGCTTTGTGGTTCCATCAACATTGTTTTATTGAGTAAATGTTTTGTCTTGGTATTAAAAGTAGTTTCCAGCAAACATTTGGATACAGACAGCATATCTAGACACTTTGTGGATGGAGTCGGGCTGCATTAGGAGCTGAGATTATTCACGTATTTGAAATGCAATAAATAATCTCATTGCTTACTTCATAGTAGGAAAGGTGCTTATTTGAGTATATATCATAATTATCATCATTTATTCAGATTGGAGCTTCTGAAACATGTTGTGAAGGTGTCTGACACCAGCCAGAACTCAGGGACATTGTCAATATGTTCTTTTTCTCTCTAGAAAAATGATAAGGAGGATTAGGGATCCTCTTTGTGTTCAGTTCTTTTTGAAATTAAAAAAAAAAAAAAGAGAATCAAACTAAATCACAGTATTAATATCAGGTAATTATGAAAAATTTAGTTGCTTTTCCACAGTTAATTGTAGTTGAATGTACTGTAAATACTCCAGAGCACACCACACTGCAACTGTAATCTGCATCTAAAGTAAGGAAGGGGAAAAAAGAAGCTGTCTAAAAATAAGTGGATATTTTTAAAGAAAAACATTGTATTATGGGGAGTGTTGACCTGAGTCTAATTGATATAATTAATATAAAAAGCTCTCTCTGTATCTGCAGAATTGAGAGAGTTTGGTGGAGTCGGCTCCTGCTTCGCTTTGGGAGTAGTGAGTCCTAATGAATTCCAGTGTTTGCTTGATTATTCATAGCGTAAGAAAAACATCTACGATTGCATGTAATCAAGTGTCCAGACCATATTCAGAAGTCCCATGACTGTCTGAGCTGACTGTTTAAAAAGAAAAATGAATCATAGAATAGAGGATATTTATTTTGGATTCTTTGCAACTGTGTCAAAAAAATGCAGTTCTGTGTTTCCAGTTCTTCCTGAGCAGAAAATAAACATTTTTGGGTTTGGCCGCTTTCTCTCTGGTGTTAAAGGTGATCATGTTATGTCATGTAAGTAGTTAAAGGTATTTCACGATGATTTATGAAGCGACTTAATGACTATGGCCTAATGTGCTCATATTCACTTGAAATCATAGGGTAGTTTTTTACTTATGTTTTTCCCTAGTTGCATTTAACAAGTTTGAATCCTGTATAACAGAAGAACTTCAGGTTGCATTTAAATTGTTATCTTATATTGAATAGGGCCGTGGATCAGGATTCCCAGGGAAGCGGAGGCCACGTGGTGCAGGTCTTTCAGGAAGAGGTGGCAGAGGTAGATCAAAACTGAAAAATGGAGTTGGGACTGTAGTCATTCCAGGGGTAAGAACATTTATTTTTAAGTCATATTGCAGTCTGCTAATATAACAAAATTTAATTCAGCTATAATTATTGTATTAAAATACTGTGTAAAACCAAAGAGAGCTAAAAAGCAGAGGCCTCTGATAAAGCCTGGCTGTTACTAAGTGTTTGTGATGAAGAGCTACAGCACTGTAGCTTAATGGGCCCGAAACAACTTTATGCTGCTCTTGCCACTTAGAGGGACATCTTAAAGTTGGGAGTCTTAGAGTACTCCTTCTATTTCCTCGGGTGGAAAACACATTGGGTAAAGGCAGCACTCACTGGCATGACATAACAGGAGAGCGAGGCTTGTGCACAAGAATGTAACAGCAGTCGTAGCAGAATAGACCAGAGGTGGTTCTACCCAGGGGACCAACACTGATAGCTGGGGGAAGAGTGCAGAAACAGAAGAGGCCTAGAGAAGGAGACACTTCAAGAGTTTGTGGCTTGGGGACTTGCTGAACAGGAGGTGGTATCTTTGTCTTGGGCAGCCTGCACTGGAGTTTCCTGTCATGAATTTGCCTATTCACTTTTAAAAACTTTTGGAAACCACATTAACCTTTTTTAAGTCTACAGCTCATTAGCCTGTTGTTTTAAATTGCTGCCTCCTGGTTTCGTTGCCTGCTCCTTTGTGCCCTTACAGAAGAGGCAGTGGAGAATTGTTTTCTGTTCACCTCCTCCATCCATGCAACTCAGTTTCTATAGATGTCCATAATTTCTCCATCTTTTCCTTCCACTCTTTCCTTGCTAATCTGGAGATTCCAGTATTTTGAGTTGTTCCTTGTATGGAAGCTATTCCATTTTTTTGATCATCCTTGTTGATTGTTTTGCCATGTTCATTTCTTTACTTTTTGGACCTTCATCTGCCTTTTTATAGTGCAGCGTTCACCTTTATGGAGTTCTTGTGCAGTTCTTCACAGTTGTCTTTCGGTTTTTTTTATTACTCTGAATATCTTAATACTGTTGACAAGCTTTGTCACCTTGCTCCTCACTTGATTTGTCAGATTGCACACGAGTGTGTTGAACACCATGGCCTGTTAGCAGATATTCCTGTCAGGTTTCCACCAGTGCTGTTCTCCCACATAGAAAACTAATAAGTTATTCTACTCTTTATTTTGTGTCTTATGTCAGTATAGGGCCCATTCCTCTAATTCTATGTCAGTTTGCCTTTTTTTAGGGAGCACTGGTGAAGGACTTTGCCAAAAGAATTTGGTGATGAAATTCACCAAAGAATTTGGTCAAGTTTCGTCAGTCAGTTTTCCCTGTCTGCAGGCTTGCTGACTCCTTCGGAGAGCTCTGATAGATCCTGATTTACCATAATTAAAGCTTCTTTGACTCCTTAACAAAATATGTATCAACGTGGCTGCAAGTTCTCTGTTACCATCGAATGTCAGATATTCTGTAGGATGGTACACAGCTTCTCCCAGAAGCCTTTGAGAAAATGGTAGTTACATTTGCTGTCTCCCATTCCTACAGCATTGAAGTGATTGTAAGCAAGTTGTTGCTCACTGCAGTTGATAGTCAAGCTATTTCATACTTGAAGTCCTTTTAAAACTCCTAAGTTTTATACAGTCCTGGTCTGTTCCTCGTAAGAAGAGGGATTTTGGTATGAAAAGCTGTTGGAAATCCGACAGCAGAAAATTCATAGTTTTTTTCCTGCTAAGGACTTGGCTTCTTTGAACATTCTTTTTAAGACTTGATTATCAGTCAGCCCTGCAGATATTGAGAGGCATCCTGTTCCTCATGTTCAGAGAAGGACTTGTTCATTTTTATGTCTTTATGAAGTAACTCCTCAGGCTCTCTTTAGAGCTACTTTTTGTGTTCTTGCATAAAACCAGTTTGAGTTTATACAGCATTGTGCCACTTTTTGCTGCCTATTTAATAATTTCCTGGAATACTCTGGTATTTGTGATCTGGGAAAGGAACAAACCTCTCTATCATTTTTCCCCTTTTCAAGCTTTGGATGGTCAAGATTCATGAGCAAATACATGATTTTAAACATATAGGATGAATTCCACTCAAGCTAGTCACAGGTACCTTATTGAATTGAAGGCATTCACATAATTATTTAGTCCTCAGTACAGGAAAGACATGGACCTGTTGGAGCAGGTCCAGAGGAGGCCACAAAAACGATCCGAGGGCTGGAGCACCTCTCTTACAAGGACAGGCTGAGAGAGTTGGGGTTGTTCAGCCTGGAGAAGCGAAGGCTGAGGGGAGACCTTATTGTGGCCTTCCAGTACTTCAGCGGGGACTATAGGAAAGATGGGGACAGACATTTTAGTAGGGCCTGTAGTGACAGGACAAGGAGTAATGGTTTTAAACTAAAAGAGGGTAGGTTTAGGTTGGACACAAAAAAGAAATTTTTTACAATGAGGGTGGTGAAACACTGGCCCAGGTTGCCCAGAGAGGTGGTTGATGCCCCATCCCTGGAAACACTCCAAGTCAGGCTGGACGGGGCTCTGAGCAACCTGAGCTAGTTGAAGATGTCCCTGCTCACTGCAGGGGGGTTGGACTAGGTGACCTTTAAAGGTCCCTTCTGACCTAAACCATTCTGTGATTCTGTGTTACATGGCACAGTACTTCAAGAGAAGCTGGGTTTTAGTGAATCAACTCTTAAAAATTTTTGTAACTGAACAGAGGATACTGAATTAGGTAAATTGCTATAAATACAAAATGGACATCACTCTCCTCAATTTCCTATAGAAATTTGATCCTGTGGCTCATCAAGTAAATGCTAGTTTTGGAGTTGTAGAACAGAGATGTGGCTGTCTTGTGATAGAGTAGATGAACGTAGCAATACCAAGAGACCAGCCTTTTCCCAGATAAATGTTTGAAATGGGAGTATTTCAACCCCTTTGCACTAACAAATTCTTAGTCAGCATGGGATCATGACCAGTGGACAACTGTACAAATTTGGAAATATCTTGGTATATCTTGGCAATGGGAAAGAAGGTGGCTACAGGTTAACCCAAGCTGGACCACGGCTGGCATTAAGCAGACATCAAAACTGCAGTGATTCAGTCCTTCAAATTCTGGTCTTATGTATATGCAAGCAATTTCAAGAACCTTGTGGAGATACATCTGAAGGAAAAGCTCTCCCTGAATGTATCAAGGGGTGTTTTGGGTGTTTTTTTGTTAATTAGTTAGTTACAGCTGCAGTGCTCTAAACTATAGAGTAATTAAAACGCGTTAACATTATACTCCCTTTTTAGCTGTCTCTCAGTAAACACTGATTTTCAACAACAGTGTATCAGAAGGTTTCCTGTAGCTGTTGTAGCAGTATTTACATTTGTCTCTAGAGTGATGCTTGGATTTGTAAAATATTTAAATTATTATTTAAATGAAACCGCCTGTGTAAGACTTAAACTGTATTTAAAATAATCCACATTTATAAAATTAAACAGGTGGTAAAACAAAGTTACCTTTCTCTATCATACATTTGTTCTTTTATATAGAACTCTGTGCTCTTATCTTCCAAACATCATGGCTGCTTCTGGTTCAGAGAGTAAATAGTTAGGCCTGTTAATTTAAATTCATGGGTAGCAATTTCTACAGAGCAAGATTTGCATGAAAGCCAGAACACAGTTGAGGTCTTTTTTTTTTCTTCTTTTTCTTCGTGCAGAGCTGCAAGTACATGTATACACTGAATTAATAAAGGGCAGGTCAGAGTAACAATCTCTTGATCAAAAAGAGAACGACTGTCTGCAGTAAGAGCTTATGGATTGAGATCAAAACAGCCATTTCAAGTTCAATGCAAGTTTTTATGGGAAAGATAGATAAGCCTCATAAAGGAACTGCTTATGGAGTGTCTTAACTATTGAAACTTCAGAAGTCTTGCTTATTCCTCTAACATACTTGGAATATTAGCTAAAACACATTTTAGGCAATATGGGACAACTTACATTTCTGCAATTGCTCTTTGAATTCTCAAAAGTATGTCACTGCAATTAACTTTCTGGTGAGGAGAATTTCAGTGTTTGTATGTAGGGAACAGAGCAGGCTGGTCACAGTATGACAATTTCTGCTTAGTGATATTTTTTTTTCTCTTAGACTACCTCTTTCCTTCCATTTCCATTTTAAAGTGCAATGGGTAATGTGTAAAAGTGAACAAAGGAGAGGAAGAGAATGTGTCTGTAAAACTGAAAGAGTGACGATGCTTAAAGTGATACTAAAATGTGAATTAATATAGTAATTTCTGATGAAGGTAGCTTTCTATGAAAGTTCCTACTGTATGAATAAATAATTGCAAAGCTTGTATTCTCTGATACAATTAAGATCTTTAGAAAATAAGTTCCATCTTGTCTCATGTCTTAGAAAATGTGCTTGCTATTTATGTGGTGTGTTCTTTTAATAGGTCACAACTATGGATATTTCATCTAACAAAGATGAGGAAGAAAACTCGATGCATAATACAGTTGTCCTCTTCTCTAACAGTGACAAGTTCACTCTCCATCAGGTTAGGATAATAGTGACTGTGTTTTCATTTTGTTTCCCCGCTTCTAATGAGAAAAAAGTAAATTAATGTCCTTGTTAGGAGTTAAATTGTACAGCAAGCTAGTTGGCTCTTACAGTTACATGTTTTCAGAGTTTAGTGTCTGGTATGTGTTGAAAATCTGCTGTTTTCTGTCATTTCAGGATATGTGTGTAGTTTGTGGAAGTTTTGGCCAAGGTGCTGAGGGCAGGTTGCTTGCCTGTTCTCAATGTGGTCAGTGTTACCATCCATACTGTGTCAGTATTAAGGTGAGTTCTTTTGTTACATAAAAAAAATTACTTGATGACGCTTTTTTCATAGTGTATTTTAATAGCACTATGCTGCCTTGGGTTTTGTGGTAAGTAGGGGAGTCATTAACTTGTTAGATATTCATCAGCTAATGTGACCATTATTTGTATGCGACTTGTGAAAGACTTTAATTAAATGTCATTTTATAGTATGCATTGCCTCAAGAGAAATTAACCTTTTTGTAATTTCACAACCATAAATAGCACTGATTATCCAGCAGTTGGTTAAAATAACAGTTTGAGATATAAGCTTAAGACCTAAGTACAAGCAGAATTAAAAACAAAGAAAAAAATTATACTGCATCTTCATTTACTAGGGGTATAAGGTTTAGTTGATTCAATTTTTCTGTTGGCTGTCAGAATTGACAGCAGTTGGAGTGGTTAATTAATACATTTTACATTCATTAGTCTGGGAGAGAATGTGTGAAAATTAAATTTGAATGGTATGAGATGACTTAGTAAGCACATAATAAGCTATTTACTGCAATATATACACCATATACTCTTTATTATATAAGTACATCTTTGTAAAAGTGGAAGTTTTTTTATCATGTCACAAAACTTGGTTTTAAATGTACTTTACTAAATGCCATATGCGTATTTCGTGCAACTATAATTTGGCTTTTGTTACTATACTAATCTTACATTATATATTAATTACAATAAATTAGGTTTTTTGCTTTAGATGACTAAAACCCCAGCACTGGTTATCACAGGTAATTTAGGAAAGATACAGGATTTGTAGTGACCTGAATCCTGGCTTTATCACATAGCTGAAAAAAAGCAGCTGTATGTTCTCCTTCTTCCCTACAGAACCAGCTGCTCCTGTAAGGAGTAAACTGTCCTACATGTAGATCCAGTGCAGTGTATATTCTCTGGTATGCTAGTTTATCTGAGGAAATTATATTCTGGAATGGTATCAGCTATCGGTAATTACAGTTCCTTTCTGTTTAATCCATTCCCGTTTATTGAAGCTTCAGAAGGTCTAATTGATAAACAGCTACTTGTGATATAGATAGTGTGCACAGAAAAGCATCCTGTGCTCCACTAGCCAGAGCTTAATTTATACAACGATTGCACTTCATAGAGCAGTTTTCAAATGATTTTCACCTTGCCATCTGCAGATTACTAAAGTGGTGCTTAGCAAAGGTTGGAGGTGCCTGGAGTGCACAGTGTGCGAAGCGTGTGGGAAAGCGACAGATCCAGGAAGACTCCTTCTCTGTGATGACTGCGACATCAGCTACCACACGTACTGCTTGGACCCACCCCTGCAGACAGTTCCAAAGGGAGGCTGGAAGTGCAAATGGTATGTTTGGTTCTGGGGTCAGAAATCTGGATTGCTGACCTCTTCTGTTTCTCTTTATCACTTCATATTTACAATGTCAATTGAACTGTAATAATGTTTTAATTGTATTCGTCTGGTGTATTAAACAAGGGAACAAAATACTTTTGAATTGTTTCCTTCAATTATGAATTCAATAGGGATACTGTTGTCTCCTCTTATTGCTGTTCCTTCATGCCAAAAACCGCTAAGTAGAGGTGGACAACATTTTTCTTTTGAAACTCGTAGCCGAAGGAAAAAATATAAATTCCAATTTACATTCATTGGAATATTCATTCCAACATTCAGCTGGAAAAATGAACGGGCACTTCAGCAAATCGTTCTCAAAATAAAACCCTCTGAAAACTGTTCATGTTACTTGGCTGAAACACAGAATAGACCTCTCACATGGCTGGGTCTCCATACCTCAAAGTGAATGGCAGCTGGAAGCAGGAACTCCTTTGATCTGTTGAGCTGTTACAAGCACCCATCTGCCCTGTTTTTGCAGATCGAAAGGACTTCTAACTTAGGAACTTTCATTAAAAAGTATTTTAAAATGTTGGTAATTTTCGAAATCTAAATAATATATTTTCATTCAATTGAAATACTGTTTAACCTGAAATGAGTTTTCCTCTCCCCCTGCCCCAAAGTGGTTAGCAAACTAAAACTTAATTGCTTACCCAGTTTTAAGTAGGAGGGTTTTAGAGCCACAAAATAATCTTCCTGTGAATTGAAAGTAATTGATCATTTTGTCTGTTCTGCAGGTGTGTTTGGTGCAGACACTGTGGAGCAACTTCTCCAGGTTTAAGATGTGAATGGCAAAATAATTACACACAGTGTGCTCCCTGTGCAAGTCTGTCCACCTGCCCAATCTGCTATCGCACTTACAGGGATGAAGAGCTTATAATCCAGTGTAGACAATGTGATCGGTAAGGATTTCTGATATTTTACAGGTTTTTCCTGTTTTAATTTTTTCCCCCTAATGTAAAAGTGTAAAGATGAAGGGAATGGTCTTGTGGTAAAGAGCACTAGACTGAGCCTCAGAAGGCTCTTATTAGTTCATTCCTAGTTGTACCACAGACTTAATTATACGACTCTGGGCAAATTAATTAATCACTCTGTGCCTCATTTTCCCCCTCTGTAAAAATAAAACTAATTTACCTCGCAAGACTATTGTTGTGAGGCAAAATCTAGATTACATTGTATAAAGCAAGTAGTTAAAATGATTGCAATATAGGGAGAAAATTATGATGCTAAGCCATATTTGCTTCCGGGACATTGTTTTATAAAGATTTCCTTCCTGTGAAGGGAACTAGGTAATCTGATACGTTATATTCAGTATTTAACACACACCACTGTAGGGGAATGCTATATGCAGAGAACCTGATCCATCATGACTCCCTAAAAGAATTTAAACAAGTATTTCACATTTACTTGGACCGTATACTGATATTTGGGTCTCCTAAAACACCACATACTTCCTTTAAATTGTATTTTTCCCCCCACTTAATTTCTAGATGGATGCATGCAATCTGTCAGAACTTAAACACAGAGGAGGAAGTGGAAAACATAGCTGATATGGGTTTTGACTGTACCATTTGTAGGCCATACATACCACCAACTAACGGTAAGAAGATAATTGAAACCAATGGCAGGGTTGCACACTGCAATAATTATGCTTGGGAATGTGTTACAGTTCTTTTCTGTCGTGGAGATTTGGCTCGTGGTAGAAGTAAGATTTTTCATGTTTATTTTAATGGCCCTTGTGGAAGTGTCCTCAGCTCTTTCGCACCCTCTAGTGATTGGCTGCAAGGCCAAAGAAAACCTAGCAGAGGGAATTCTGCATAGATTTATTGAAGATAATTTGGGTAAATGACTAAAAGGATTTGGTATTGAAAGGGGAAAAAGCATCTTATTTTGTCAAGTGGAAGGAAGAAGAACAGCTCAGTTCTCTGAAGTTCTTAACTGCAGAAGAATCTGAAGATCAGTTCTGAGCAGAAAAACCTTCTGTATTTCAGCACATTGAGGCTGTCTGAAGCAGCAGTAGCTGTAACAGCAGTCTGGATGAGCATTTTTCCCCTCCTCCTTCATGCTTTATTAATGCTACTTCCTCAGGCCTCCCAGTATTTAAGACCAGTGTTTCCCTCCCTAGCTGCAGTCTTTACAAGAATTTGCCCTACTTCCCTGCTTGGGAGTCGCCAATTTCTTTTTAAAATGTCTAGTTTTTTCTGATGAACTTTGCTTTCTCCACACGTTATCCATGAATATATATACCAACTTCCTGATTAGTCTGCATTGCATAGTACTACAGCAGTGGTACTTCAGGAGCTGAAGTTGCAGCATCTGGTTCTGTGGGATGGTACCAGCTAATGTTCTTGTGAGTGGCCTGTCAGCAATTAGATTGGCCTATAACATGATTTATGGTCTTGCTACAAGGGTGGTATCCCAGGTCTGTTTTTTCTGCATGTCAGCTTACAAAGTTTCTGGTTCAGTCTGCTTCTTTTAACAGAGCATTGACACCTATACCTAGAGGAATAGCATGTTAAAGTGTTCACATTAACCCTTTCTTTGGGTATCATGAAAGTATGGTAGGAGGAGGGTACAAGAACTAAGCAAATGTTTCAAGAAAAACTCATATCAACCAAGATGATGTCAGTAAGGTTGGCTTTCCTGATCAAGACTGAAGATATCATTAGGCATGTGTTGAGAGGTCTGCCAAGAAAAGTTCAATAGAGCATCTAATGTCCCTTTACGCTGCCATGTCCTTGTTACAGCGTGGCAGTAATTGTAACTTACTGAGGTGACCTTGGAGGTTTATATACTCCTTTGTCAATTATACATGGTTATGGAACACTTCCAAGTATCCTGCTTTTATCACTATTAGAAGTAAGAATGATTTATGCTTATGTATCTCTACAAGTCATTACATGTTTGAGATCTGCTTTCACAAATTCAGAAAGAAAGAGTTTTTGTAAGTGGGAGAAACAAGAAATTTGCAGATATAACACAGATTTTTGTTTATTTTGATCATAAGCTTTGGGCACTTAAAAAGGTCCAAGTAAGAAATACTGCCTCTTCATTTCTCTTTCAAGCTTGCAGAGCTACCTCTTAGAGATAATTAAAGCCCATAATATGCGAGACGGAACAACTTCACAAGATGGTATCAGAGATGTTTTACTTCCAGGCGTAAGCTGGCCCGAGATAGTCCTTCCTGCACACCTTCATGAAGTTGTGTTGTTTGGGTCTGTGTTACGAGGAGTAGGAACTGGTCCTGCAAGACTTGTCAGGGAGTTCCCAAACTTTCTTTGCAAGCTTTTTTTTTTTTTTTTTGGCCTTTTTTTAATGACAAGTTTCTCTTATTCTTTCATGTTTTGACTCAGTATATATAATACCTCTTTAACATGTGTATATTTAGAGTTGCATGTCTGAATGTGTCATTTGATGCATGCTCATAGAAATACTTGCATGTACTTTTATATGAAAAGTTTCAGTTCATTAATTCTTCTACAACTTCTTTGAAAATTTTCTATAATTTTTGTTTCAAGGTGAGAACAATTAGCATTTGAGAAACTTAGAGAAACAAATGTTAGTTAACAGTAGAAAGCTTCTTAAAATGTACCATATTGTGGGATTCTTATTGCCATGGTTCTTGCTCTTTCCATTTGTTGTATCACAGATGCGTTGTGAGTATTATTATAAGCTTTTAAACTACTTTCTTTTTAGAATAAGCAAGAGCCCCCGACCTAGTAAATTACCAATACATTGCAGGTTTACTCTTGGTAGAGTAAATACTTCTAGCGTGTAGGTATTGAGGAAAAGCTTCCATTTTTCTGGCTTCAGAAAATGGAAACTTATATTTGTAAGAGCTGTTTCCTTTATCATCTTCAGAACATCAGATGTGTATCTAATAACCTTACAAAGTCATCTTCTTCAGGAATCAGAAATAAAAGATAAGTTCTTTTTTCTTCTTGAACATACATAATTATCAAAAGCCAGAATGGGCTAAGATTTGCTCCAAAGTAGTATACCACCAACCTTCATTACTCGATTCTTTTGAAATAATCATCCCTGATCAGTGTTTCATCACGTTCCTTTTAGTGTAGTCTCAAGTTACAACGTATGTCCCCCAGCGTATTACTGTGCCTTGTAGAAATTTTTTTCTGATTTAGATTGGTTAACTATTATAATGATTGGGTACTAGCCGCTGCTCTAGGCAGCAGCAGCTTTTCCTCTGTGCTGTAATTCCTGCACGTTCAGGAGAGGTGTGTGCATCTCTCATTTGCATTCACTCCTAGACAAGTAATTCTCGAACATCTACCCATCACTTCTATCTTTCTTTTGTTTGCCTTTGTATGTCATGTGCCCCAACTGCAGACTTCATCCCTTCCTCACTTACTCCCATCCTCTCTCCATCCACATACTCCAGCTTCCTCCTCCCTTAGTGCTGTTTTTCTTTCTCTGCAGGAGGCAAAGGGACCAGCTCTGCCTGGTTTTCTTTAGCTAGTTGCAGCTGATCTGCTAACAGTTTCTGGTAGCTGCCCGTGTGCGTGTGCCTCCTGTGGCTCAAGAAAGTGTACCCGCAGAGGCAGTGGGCAATTCGTATCACTTACTAATTCAGAGATGCTCAATGCTTGCCAGTGATACACATGTTATGCCTGGGAGCCTCTGTTGCACAATATTTGTGAAACTGAGTTAAATTTTCCTTCGTTCTGAAACTTAGTTCTCTGTACTTTACAAATACAGGATACAAAAGCAACATAATATTCTATGTTAAAAAACTATTATTATTTAGCATGTTTATTGTGTTAACACGTTCTTGTTAAGTTACTTACAAAGAAATCCCTGCATCATGCAGTTATGAAGGCATTCAGTAGTGCTCTGTCAGTGTTGTGTTTCTGCATCAACCATTTTGCTCTGTCCCTTATGCTTGATTTAATTTTTTCCTGGAATTGTTCTATTCTATTGCAGCCTTACAAATGGCAGCTCCCTTTCTTTTTGAAACTGTGATTCTTCTCATTGTATTGTATTCTGTGCAATTATTTGTTTTCAACTGAAGCTACTAAATGCTGTATGGTGCTCAGCATCTTTAAACCCTTTTGCAAATAAGCATAATAATTTTGGTTACCCATTTTATTGATTCTAATCCTTAATCTGCACTCTAATTAGCTCCTTTTCTGGAAGTCTGTTTGATACTGTCTTCAAACACTGTTTGTGCAGCTTTTGTGAGTGGGTCTCTGAAGGCTTCACCTCTGTCACTATCAGCTTGTTTATTTGACCATTTCAACTCTATTCAGTCTCCAAAGCTAAAATTGTTCACAGGCTGACCTGGACCAGAAGAACACTCCCTGTTGTTTGACTTCTAAGCAAGGATTTCAAATTCCCAATCACAGCTGTCTCTCTGATTTTTTTTTTTACCTTAGATTCCAATTCAATAATTGCTGTCTCTGTCTTAAAACATCTTGTAAATTATAACTGATTAAATGGATAGATGACATCTTATTCCACTTTGAGTATTTCTTACAATCTGCCTTTTTTCTTATGTTTCAGTTCTGTGCTTTTGAGTATCTTCCATCCTGCAGCTTATCCCATATTTTTCTGTTTCTCTCCAGCTCAGTGTCTCTTTCAAAATCTCACTTTCAATTTCTCTTCTTCCTTGTCATTTCCTTCCACTCCTCTCTATCAGTTTGTTAGTAATTCTTGTAGGCTGCTTTCATACAGTAATTGCATGGAGTATTGCTTTTCTGAAGGTTATATACTTTAGTTACACTTTACATAAAACTTCTAAAGGACTACAGTTTTCGAGGACAGACTTTCACTTTCCTTAAATTTTTTTATATGCTTAAAAAGCATCCTCTAGATTTCATAGTCATTATCATATTTGGGAAGGAATTTAAGTGTTGCTTGGAAGCTTTAGTGCTTTCCCTAGTCTTGCCTCCGACTCACATATTGTGTGTGAGATGGTCAGCAGCGGCACACGTGCAGTGGTCTGACATGTCTGAACACTGAACCCCCCACACGTGCTTTGCCTCGGTGGTCTCTTCTTGTGTGGCACATGCAAAGTAAATACTCCAGATGTTTGTCTGAGTCTTAAACTCAGCGTGGATAAGATTTCTAGGCAAAAAATGTGTGGATAAGCTTGAATATATGGTTATGCTAACCATGCCAAACTAACAGGTCTTCTAATTCTAGTTCTCAGTGTTTGTGAGATAGAAGCTTCTACTTTTCACTTCACTTACTCTGTCTACGTAATCTCTGTAAAGTCCCTGCTAATATTAAAGGTCTAGTCTGCACATCACAGGTTAGTGAAGTGTGATTATGGTTATTGGAATTAAGGCAGACGAGAGGAGCATTTCTACCCACAAGAGTAGCTTAGTGTTGTAGGACATTTTGATCACTATTTGTTAAGACACACTGTTCCAGTGTTTCCCTGAAGTGCATAAGCTGTAGGTTTTAAATAGTTTCTGCTGTTCCATTTATTGATATTCCTATCTTGAATAAGAATTACCGTATCTAACTTCAACAAGTCATGTATCATCTGTTCTTAGATATACCAGCCTTATTTTTTCTCATATGTGTTGTATAAGAGACCTGACAGCATAGACACAGCTGGAATCTTGTGTGCAAAGCTGTCGGAGAGTGCCTGCCCCTCCTTGAGGAAATACCCAATTCACAAAGCCCTCCCATTTTTCACGCTTAGGTCAGCAAAACCTGGTCATCATGACTAGTGCAGAGCTTACTTTCCAAACCAGCCGATCCAGTGTATTCATTTGCCCTTCCCAGTAGAAGATCATTTACCATCCCGTTCAGTGCCATTCCAGTGCCATTCTTGGCCCTAGGAAGTTGGAGAACTTCAGCTTGTATCAAACTTGTTTTGCAGTCACATCTTCTGTGGCGCTGAAAAGCACTTTATTTTAAAGGTGCTAGTGAATGTTGCCAACAGTATAAATTAGGGAGTTTAACAGAACTGTTTGAAGGAAAATTAATTGATAGTTTCAGTTTAAATCAAGTCACCATTTTAAAAAGTTGAAATTATTTTCCTTATATTTTTCAGTGCCTTCTTTGGACTGTTGTGATTCATCAGTTGGAGCTCAGATTATTTCAAAATCAAAAGAACTAGGTAAAGAATGTAAATGCTTAATGTTTGATCATTTAGCATATTTTAAGGGTATATTTTTACATGAGACAAAAATTCCTTTTTCTGTCATTTTATAACACACAGCATTAACTATCCTTCAGTTACCGCAGCATGCTTTTCGTTATTTTTTCTCATTCTCTCTTCTTCTCTTTTGCCTGCCATATCTGCACTATAATAATTACTTTAAATTATGCTTTGATCCTACAGACTTAGTTGCTTGCCTTAATATTAGCAGTGATAACACAGTCGGGTTGAGTCAAGCATGTACGTAGATGTTTACAGGCTCGAGCTGTAGGAGGACACAACTTTTCTGTATTTGTCTGGTTTGTGCTAGGAATTTATAATCTTGACAAGCCCACTCACAAGCACCTTTTAATAACAATAGTACCTAGAAGCTTCCACCATGTTAGGACAGCTTCCGTCATGTCACAGTTTTTTTCCATTTGATACCACACAAATGTAGTTCTGAGAGAAGGTTCTCCCTTCAAATATTCGATCTGAAAAAGAATATGCATTTTTTTCTTTTAAAGCAGACACACTTTTGTATTCAATTTAAGAAAACAGTCATCTGGGAAGAATTGTGTTCAGAACCAGCTGTGTTTTGAGGTGTAAGATGTTACATAAGAAAATATTTTTCATTAAAGGGAACAAAGGTTCTGATGTTTATATATTTTCAAAAACTGTGTTATCAAATCATTTAATTGGCTCCAAAGAGCAGAAGCATCATTGCAGCCTCTTCATTATTTGGTAATTCCCTGAAAGTTCCCAAACCTCCATTTGCAGGGCCCCAGCACAGGTGACAGCACCCTTCTACACGGGGAATTAAGGAATGTTAGAGTTTATTGGTAGACTCAATTTTCATGTAACAACTTGAGGAAGAAGCAGTATTGCAGCTCTGGGGAGACATGGGTTCTACACACAATTTCCAGTTTGAACTTGGGCAGCTCACTCGATATAAATTGGTTTTTGTCCGCATGTAAAATAGGGCTAATAACTTGCCTGAATTAGCAGGAGTTCTGGGAGGCTTAAGGTCATTAATAAGATGAAGGTACAGTGCTGAGAGCTGGATGAGGGCCTTGGCTCATAAGCAACAGGGACCCAAAGTAAGACTTGCACAGTTTTCTGTGAGTGCCAGGGATATAGAAATACCCTGCAAGGCACCGGTTTCCATAATCAAATAATTCTTTCTTGTGAGTCCTTGATATAAGTTGTTTTGTAGCAATATAACGGATTGCTGCTGGATTTGAAATCAGACTCTAAATTATAAAGCTGTAACTATAATGGGTAAGACAGTATCGGATATCTCTGTTATATTTATACCAATTTCCTCACTCATGAATCAGCTCCATACATGTGGATTATTAACTCTTAAAGTGCTATTCCTAAAAATCTGAGACTTGTAAATTAAAGAGCTTTATATTGCTGTTATGATTCATTTAACTTTTATAGACCCACCGAAGACATACACCCAGGATGGAGTCTGCTTGACAGAATCCGGCATGTCTCAGTTACAGAGCCTAACTGTTACAGTACCAAGAAGAAAACGGACGAAACCAAAGCTTAAACTGAAGATTATAAATCAAAACAGTGTGGCTGTGCTTCAGACACCCCCAGATGCCCAGTCAGAACACTCAAGAGATGGGGAGATGGATGACAGTAGAGGTAGCAGTCTACTTTTGGCATGTCTTGTGTCTTGGAGTGTTGCAGTACATGTGTGTACTGCAGATATCCCTGGGAGTTTTTGTCATAATGATACTCATATGTTTGGTACAGAATGCTTTATGGAAATTACTTGGCCAGTAGCCATGGCGCATGGTCGTCCGTTTCAGGGATTTTTCTTGTTGTTCGGTTTATGGGTCATCCATCCTATAGGAAACTCACCTTTCTAAGGCTGGCAACCGTGGAAATACAAGTTGCCTTTTAGTCTAATCCTGGGGTTACCTGTGGGAAGTATTGTGCACTCACTGAGTACAAGTGCATTTGAGGCTCTCAACTTTAGTGCAAACGCTGTTTGAAAGTGGTAACGTTGATTCAGCAAAGCAATGCCTTGATCACTGTAAAGCTGGTATTTAAAACAAAGGGGAAAGTGGAGTAAAAAGCTCTTCACTGAGAGAATTTCTTTTTTCTGAAAGAAATAAGGTGGGCTGACCTGAGTGTCCAAGGGAAAAAACACTTGCCTTGTATTTCCCTAGGGAAAATGAATATTTTGTTTGTCCTCATCTCCAAAGTAGAATTTAAGACAGAATTTGAGTTTGGAAGTGAATTCTGGGTGTTGCTCTGGTGCAAATAGATGGCATGGTATATAGAGTCCTAGCGAAGGATTTTAAGGTCCAGGATGGGGTGTCTGTGTAGTGTGGAGGGAGGGGAAGATTTAACAGTGGTTTTGTGGCCTCCAAGGCTGATGAGAGATGAAGGATCTGGTTTAACGCTTGCCTACCCAAACACATTCCTGTCTATGGGGATGACATTTCAATGGCAGAAGCCCTTGGGAGAGCTCCTTCCACTGCAAGTCTAGACATGCAGCAAAGATCCACGTGTCCCAGGGCCACCAGTACTTGTCTCATCTGCTTTCCTGACAGCTGAGCAAGCACAGCAGCCCGAGCCAGAGGAGACAGAAGGTGGGAGATGAGGGTGGGAAAAGTGTGTGGGCACAGGCAGCCCCACTCTTCAAACCCCTGCTCTTCTACACTAGAAACAGGAGCTGGCATGGTGCAGTACGGTTCTCCTGTCCTCTTTGCCATGGCCTGGATGTATGTCCCGATAAGTGTTAATCCCTGGCCTGGGGAAAGGCTTACTTAAATGGCAGGTGTGAAAGTCATCCCATTAGCAATGCAGGTGTCTGTTAAGAGAGGAGCATAGGCACCCCACCTCACCACAATCTAAAGTGCTTTCTGTTTATGCAACATTGCCTTGTTGTTAATCAGATTAAATGTCATAAGAAGCTTTTTTTAGATACAGAGAGTGTACTTGAGATAACTGGGTAGTTTAACCATCGGTGCAGTTCCAGTGTTAACTTGTTGATATAAGTATTGCCCCGTTGTTTGATTAGCACATTCTTATCATCTGCTGTTGACTGGAAGTGTGGGGTTATTTTGTAATAGCTTCCCTTTATTTGTTTATAACCTTTAAAACAGTACACTAGTAGTTTTTCTTTCATTTCCATCAGTATTCGCGGGGTTTGATGCATTATCCTAGCATTACACTGACTCTTAAATTTCATCTCATACTTTCATGTAGTCCATCAAGTGGGTTATTTAAAGCAAAAAAGCTTTTGATTTTGGTTTGAAGGCATCAAGATAGAGAATTAACCACTTCCTTTGTTGTTCGTTTTCAGTGGTTAATCATCTTTACTTTTCTGAACATGTGCCTGTTTTCTGTATAACTTTGTGTGACTTTGTTATCTGCATGTTGGTTTTTATAGGTATCCCTTTTCAACTAGATAACAAGATATATAAATGTAATAGCTGAGTATGAAAGGGAGAGCCAAAGCTTCCACAGACTTTAACTTCAGTTCTGATCACCTTTCGTTGCCTTTTTGAGAGTTAGAGCACATTCATATTTGTGACAGTAACAGCACAGCATGTACGTGGTAGGTTGGCTGGATTTCCTGGAAGCTCTACATGTGCTCTGTAGAGTGGATCAGTGCCTGTTACCCAAATGTCTGAAATTTTTGTATGAGCATCAGGATGAATAAAGCTGTGCCACGGCTTTGATTGGAACAACATAGTGTAGTTCCAGGCAAACAGGAATAACCCTTACTTTGACTCAAAAGTTCCAGGCAGAGGAAAGAGGCTGTATCTGAGAAAACTGAGCTTATGGTAATTTTGTTACCATCTCATCTGTAGGCTTTCATCAGGTTCGGCATTTCATCAGGTATTCCCCATGTTGAAGTCCACTTGAAAGTTCAGCTTGCTTTGTAGAGCTATGCCTCATAAGTAAATGGGAAGGACCACTGTGGGGTTTAGCACACGGCAGGACACGTTAGCACTCGAGCAGGATTCTCTTCTGCCAAAAGTGGATGCGTTGCAGAGCGGGCTCACCCATGCTCTTAAGGGGAGGAGGGAATTGGCTGTGGTGGTCAGTGGGGACTGCCTTTGCCAAGCCACCGGCTTTGTTGGTAGGACTCAGAAAAGTCTTCATCAGTGGGAAAGTGTGGTCCATGACCCACCTTGTGGAAGAGCAAGGGTTGTAGTTCTACCACAGCAGAAGTAGTACGAAAGAGTCCAGCTCTGTCTAACAGAATTTCTCCCTCTTAAACTGTACATGGTTTCAGACAGTACAGAATTACTCACCTAAATCCAAAGCAGGGAATCGGATTTCCAATATCTTTTCAGAGGCGAGAGTGTATTTAACATGCTTCAAAAGCTTTACAATAAGATGAAGATGTTAGGTCAGTATTATATTGACATTTTGGGGATATCGGAAACAGAATTAACTCAGTCTCTCTTCAACACCAAAGGCTTTTTAATGCCATCATACTCTACATCTGTTTCTACCCTGCTTTCCCACAGAATATAAACTCAAAATTACAGTCTTCATCTTCAAGGCTGAGTAATTCCTTTGGGCTGAATTTTCTACTCTATAAGTCAAACTCCTCTGCATAGATAAGTCTGTTTTCAGCCAGTCACACAGCTTCAAGTCTCCAAACTAAGAGTCATTATGCATTACCTTCCAAGAGAAGGCTGCAGTTTTTCAGTCTGTCTTCTCAATAAAATAAAAGCCTTACCAAACAAAACTTAGGAGGACAGCATACAAAATGAAGTGTGTCTTGCGTGTTAAATTGTATCCATATTCCTTGATGTCGGCTAGAAATTGCTCAAACACTTAGAATATGCGATAGCATAGGCTTCTGAAAGGGGCGCCAAAAATTTCTCAGATTAATGTGTAGTAACTGTAGTATTTATTCTCCAGTTTTGTGTACACGTCATCTCACAGGAAATGTATGTATATACTAGGTCTTTGTGTCTAGATAGGGTGAGTTTTCCAAAAGTGTTTAGAGAGTATTAGTATCTCTCACCCTTTTAAACAATCTGTAATTCTCAATCAATTTCTCAGTCAAATGTAGAAATTTTAGAAAAAGATCTTCTTTCCCTTTTCTAGTTAAAGTTACTATTGCCTCTTCTCTGCAGAAGGTGATCTTATGGACTGTGATGGAAAATCAGATTCCAGCCCAGAACGGGAAGCTGTGGATGATGATACCAAAGTGGCAGAAGGAGCTGATGGGATTAAAAAAAGGAAGCGAAAACCATATAGACCTGGTAGGATACAATAATTTATATGATTGTGTGTTCCTTGTTTGTTTTAACACTTTTTTCCTGTATAATTTTTAAAAAATCAGAAAATAGTATGGAATTATCAAGTATTCTACTGCTAATTGTTGACTTTAGATTTTTTTTCCCCCTATTCTGTTTAAAATAATTTTTAGTCCTCTTATCAAAATACATTTCCAAATGTTGCTGCTCAGCAGTGCACCTGTTCTTAGTATGCTATCAGTTATTGGTTAGTCATTCAAATATATACCTCATATGGATTCTTAACTTGATAGGAAAATATGCTGTATTTACATAATTGATGAAGGGTACTTTTTGTGTATGTGTGTATGTGTGTATACATACATACACACACAGATATCTGACAGATAACTTCTTGCAGGTATCATATTTTCTGAAATACTTGATAAGATTAATTTACTAAATATTTGCAGGTGATTTCTGACAGTGAGGTTTAATGAATTCTGTTATTGGATTAATTAATTTATTTTAATTTATTAGTGCAGTCAACTCATAATTATCTTGACTGTAGAATAACTGTGTGTCCTGGGTGCAGAAACACTTGAGCTGTCTCCAGGCAGGAAAAGCTAGAGGTACCTAAGTGACTCTGTAGGAAGTAGCTCTGATTCGTTAGGCTAAAACTGAACCCAAGATCATAAGCTCTGCTGAGACACCGCCAGGCTTTTTGGAGAGCCCCAGTATCACATACCTCGGTATGTCTCAGAATCTTCGTTAATGTATTGGTTTTGTGTTTCAATATGCAGCCTCGCGCTACTGTGGATAAGAAGTTGATTGTAGTCTGCAGTCACAAATACTGTTTTTGCCAGCCACACCCATCCTGCTGGCTGTGACGGGCCATATCCTCTGACTATGAAGATAGTAGCGGAGGAGAACACAGGCAGTGAAGGAAGGAAAGGAAGCAGGAGTTTCTCTTGCTTCTCTTTCAGTAGCTAAACAGATCTTTACCGCCTGTTACGCTCCCCATATCATTTTCCACACTGCTGAGTAAGAGCCCTGTCTCAGCAGGGCATGCCCGTGTGTATATTGCCTTCCATCATGGGCCCACCCTGGGAGATCGTGGTACACACCCACATCACTTCACAGAGATTTTCTTTTTCTCTGCAAGTAATGTACCTCACAAAGCCATTTATTTTCACTGCTGGGTCCTCAAGAAGAGAGAGTTTCGTTTGCTCAGAGAGGTTTTGGATCATGAGTTGAGCAGCCATCTATTAGTTTCCTGCAGCCAACAATTTCCCTGAAACAAACCTGAATCTGATGCATGTACACACACCCCAACTGTAAAGGATCAGGAGCGCTGCAGTCAATCCCTAGAGAAGGATTCTGGAGTTTCCGGCAGTATGATGTTGATTGATTGTCTTTTTATTTTGTGATATGTCCTTCTCTAGTACTGTCATTTGGAACGCTGCACTTTCTCAAGCAATTTCTAGAGGGTTTTTTGTGGTCCGTTAAGGTTCTTTAATAAGTTTCATTTGGTAGATCAACTTCTAATTCTAGCAATTCATCAGCTTGCCAAGGGAGGGGAAAACCAACATCTGAAAGTTGCCAGGTTTGGTGATTTGAACTTCTTGTGGGTGTTTTACAGTCCTAAAATTCTGATCTTATTCATAATTACATTTATACCCACCGAGACATTAAAATTCAGAAATGTTTCATAAAACTCTGACTGCAAACTCCTCAAGTATCTCAGATTCATTCTTAGACCTCTGCAGTTGCAGTAGGCACCTTTACCTGCAGAATAATCTTGGCTCTCATTCTTACTATGAGACATAGTTTTAATGAATATACTGAATTTTTGCTTCCTTGTTAGGTATTGGTGGATTTATGGTGCGTCAGAGAAGTCGTACGGGGCAGGGGAAGACTAAAAGATCTCTCTCCAGGAAAGATTCTTCTGGATCAGTTTCTGAGCAGTTGCCTGGCAGAGATGAAAGTAAGTGCAGAAACTGGTTTTTAAATTTTTGTTTATGCTTAATGCAATAAAAATAATGCAACTCATCAACATAAAATTATTTCCAGAAATGTGCTACAAAGGAAGAGGGTTTTTGTGTTTGTCATGATGGCTTTATTAATCCAACTGAAAATAGTCATTCCTATGTACTAATGATTTCAGCAGAGCACATGATTTACAAAGAAACTAAAACAATGAATTGCAGGCTATTGTGGGAGATAAATAGTGAGGATTATAAGGACTGCTGTATTGTGTCAGAGCTCTGTTTAGCCTAGCTTTGGCCAGCAGAAGACACAAAGAAGTGTAAGAACTGAGGTAGGTTTAGAGCAATCCTTTCTCATACACCACCTTCCAGAGGTAGTCCTGATTCAAGAGGTGACTTCTGGACCATCAGTTTTAATGTTCACCAGTGCTCCACGTTCCACAGATGTGTCGGATGTTTTTATGTATCTGTTCATGCTCTGGAAAACCCTATTAGTGAGTTCAATGGTATAGTATTGTTGCATGAAGAAAGAATTCCTTGTTATTTTAAACTGGATATCTGGGAGTTTCATAAGCTACTCTTTTGTTTTATATTATGAAAGAGTATATTAAAAAATCATTCCATATTGATTTGTAATACAGAAAGATTTTCTAGATGTGTGTCTCATTCCCCCATCAGTTGCCTTTTCTAGGGCTGAAGAATCCTACTCTGTTCCGTCTCTCATAGCAAAGCCATTTTAATGCCTCTGTAGTACTCAGTAGATTGGGCACCTAACAAGAAGTCAGATTTTGTTTATGGGCTTTGTCCTCTTGCTTGCTATGTGTGATTAGACTAAATTATTTCATCCATCTGGATTTGTTCACACTATCTAATCTAGAAAATATTGAGGTATCATTAAGGTGAAATGTGGAATATGTTTAGTTCAGAGCCTGTTTCCTATAAAGTCAGTAAAAGGAGGCAGCTGCTTCTAAGGGTTGGCTGATATCATCTCAATTAGAAGTCTCTGGCTTTTGATTTCTCTTATTATTCTCTCCTGTCTGTTTAGCTATTGTGTTTTTAACCTTTCTAAAGCTAGATCGGTCTCTTGCTATATCCTGTACAACACAGTGGAGACCTACTCTTCAGCTTCCAGGCAGTATTGAAAACTAATAGTTAAATGTTGTCCTTGCTTGCATTTGTAGAACTACTTTATGAAGCTGACAAATGTTTCTTTTATCAGTGCAACCCAGTATTCTAGCTAGGTCCCCTATTCAGATACAGTGCTTGCTTCCTCTCTAATAGTAACATGTAGCTATGTTTTTCTGCTTTGTAAATATTACTTCAGTGTAGTATGCTACATTGTTTCAGGTAGTGCTGAAAATTTTGCTTTAAAGTTTCTCATTTCTTTAGAGATCTGCTCCTTTAAGTAAAAAAAAAAAGTCTAAAAAGTTAATTCCCCATTCTGGGTAACAGTACAATGCATATTGTTAAAAAGCAGTATTCTTAAACAAGCATTCTTCAGTTAAAAGTTTGAGCTTCTTTTTGTCTGCTCAGGCACAATTGCTTGTTAAGAAAAAAAAAAACTCAGAAAAATCTTTGTATGTTTTAAATCATCATAGCTTTCTGAGAGCCTACTTCTCTTCTGCCAGTACTCATCAGCCTTACCAAGTTTTTTGCTGCTCTTGTCATGTTCCACCCCTTTTCTCTGTAAAAGCTCACTCTAAACAATGCAGAGGTCACAGTGTCGGTGAGCCTTAACTCAACTCGCTATCCTCTGATCGTGGTACAAGAGATCACTACAGTACAAAGCCGAGCTGATTTTACTACCACAATAATATAGTTTCTTAAATAACTTCCCAGGGTCATTAACTTCATGTAATTAGCTTTGGCAAGACAGAAGTAGCAGGAATTAAAAAGTTCTGCTTTTACCTGCGGTGTTTCCCCTGGTCTGTTAAAATGAAATACTGAATGATTGATGAGCACTGTGTGCTTTTGTGTTTATTAGAAAAAACAGTGCCACTTTGGAATATGATAGCTGAATAAATGTGCAATTTTTCTTGAAGGGCTTCTTTATAGATTTCTTTTTCTAGCCTGTGCATTATTAGTACAACAGTCTTTGCTCAGATTTGAATAAAAAAAGTTTTATTACTTTTAATTTGAGGAAAAATAGGGTATAAAATGAAAGGTGGTTAATGTGTAACTCAACATTCAGTGGAATTGTCTTTCAAATATCTAGTTGAATGGCACCTATAATTTCTCTCAAATTACCAAATTCTTAGGTGGTTTGGAGATATGAAAGTTAAAGGTCTTTCTTGAGCCAGTGAGGTACAAGGTAGCGATGTGACTAGTATGACATATGGTATTTCTTACTGCCAGAAACCGGATGATCAGGTGGCAGTTCACAGCTGGCTAGATAAAAGCCACCTTTAGAATATGTCTAGAGTGATATTCAATAAACCCATGCACCCAGATAGGTAGCAAGATGTGTTAGGTATGCTGCCACTGTGCCTTTAGAGCAAGATACAGAGTATTTATTTATTTGTGCCTGAATGTTACTTTCTAGGTTGGACAGAACAGCTGCCAGACACTCCAGTTGAGGAGTCTACCCCAGCTTCTGAAAGTACTGAGAAAATAAAAAAGCGTTACAGAAAAAAGAAAAATAAACTTGAAGAAACCTTTCCTGCCTACTTGCAGGTAAAGCTATCGGTATCCTTCTTGAGTAAATACATTTACAAACCTAATCTTTATGTGTCTTGATTCATAGTTCATTTAAACCATCAATGTTTCTTTTCAGATTCCCATTTTATCATTCAAATGAAATATAAAGAACATTCAGAAAGCTGTATATTGTGTTAAATCTCCATTCCTCTGGTGTTATGCTCAATGTATGGATCTCTGCTTGTTCTGAGAGGGGGAAGAGGGGGGGAAAGAAGCCTTTCTCTTCTCTCTGAACTGACACATGATTTTTTCAGCATTCAACTCTGTAGGATGTTTTAGCCTGATCATGCCCTTTCCTCCAGATACTGATTTTTCTTTTCAGAAGATTGTAGAATATGATTTGATAGGAGAAACTTGTTTTCCTACAGTTCTGTGGTTTTATATGCCCTGCATCTCTCTACCTTGATGGTTTCATTATATAATGAATAAATGATGTTTCATTATATAATGAATAAAAGCTGGCTTGAAAATTTGATAGGTTGTTGTCAAATTACTCAGAACTCAGTGCTTAGGTGACTGATAGCTGTTACATAACATTTTAAAAGACTAATGTAAGTTAAACAGCTTTAGGTGTTTTGTTACTGCAGTTCAACGTTAGGATGATTTTGTGAGAAGTGAAAAGCAGTGTATGGTCACTCTACATTTTGGACCACAGTGCGCTTGCATGTTTTTCATAAACTTCTTGGGTGGCTTTGATCAAGTTGCTCCACAGGATTCCCCTTCTTCAGCTGTCCTTTTTGTGTGAGGAGGAATATTATAAATACTGGAAGAGTTGTGATATCTAATAACATGGTATGGGTACACAGTCTGTGCCATATATATATAAAGACTATTTTTTTTCTATATAATTTAAGGTGTGAATTTAATCATATTAATAATGTAGCTACCTCAGGTGAGTTGTATCCACTGTACCCACACCTCATAGCCTGGAAGAGATACTGCCATACTGGAAGGCATGTGAGACTGAGACTATATTTTTTATGTTTCTAGTGATCATTGGCTTTTAATTTTAACTTTGCCATTTACCCAACTTTTTCAATAGATACAGTATTCTTCCCACCTTGAATAATTTTCTCTTCTTTGCAGGAAGCTTTCTTTGGGAAGGACCTCCTAGATACCAGTAGACAAAACAAGATGAGCCTAGATAATTTACCTGAAGAATCACTTCCACTCTCATGTAAAACAAATCTGACCACCAATTTCCTGGATCCTTCATCCGACCCCCTTCTTAGCTCAACCTCCACCCCAGCTCAGCCAAAACTGGGACCTCAAGGTATACAAAGCTAAAGTTAGTGATAATTCAAGTAGTTTGATATTGTCATTGCAACTGGGGCTTTTCCACTCTCTTTTCTACTTTTGTCACAGTGTTTATCTGATGTACTTTTCAACATTCTGTATATTAACTGTCCTTGTGAGGTTAAGTTACATTGATAATCAGTGATATTCAGCTCCAGGGCTTCACCTTTTTCAGAAAGAGCAGTGGATGGCACAACAATTGGCACTTGATGCAAATCTGAAACTCCTTGACTGTAACATCCATGTCTATAAAATCCATGAAAATTAATTCTGTGTAAGAAGCAGCATACAGAACCATTACAGAAGATGACAAAAATAATCTAATTAAAAGATATTTTTAGTAGTCTAATGGATATTAGTTGGATGAATATCATCCAACTTTTATTTTCTTTAATGTTTTAGATTATTTTAGGTTGCCAGTCTCCTTGGAATTTTTGGTTCACCATGTCCTTTCTGAACATGAGTGCCCTTTCCAGGTACAGTTTGTAGCCCCTAGGCAATCTTTTGCTTTTGCTATTGCAAAACCTTACTGAAATTACTGCTGAGAGTTTTGCAAATTAGCCAGAGGATTGTACAGTGCTGCTGAAAGGGCAGCTTCACACAAAGGAGCAATTAAAAGCGAAAACCTTACCGTCCCCTCCAAATGATTTTTCTGTGTCTTGTAGTGTGTGCTGTTAGCTAGAGGTGTCTTACCGTTCTGTATATTTAAACTGTTACTATTTCTTGTGTATATTAGTTAATTTGTGGCTTGTGTTTCAGCTCGTCCTCACAAATTTTTCCATCTACAAATGTTTAGTGTCAACACATTGATATGGTTTCCTGTGACCAGAGTCATTTGAAGAGAGGTTGCTTATTTGTGATTGATTGTTACTCAGTGAAAAGCAAAAGGCTACATTATAATTAAACATTGATTGTTATACAGTTGAAATTGTGAGTAATAGAGAATGCAGAAGTTAACTTCCCCTGAAGGGGAAACAGCTGCAAGTGGAGTGATTCAAGGTCTGTATTTCATTGGTTCCAACACTACAAGAATATATGCTCACGTAGACTTTTTTTCACCCCAGCACTCTTGTGAAGCATCAGAGGTCTTTTCTGGTCTACCCAACTGCAAGATTAAAGTCATTAATGTGCAGTTATTATGGTAGTATACGGTTTTAGAAATTCATGAACTTGATGTTAATTTAATGTTCTATTTTTCCAAAGTTTGAAAGGAATTTAAAAAAAACCTGTTCCTTATGACTCAGCAAAGTTGTAAAAATTTGTAATTTCCTCTTCTTTTTGTTCAAAAATAAATCATAACGAGGTGGTTATTAATAAATCACTAGCAAAGGGTTTAGTGGATAACCTACTGTCTTTCCCATTTTATAGACGAGAAGCTCAAAGGACAGTGCTTTCTGGCCGTAGGAATGTTCTCAATAATTGTCTCTCAATTGTTCAGATTTCCGGCCAAAATTGTGTCCAGACGGAGCTGTTTGTTGTAGTTGGAGCACCAGTGGGTGAAGTCATCTGCCAGTATTGATCAGTTCCAGTGCAATTCTTCTTAACTCTTTCACTATGACTTTGTGGGAGACAGTTATTTCTCCAACAGCATCCACATGTGCGAGAGAGCCAGATGCATTCTGAGTGATGGAGACCCTGGTAGACTGGCTAACTCGTGAGCTAGCGACAGTCACCTCTTCCCTTCTGGCTGGTATTGCAGGAGCTGGACGCGAGCACAGTGTCCAAGAGCACCTGTGATATTTTAATTGTTTCGATACAGATCTGGCTTTGGAGCAGGAGCATGAACTGCTTTATTCACTGCACGGGGAGGCTGTATCACCGTATTGTTTACCAACTGTGTTTCTTCTACGTGGCACTTTTCCTACAGTGCCATTTCTCACAAGGATTGCTGACTCCTGTGGGAGCTCTTGCTTAACTGGATCGGTTTTTTCCACAAGAAAGAATTTCTTCTCTTGGAAACTCTACTTGTTGAATCCCAGGATTAAGGGTTAGATATATTTGTTCATCTTCCAGATAGCTCTCAAGGATCTAAAGAGGAAGTTACTCTAGCTGCTTAGCTTTTCCACATGTGCATTGGGCTGCCAGGGAGTTGAACAGTGATGTGTTCAATCTGCTCGTGAACTGACAGTGCATTTCAGTGACATGTTCTGTGACTATTTATTCTTAGAGCTTGGTTAAGGGTAGCTGAAGCTTTTGCTAGACAAGATTGCATTAGTGACAGGGATTGGCGGAGCCAGCCAGAAGGGGTTTTTTGGAGTCCTTTGTTTACTATTAATTTCTAGTAACTGTGCCTGAAGTGAGCTTTAGGCTCCCAGTCCTGATTTCTGTCTGGCAGAGAGGTTGCAGTTTTTGTTTTCAGTTACAAAGCTTTAGTTTTGTAGTTTCAGCTGCAAAACTTTAGTTTCCTGTGGTGTTATAACATGGGTGGCATGCTACGCAGTGTATTCTGCATGGGACCAACCCTTAAAATAATTTCCAAGACAGTGCTACAGCAGAGTGTGAAGGGTTACTCACTGGGAACACAGAGCACCAGATCTCCAGGGTCTTGTTGGTTGTTCATGGGTAAAGTTGAAGGTTGTGATTGGGATCTGTTGTGTCCTGAGTGGTCTGAGGACTGTATGTATGCGTGTCTCTTGAGTTTCTTGACCTGGGTGTCTCTGATGAGAAAAGCCACTTGGTGAGGTGTGTTCTGCGAAGGCTCTGGCAATAGGGTCTTTCCTTTGATTTGAAATAGCTTAAATTCAGTGTATTTCTTCTAGGGATCCTGAAAAAGTAATCTCTTTCAGTAGGGTCTCCAGAGAATACTAAATAAATTCTTCCTATACAAAAGGAGGGGAGTCATCTGAATCTCTGTGCAACTGACTCAAATGCTGCTGGTACCTTTTATAACTAGATATGTTATTGCATGAAAAAACATCTTAGGGTGGCTGCAGCCTTGGGAGAGACGTTTTTATTCTTTTAGCACTTCATAAATAAATAAAAGTAAATGCATTGGCTGAATCAGGACCACAAGATAGCAGTAGAACTGTGCTCTGTTAGAGATCTAGCACTACAAGCAAATTATTTTCCATTTTGCTTTGTCTTAGTTTTCATCTCCATTCTGAAAGAGTCAAATTAATGAGCAGCACTGAGCTATTTGTTTGGCAGCAGATGTCAACCAGCTATTGATTCTGATCTGAAGCAGCTGACTAAAGTGATTTAGTTGTTTCCAAGATAATATTTAGCACACATGGAATTAAAATGAGGAAAAAATAGAAGAAAAATTTAAAAATATGCTTTAGCTTAAATGAGACCTGTGATCTTATATGAGCTTATATAAGACCTATGGATCATAGCGTCTAGCCCTCTGCTATCACTGACATTCAGCCTTTTTATAGACTTCACAAGCTCCATTTTGAAAGCAGGTAGCTTTTTTTTCCAACCTACTAATCTCATTGGAAGGCCATTATGGAATCTGATTGCCTTAATAGTTAGGAGCCCTCTAATCTGAAGCCTGAATTGATTCACAGCCAGTTTGTAGCTATGGGTGGTAAACTATTCAGTTATATCGTTCCACCTGAGCTCTTTCTAGCTACTTATTCAATATATTTAAATTCAAATTAGAATATGAATTCTTAGGGGCTGTTCCGAAACACATTACTAAGGGCTGTGGAGGAAAACACCATACCATAAAATACTACAGAAGAATTAAAGGGTGTTAATACAGTCTTGGTGCTTCCTTCATAAGGGCTTTTATCTCTCTGATAATTACCTGCCTTCAAGTAGGAATTCAGGAAGGTTAAAGAACAACTAAAGTCAGTCCTTTGCCTACCAGCCACCTGAAGTCATTAATACCACCTTGCAGTGCCTGCTGTTAGTTAGCTACTTAAATAATTGGTATTAGACCAAATTGCTGAAAGGAAACCAAGTATCTCAAAAAAACCACCAAACCAAACAAACAAAAAAACCCCAAAACAAAACCCACCAACCTAAATCAGCCAAACAAAAAAAATAAACAAAAAAACCCACCCCAAAACCATAAAACCAACCCAAAACCCAACAACTAGGTTCTGTTTACACCTTATATTTCATAGTACTTTTTATCAGGTACACAAAATAACTACAGCCACAAAGTGATGTGGTTCTGAGGTACTTTTTAATACTTCTCCTGATATCAGTAGGAGCTGAATTCTTTATGTCCTTGTAAATGGGCTGGTCTGCACTGGCACATTGATACACCTAGTTGAGTGATGCTGAAAACATGATTTAATTAGGATGGTATCATCTTGTCTGCATTAGATAAGAGAAAAATTAAGAATAAAAATAGTAAAATGAGGAAGAATAATTTTCATTTTGACCTTCAGTAATGGTAGAAGGGAAAAGGGTTGTCTCTGAAAAGCAGCAGAAGGAACATTCAAATCACTGTAGAATTTAGCAGCTTGGAAAGTAGCCTTATTATATAAGTAAATCCTTGGCACCAGGCCTCTGAATTAAACTAGAAATACTTTCCCGGGGCAGTTGGGTTGTAACAGTGGGAAAGATAACCCATATATCTGTGAAATATGTTTGCTCTTTGACTTTCTGGTCCCTCTTCAACCTGCCCATATTTGTTTTCCACATTGTACAATGTATGATTCATATTAATCCCTTTTCTCTGTTTAATTATACGTGTGTTTGTATATTTTACCATCTCTTCATGACTTTTTGGTCTTGCAAGGATTGCTCGTGTAGTCATGATAGTCTGCAGTTTTTCTGAAAAATATTTTTCTCAACTTTTGTTTATTTGTCAAACAGTTTTCTTCAAAAGTTGCACATCTGTAATAGTCCTAAAAACTAGTTAATAAAACCAGATGGACCATCGGGAGTCATTTCTGTCTAATGAATTGGACGTCAAGATGATAATCATAGCCAGAATGTATTATTTAATATTAAATAATGTAGTGCTAGGACCAGGCCAGTTTTTCCTAGACAACAATCAAACATGACAAATTTACCTGTGGCTGCTCTCACTTCTTCGGGATTTCTTCTGGTCTTAAAAATAGCATCTCCAATTTCCACTTACTAATGCTGCTTACTCTTACGTTTCACTTCCCTATCAGGGTGTCGTAACTGGTTGCTCCGTAGTCTTAAGAAAAATAGTGGTGGCAAGAGAAGTAACTGATCGATTTCTTAGCTTTTCCTTTTTTTTTTTTTTTTTTTTAAATATTCCCTATTGATTTGCTGTGAGCTGTGTCCTTTATAAAACCTGTTTGTTGACTTTGAAATTCATAGGCCTTTGTGTCTCAGAGGTTGCAAGTTCTCACTAGATCTTGGGATTTTTTCCCCTAAAACCATCCAGTCTTTCTTCCACATGACTGATTACTTTATCCCTTTTACTGTATTGAAGAAAACACTAAACAACGTAAGCATGTGAAGGTGACTACAGTACTGGCTGGGAGGGGATGCTAGTCAGCAGTCTCTCACCCCAGAGTGACTTGCAGTGCATAACACACTATAGAAAGCCCTTATAGCCTGGTAAATCTGTGTTTGAGTTTATAGCTCAAGCTATAGTACATCATCAGAGTCCTATACAAATGCTACGACTGGTTGATTTTATTTATTGCGTCTTATACAGGTAGCACCGACGATCCTTTAGCCGATCTTTCTGAGGTCTTAAATACTGATGATGATATACTTGGAATACTTTCTGATGATTTGGTAAAGTCTGGAGATCATTCGGGTATGTATCTTTATAAGGTCTCTCTGGTATTTGTTTTCTTTTTTTCCTCTTTATTATAGATGAATTTGTTGTATCTATAGGTTACAGTCTAGGTGATTTCAGATGCAATTTTCATACCTTAAGAATACCTTGGTTTGAGATGATTTTGTTGTCTTCTACTGAAAAAAAAAAATCCCCAACCTTTTCAACATTTTGTTTTACTTGGCTCTTTGCTTTGCTGCTTAAGAGAAAATAAAATGTAGCTGCCGTTGTCTATCATACCTGCGTAGCTTTTTTCAGCATGCAGCTTTTTCTTTACTTTTTTTGTTTTCGTGTTATAATCATCCATTTTATCTGGTTTGGGTCCTGTAGGTCTTGATTTATGCACTTTCCAGGTTGAGAACTCACCCTCCCCATTTGGTAAGAAACTAAACAATGGATGATCCGTGGTTAGAAGTAGTCATCTCTCCTAGTGGTTTTAGCTGAAAGAACTGCATGTGTAGAAACTAGTACTCCTTAACTGTGTCACTAATTCGTGCTTTCATTTTCCACTCTTTCTGTGGTGTTTGAGTCTAACACAACCTATAAACTCTGCACTCCACATTTAAGAGTACTGCATAAAGTTTTGCTTACAGCTTTTAAAAGCCTTCCTGAGTTGTTGTGTTTCATGATAGAAAACCATGCATTTTCTTGCTGTCGCTGTCAATTTTAATATTACTTCTAGTAGTAGTGTGTAGTTTTTGTCGTAGTGGTATCTTTTGTAAATTAAAAGCATTTTAACAATGTGTATATATTAAAGCATGAATAAAGCAGTCAGCATCAAATCTTTTTGTTTCCACTGGATGATGATTCATCACTTCTTGTAAAACACAGGCTGATAAGAAGTAGAATGGCACTTTTCATCATTTTAAATTTTTTTTTATTTGGTATCTAATACAGAAATGTATTTTAAATACTGAAGTGTACAGTTCTTTTTTTCAAAGATCGATCTTGTTTGAGAGATTTATTGACTTGCAAAGGATGTTAGGAAATTTATGTAGTAAGTTATGTTTTCTCAGTACCAACAAATCACTTTGTCTGATGTAACCCAGAACATTCAGTAGTTGTTTTTGAAACAGAAACTGCTATAACCTGTTTGATATTGACTACACTTCAACGGCACTTCAGTAGATATTTAATGTAATATGAAAAGAGTATTTGGGGTGAACCTTAGGTTATACGAAGAGGATCCATATTAACTACTGGTGTGATTGTTTTTAAAACATGAAAAATAGTTATAGTGGAACCTATACACTGAAAAGTATATACTTGAAAACATGCTGTACCTAAACTCAGTAGTCTTATTTCAACAAAAGTCCCCCATTCTTCCAGTTGCGTTCTAGTCAATTAGCATTCCTCAAATAATTCAGTAATCTGGAAGGAAATAGTGGGCAGGTTTTTTACTTTTTCTAATGAATGCCTTATTTTGCCTTACCTTTCAAATCTTAGAAAGTCTTGGTTTAGTTGATAGCTCAGCTCTAGGAGAAAAAAATTATTCTCTTTATTCTGTACTAATAAATTTGACTATTTATGTCTAACTTAATATTCTTTCTTCCTTCAGCTGGATTGGATATCGGTCCCATCTCTGATGATCCTTCTTCTCTGCCTCAGCCAAATGTCAACCAGAGTTCACGGCCATTGAGTGAAGAACAGTTGGATGGAATCCTGAGTCCAGAACTAGACAAAATGGTCACAGATGGTAATTTTTTTGTCCTTGGTCTTGGTCTTCTAGAAAACTTGAGAAAAAAAAAGACAAGATATCTTCTTAAGTTACTCTTTGTGTATTGTAACATACCCATTTGGGCTTGGTTGCAGAATAAATTCTATTGCATCTTTTGATGATTACTCATTCTGTGTTGTCTTTACTTTGTCCAGGTGCTATTCTTGGCAAATTGTACAAAATCCCAGGTATGTACTCTCGGCTTTGTTTGCCTTTTATAAAATATAGTTTATAAACAATGACAGCCAACTCATGCACAGTGTTTTTGCAGAGCTAGGAGGAAAGGATGTTGAAGATCTGTTCACAGCTGTATTAAGTCCAGCCACCACGCAGCCAGCTCCTTTGCCACAGCCTCCTCCGCCA
Source organism: Phalacrocorax carbo (assembly GCF_963921805.1). Lineage (NCBI taxonomy): Eukaryota > Metazoa > Chordata > Aves > Suliformes > Phalacrocoracidae > Phalacrocorax > Phalacrocorax carbo. Next base: position 160,462,516 of record NC_087514.1, read on the forward strand.
TCACAACTTATGTCTTTGCACAGTCAAGGTATGTTCCTTTGTTACTTTTAAAAATAGCAGCCTGGTCAGGGGAGTTCTTTTAAATACTGATGTGAAAGTAGGACGTGCCTTACTTTCTGCTGTCATTAATTTGTAGAATCTACCATTGTTAATTTATGAAATATTATTCTACAATGGTTCTGAAGGAGGCATGTGATTAACATGCATGTAAATATTGCTAGTAGAAAGGGACAGTTATTTTATATTTTTCTGACATACTGGAACTTTTATTTCAGCTGACATATTTTTGAAACTTGTCTGTGATAAAGCATGTGTTCTCTGACTTCACTCTTCAATTGCTTTTGAGTAACTCCTCAAGGGTAAGGAGTCTGTAAAAGTGATTTACTGCATCTTAATTTCCTTTAAGAATTCAGTTTAACATGTTAACTAGTCCCATCCAAATAACAGAGAGAAGGGAAGGCTAAGCAATTTTGATTATAATTTATTTTCTTTGTTACTACTAAAATTATCATAAGTAGATACAGCATATTCTTGCTTTTATATTGAAAACAAGGGGCAGATTGATTTTTTTTTTTTATTATTTTGCCAGTAGAGCATATTTTTTTTTTCAGCAGTATGTGTATGACCATTATTAAATGCACTTTTTCATCAGAAATCACTTCTAGTGGATTTTGCCTGAACTCATGTGAAGAGCGCCCATTCTGTTATCCTGGTGCTACAAAAACTATAATGCAAATTGATTTCACTAGTGAATTAATCATAAGAAGAAAAATGATTGGTTTCTTAGGTGAATTTCTGTAGAAAGGAAAGACTTCAAAAAGTCTTAGAAAGGAGAGAGATTAAGGCAAATAATGAGGTGATTTAAAGCAAAAGATAATATAGACATCATTGCCTGTTTGCCAGTTACTTGAGTACTTGGAGATAACTTCAGCATTTGAGCTCTGTAAGATTGTTTAACTTCTCCCGGTGGGAACTGCCACAATTACAAAGTTTTACATTTATAATTTGGTTCAGTTACGGTGTAATGATCCACATGTTTGTGTGAGATAAATGCTTCAGTAATGGGGAAGCTTGCATCAGGTTTCAGGAATTTCAAATAAAATTAATGCTCTCTTCTCATGAAGACATGATCCTGCAGTGCAAACCAGAGGCCTGACGCTCCCTCCTGCTTGTTTGCCAGGTCTTCACAGTTACCTATTTAGCAGCTATGACAAAGCACATTCTCCTAAATTTTAAGTTACTTTCATCCAAGCATGCTTCCTGCATAGTGTATGTAAGCTATAGATGAGAAGACAGTCTCATAAAGCATGAGAGAATGATACAGTGTCATCCTACAGATGCCTCTCATTCCTGTGCTACTTCTACGCTTTCAAGAAAATACTGGGACAACAGTTATAATTGCACTTAAGCGACAGGGATTCAAAGGCCAGTGTTAATTCTGTGCAGGAACATCTGCAAAGACCATCTGCTGGAATGAATCTGCCTGTGCCACATTTGCCTAATATTGTAATCAAATAAATAAAATTTTCTGTCTTCATACTGCTAGGCTGGACATTTAATTAGAAAATGCTGATGCTCGTCTGACTAGATTTATCTGTTTCATTGGTTACAAATTAGGGAGTTAGTAGATAATGAAGCTTACTTCGGTACACTGCTCAGAAGTCTCAGAAGAGGAGATGTTTAATTCAGGTTGGCTAACGATAATTCTGCAAGGACCAAAAGCAACCTTCTCCATGCTTGCTGCTTGGATCTGGGTGTAACAAATACGACAGACCATTAGCCTTTAAGAATATACCTCAGTATAAAGTGCAGTACCATAGCATGGGCTACTACAAACATTTTGGAAATCCGTTTTGAAAAGCCTGATTTTTCAGACAAGAAAAATAATCTGTACAGGGATGTGATCCAGTAAAAAAGAACCCCTTAAGCTTGTTGGGAAGCAATGTAAACTGACTTAAAATCTCCAAAAATGTAAGGTTGATACTCTAAAGTTTTAAAGCAGTTAGTTTTTCATTAGATGAAACATCATTTTTTCACTGAAAATTTCAACTTCTACCTTAAAAGTAGTCATGCTTTAAAACAGTAATTTAAACTTCTTTCCAGGAGAGAATGTGTTTCCAAGAGTGCCCCTTATGAATGGTCTGATTGGCCCTAACCCTCATCTCCCTCATACAGCTCTGACTGCTGGAGGTGGACTTGGCACTTTCTCTCCCATAACACAGCAACCATATACTGATACCAGGTAAGTCAAGATGGCAAATAAAAAATAACCATTGTTTAGCATTTATCACTAAATGCTAAACACACTGGGGTTGGGGGGTGTGGTGTTGTTAATACCCTGATATTATTAGTATTTAACTACTTAGCTCTTAACAGCCACTACAGAAACTTCTGTATTCTTGCAGCCTGTTCGCTACTGAAGTAGGAAACAGAATAAGTACTTTGCTAGTTAGTTTGGGGTTGTTTTTTTTTCATATTGAGAGCAATCTATCTATAAAACAAACCCCCTTTTTATTTGTCAGGGATAAGAATCCAGCGTTCAATCCAATGGTGAGTGATCCAAACAGCTCATGGGCACCGTCTGCTCCACCTTTGGAAGGTGAAGGGGATACAATGTCCAATGCCCAAAGAAGCACTCTTAAGTGGGAAAAAGAAGAAGCTTTGGGTGAAATGGCAACAGTAGCACCTGTTCTCTATACAAATATCAACTTCCCTAACCTAAAGGAAGAATTCCCAGGTGAGTGGTTTACTGAATAAAGTTTAATATTTCGTAGCAACTTGCGCATCTTGATTTGAAAGAATGTAAAATAGTCTTACCAAAGCCTTGTGTATTAACACATTTTTTGGTTGCAGACTGGGCTACAAGAGTGAAGCAGATTGCTAAACTGTGGAGGAAAGCAAGCTCACAGGAGAGGGCTCCATATGTGGTAAGAACAACTACCACCTGCATTCCCTACTTCCAGCAACCGTGTTTCATCTATAAGATTTTCATTCATGTTTTTTAAACAAATTAAGTTCTAGGGTTAGTGGAAGTTCACTTACTCCAAGAATGCCTTTGTAATTTAACTTCTAACTCTGAATACTTCTACCTGTTTTCTTTGTCTTTCAGGCTTGGGATAAACTGTATTAGTATTGTGCAATCTAAAGACATCAGCTGAGACGAGAACTTTTGTGGTTCCCACTGCCTCTTTGCTGCATTTGATTCATGCCTCAACTCTTATTTGCTCTGTCTCTTTCTGCACAGGATCTCACCGGTTTCTTCAGAAGCATAATAACAAATCATTGCGTGACCTTCCTCTCTTTCATCTTCCCCTCTCACTAGTCTTTTCTTTTTTACCCCATTAGAGTTGCTGAAGTCTTTCACCTGTTCAACTAACCATTCCAGAGGTGTCAGTGCTCACACCCCTACGTTCCTTATTTTCTTCTACTCCTGTGTTTCTTGCCTTACTGTTCCCCTTCACTACTTACTCTCTTCTGTTCCTTGGCGCTGGAAACTCTTTTGATATTTTCCATGTCGTGAGGAGTGTGAAGAGCTCAATTTTCCTCTCCAGAAGCATTCACCTTTTTCACATCTGAGTCAAGTGAACACACATAGTAGCCATCTGAGTTACGTGGTCATTTATTCCATTCTGTAGAACCTCTGCCATTCAAAGGGTGACCCTTGTGCTTTGTTGAAACCTCTTGGTGAAGCCTGTCCACATTCAAATCTCAGAACCTATATTATTCATTATTTTTGACCTTCCCAGCCATTGTTAGCAAATGTACTTTAATTTTCTGTCACATCTCCATTCTCTCCTAGTTCTCATCTTTTCCTTGTTTCTTCACAACAGCAACTGGATGGTCGTTCTCACTTTGTGGGTTTCACAGGGTTATGTTTTCAGTCTCTTAGCCTCCCCCCCCTTCACTTTTTTAATATAGTCCCCATTAGTAAACAAATTTGATTCCCATGTATGTTGATGACTCAGAGCTTAACAGTACCAACATCATCTCCTACTGTCCAAATTAAAAAATCCCCTTATCTCTCTGACAGCTTTTAGAGGATAAACCATTACCCCAAACTCAATTTGGGAAGTGGAGTTCTTGACCCTTCTTGAACCTCTTTCCACTTGAAAGAATAATTCTCTATTGTTGGTTTTTTGGGGTTTTTTTTGGTATCACTGAGGCATCATCATTATTCTGCTTTTTGGGGAAGAAAAAAAAAAGGCTTGTAACTTCAGCACCTTTGGACCTCTATGTCATCTTGTCTGTGCTATATTTAATCTTGGTGATTCCTTCTGTGTAGTATTTATAAGATACTATCCGCTTGCCTGGACAAAAATCCACCCGTGTATTTATCACTTCACAATTATTTCTATTACTACTGGTTTTTTCCTTTTTCATTGGTCTTAACAAATGCAGTCCTGTTCTCCTGATGGATATCCAAAAAGCAGCTGCAAAAATTCTTTGTTCGAGAAGAGGGCGCATGCATGTGCACACACATGCACACACATGAGTATTTACATAGCAAGCAGCAGTTATTTCCTCACAGAAGTTACAGTCCATGTTCTCTTGCCAGTCAGCTGTTGCTAGTATTCCTGGCATTGTGCACGCAAGAAGCTATTGTGCTGTTGTCCCTCACCTGAGGGACTTTACACTCTGTGGGGATTAGTAAAGGCTACCTTAGAAATGATATTCAGAAGAGTGTTAGTAAATTTTCACTGTAGGCTTTTCAATTCCCTTAGTATGCACAATCCCATCGCTTATAAGCGAAAAATGACACTAATTTTTCTGCTGCTGTGACACTGGTGCTCTCATCCATGTCAGTGTTTCATTGTTGGAGGGGAAGGATGTAAGGCTTTTCTGCTAGGCAACCTCTACTTGACAACTGCAAATAAAATTGTGAAAAAGATGTGAGGGTTTGCTTCAGAAAAGGAATCACATCCTAGATTGGTGGTAAAACAGACTCTTTGAAACTTCCATTAGATGCTTTAAAGTGTCAGTATGGCTGTAAAATGCCTCATTGAAGAGGAATTGCTGTTCTTCCATCCAATTTTTCCTGATCCATAAGCCCATATCCTATGTTTATACTGCTAACTTAACACAGACTGAGATCTATAGAGGCTATTTAATGGAGTAGACTGTATTTTTCTTGTCATTGAAGTTCTCCACATTAGTGGCCTTTATTGATTCAAACATCATCTGCTGTGCTCATGTCTTCAGACTGCAGACCACACCAGTATGTGATTTGAAAGGTAAACCAGTGGGATTCGTGCTTTCTTGGCACAGCACAATACCTGAACAGACACTGCTAATGTATAGAAAACCTCTACTGCTGATAACTCCTTAGTTCTTTCCATGTATGTTAAATGCAGAAATTCTATAGAGATTAAGTGTTTTCAGTTTGGAATGCCTTATAAAGTGCATACTTTAGTTTTCACACGCATGCTTGTGATTAAAATAGGCAGTACAAATAATTTGGTGATAGATTTTGTAGGTATAACAGACTCAGAGTTCACACTTAGCAGAAGAAAATAAGGCTAACTAGTTTTTTTTTCTTTTCCCAGCAAAAAGCCAGAGATAATAGAGCTGCTTTGCGCATCAATAAAGTACAGATGTCAAATGACTCCATGAAAAGGCAGCAACAACAGGATAGCATTGATCCTAGCTCACGCATCGACTCCGACCTCTTTAAAGATCCATTAAAACAGAGGGAATCGGAACATGAGCAGGAATGGAAATTCAGACAGGTGTGTTGCATTTAGAGTGTTTTGTTATTTTTCTTCCAGCTTTTTATTGTGTTGTTGGAATCTGTTATAACAAAATCAATTTTAACCTTTGTAGAAGAGTTTAAAGTCAACGATTCTGCGTAGGAGGAAAATAGATACTATCAGAAGAGAAGCTGCTTGTAAATGTTAGAAAACTTTGTTTTAAAACTTTGACTCTTAAATCATACCTATTATGCAAATAGATTATTCTTTCTCTGTCTACCAGGCTAGTGCAGTAGTTTGTTTTTTATATACCCTATATTGCACTGACCTTGTCCTGCAGACTGCTGCCTCAGTTTGGTCTGGTTGTCCCTCGGAGCCCATTTGCCCCACATCAGTGCTGCATCTGTCGGTAACCTTTTGCCTTCAGAGTATAAGGTTGGAAAGCAGTGCTGCTCTGTAGGCAACCTGGGAAATGCTTCTTCCCAGGCAATCGAGGTGCATGTCAGAGTAATTGAACTTCACAAATAGCTCGACCCTCTGCTCCCATTGCATTTTAAATTTGCAATTTACAATTATTTATAATTTATCTTTGATGTGTCCTCAAGTTTTAATTATAGATTCAGTCATCAGAAAGATTTTGTATTCCCTGAACATATAAGCGTAACCTTTTTCCTCATAACTTTAAAACAGCAAATGCGGCAAAAAAGTAAGCAGCAAGCCAAAATAGAAGCCACACAGAAGCTGGAACAAGTGAAAAATGAGCAGCAGCAACAGCAGCAGCAACAGCAGCAGCAGCAGTTTGGGTCACAGCAGCTTCTGAACCAGTCTGGCTCAGACACACCTAGCAGTGGCATCCAGAGCCCCTTAACGCCACAGACTGGCAATGGAAGTATGTCTCCTGCACAACAGACATTCCATAAGGATCTATTTACAAAGCAGCAGCTACCTGCTACGCCTACGTCAGCATCCTCAGATGATGTGTTCCTAAAACCACAAGCCCCACCCCCTACCCCAACCCGAATCCCAGTACATGATTCACTGTCTCAGTCTCAGTCTCCTCAGACATCATCACAACAGATGTTTTCTCCAGGTTCCACAAACACTAGACCTCCTTCTCCAATGGATCCATATGCTAAAATGGTGGGAACACCTAGACCAGCACCCATTAACCAAAACTTTGTTAGAAGAAGTTCCATTACACCCTTAGATACCTGTGCACCACAGTCATCCATATCTAGGCCCATTCAGGCAACTGAACCATCAGGAAGCAGGCCTTCGCCAGTCAGGGATTCATGTTCTTCATCTCCAGGTAGCAGTGATCCCTATGCAAAGCCACCAGACACACCCAGGCCTGTCATGGCATCAGAGCAGTTCTCCAAACCATTGGGGGTCCCAAGATCGCCCGTAGTTATGGAACAGTCAGGGAAGGTTCCTTTAACAGCTGGAAGCAGTGATCCGTTTACGAAGCCAGCTCCTAGAACTGATACATTTCAGAGACAGAGAGCAACTCCTGCTGATGCGTACGCACGGCCACCGTTGACTCCTACTCCTACTCCTGTTGATGGTAGCCCTGGACCTTTTAAAACTCCTATGCGCCCACCTCAGTCCCCGCAAGATCCTTACGCATCAATGCCAACTACACCAAGGCGTGTTGCTGTTGATCCCTATGAAAGGCCCGCTTTGACACCAAGGCCGGTGGATAACTTTTCCCATAATCAGCCTAATGATCCATACAGCCAGCCTCCCCTTACTCCCCATCCTGCAATAAAGGAGACTTTTGCCCATCCACCCCGGATAGTGCGACAACAGAGCGATTCTTTCCCTCAATCTGGACCCATTTCAAGGCCAGCTTCTCAGGACCCTTACTCGCAGCCTCCAGGTACTCCTCGGCCAGTTGCTGATCCTTATGCCCAACCTCCAGGAACTCCTCGGCCCACTGCAGTTGATCCATATTTGCAGCAACCACCAACACCAAGACCTGCTCCACCAGCAGATTTATTTGCTCAGTCCTCAGCAAATCAGAGACATTCTGATCCATATGCCCAACCTCCTGGAACACCGAGGCCAGTTCTTAATGATCCTTATTCTCAGCAACCAGCAACTCCAAGGCCAGGGATTCCAGAGAGTTTTAACAGACCTGCAATGACAAGACCAGGGCTAATACCAAATAGAGATCCTTTCCTGCAGGCACCACAGAACAGGTTGCAGGGCACTTTTGTCAGACCATCAGATCCATGTTCTCAAACTCCCAGACCTACAGGACCTGCAATAACAGATTCATTTAGCCATGGTCCAGCTGCTCCAGCACGTGACCCATATGATCAACCACCGATGACTCCAAGACCTCAGCCAGAATCTTTTGGAACTGGTCAGCTGGCCCATGATGCTCCTGAGCAGCCACGTCCTGGATCTGAGGGCAACTTCAATGCATCTGGAAATTCTCCGATGAGTTCTCAAGGACAACAATTTCCCAAAGTTTCACAAGTTCCTGGCCCGGCACCCACTACAGGAGTAACAGATACACAGAATACCATGAATATGTCTCAAGCAGATACTGAGAAGTTAAGACAGGTGAGAATAATGTTTAATACTGATGGTATTAAAATTTCATAAGTAGAAGAATTTCCCCCATTCTTGTTAATATCTGAAGTTTCTTACAATTAAACATAGCTATATAATGTAGAATTATCTTCATTCACTTAGTTTGTTAATTTGGTCCTCGTGGATAGAACTACAATATATAGAATATAGAAACATCAGTAATTTGTAAGGAGTTTGGACAAGATCCAAAAAGAAAGTAAGGCCATCTTTGAAGCCACTGAAGATGCAGATGATTGGTCTGTAATAGCTCTTCTATCTACAGTGTGAGGAAAAAAACACCTTGAAAGGACAATTAATTCTATCCTGTACTAGGTGAGATGTAGAACTGATTGTCAGTGGCTTGTTTGCTGACTGAAAAAGGGAGTATAGGCAAAGATCTCAGACTAGACATCTAACTTTCCACTTGGCTGACATGTTGAGGTGAATCCTGCCATTGGTCACTGCTCTTCTTGAGGCACATTCACTCCAGGTTTTTGTTCATTAATGTCTGGCAAATAGCTTGTGCTGAGACGTAGGATTATATTCAACTTGTGGACAGCTGCTCAGTCTGTTGTTTGGAAGGAGCAATGGGAAGTGGATTTAGCAGAAAAATGAGTAGTGTTTATCATACAGAGTCAAGTAAATTCTGCAGCTTTGGTGTAAACCTCTTGCAATGGATCTCTAGTTACCTTTCTCCCTCAGAATGCACTTTTTTGTGTGGTGAAAGGGCCTGCATTATTGGAATAGAAAGTGGAAAAGAGTTTTGCTTATATGTTAATTGGTAAAATCAGTTCACAGTACACACTTTAACAAGAGGTCTGGAGATTAAGTTGTGTTGCCAGCATCTTGTGCCATTTGATCCCTCTTCTAATTTCTGAGGTGATTATGGTAGTTTGTAATATTTTTCTGTTGCGACTGAAAAATTTCTTTCCTCCAAAAGGCTTAACCTAGCGGAGTGTAACACTTCAAAATATGTCAAATGCAGTGTCAAGCACAATGAATTATTTTTTTTTTAAACAGCGCCAGAAATTACGTGAAATTATTCTACAGCAACAGCAGCAGAAGAAAAATGCGGTTCGTCAGGAGAAAGCCTTGCAGGATGCAGCAGCTCCTACCCATGCAACTCCTCTTCAACACTGGCAGCAAGACAACTTAAATCAAATTTTTAACCGCCCTCCTCCTCCGTATCCTGGGAATATTAGGTCCTCTGTTGTCCCTCCAGGTGGGCCAAGGTTCACCGTATACCCAAAAGACCAACGTGGACCATTTCCTGCCGATGGGCAGTTCAATAGACCCCAGTTCCCAGGCGATATGAACGCCATGGGGATGAGACCTCATGGTCTTAGGTAAGCTCTTTGACCTCTTAATGCCAGGATATTACAGGAGTAGTTCTACATTTACAGAAATTGTTAGATAAAAGGGTTTTTTTTAATGAAAAATCCATCTGTGTTGTCTGTAGTAGCTGATAATGTTCCTGCATTCAGTATGTACAGTGAGTTTTGCTCTAAGTGTCTGAAATATTAAAATGTGTATTTTACACTAACACTGTTTTTACACTGGCGTTTTTAGGGAATTAATAAGAAATAAATATGGAGAAACTGCAATACTTGCAAAAGTTATGTGACCTGAAAGATCTTGTCACCCATGGTTTTGGGGCATTTCTTGGTTTGTTATTTTTTTTTTAAAAAAGTGAAAGGTCTGACTTAAGCTTTAATGTAATATTCTTGGTTTGATTTATAATGAATATGTAATCAAATGTCAACTTCTGTGCCATTTTTACAGTGAATGCTATGATGTAAAATGAATACCAGTATTGACATGCATTGTCATCTCAGGAATTATTATTTTCAATATTTTAGGTTTATTTCAATAATTTCTAAATCCACACAATATAATTTTTATGCTGAGTTGCATTAACATGTAGTTGATTTACTAGGATACTTCTTACTGTCAGAGTTTTCTATGCATTATTATTATTGGAATAGAAAACAGGTTGTTTATTAAACATAATTAAAGCAATTATTTTTATTGTAGTTATAAGGCTCATTTAAATGTAAGCATAATTAGTCAAAATATTTATTTAAATATCTTAATGAATGCATCATGTAAAGCATTTTGGTGAATAGTTATTTAGTTAAATATGCCAGACTAGGCAGGCAGTCCTGAGGAAAAGATTATTTAGTCTTTCATACTTTATTTTAGATACGGGTTCCCAGGAGGTGGCCACGGTCCACCATCAGGTCAAGAACGTTTCCTCGGTCCTCAGCAGCCAATGCAACGCCCTGGAGTTCCCCCACAGCTGAGAAGATCTCTGTCTATTGATATGCCTCGGCCAGTGAACAATCCACAAATAAATAATACATCTGCGATCTCTCAACATTTTCCTCCCCAGGGAATTCCAGTTCAGCAGCACAATATATTGGGCCAAGCGTTTATCGAGTTACGTCACAGAGCTCCTGATGGGAGGCCAAGGCTGCCTTTTAATCCTTCTGCTGCAAATGTTATGGATGCAGCAGCACAACATCAGCGACATGCAGGGTTTATACCCAGGCAGGAGTTTCCAGGCCCAAGACAGGCAGAACCACTGAGACATAATTCTCAGGGGATACCTAACCAGTTGCAGATGTCTACAAGTTTGGAGCATATGTCACAATCTCAGCAGGATCAAATCAATCCTGACAACCCACCTGCACTTGTAATACGTTCTTTAGGTCATCCACCAGTTGCTGATGCATTCCCAGGACCATCTTTGGCTACATCTGCACCAAGTGATGAATCAGCAAATTTGCAGATGCCCAACCAGCCGAGTGATGGTCTGGAAGAAAAGCTTGATCCTGATGATCCTGCTGTAAAAGATTTGGATGTGAAAGACCTTGACGGGGTTGAAGTCAAGGATTTAGATGATGAGGATCTGGAAAATTTGAATCTAGACACAGAGGATGGGAAAGGAGATGAACTGGACACTTTAGATAATTTGGAAACCAACGATCCTCACCTTGATGATCTTCTGAGGTCTGGGGAATTTGATATAATTGCATACACGGACCCAGACCTTGATGTGGGGGATAAGAAAGGAATGTTTAATGAAGAACTGGATCTTAGTGTCCCCATTGATGACAAACTAGATATCCAGGGCAAGACAGAAGAACCAAAACAGAATGAACAACGTGATGGAACGGTTTCCCCTCCTGAGACCCAGTCTCCACAGAAGGCATCTGCTACAGAAAATGAAATTAAAACAGAAGTACTTTCCCCAAACACTCAGGAGGAAAAGAAGAATGAAAATGAAAAAAGTGATGGAGGTGCTGAATCCTCAAGTACTCAACAGGCTGCTGAAGTTGAGTTAAAGGATGGAGAAAAGGCTCCTGCACAGCCCGCTAACCCAGAATTCCCTGACAAAGCTACTGCTGTTCCTAGTCAAGAAGCAATTGTGCCTAGCCCAGATGCTCAGGGATCTGCCTCACTGCCTGTTCAAGGAGCAGTAAGTTCCTGCAGTATTTCTGGGTCCACACCAGTCCTCTCAAGTTTGCTAGCTAATGAGAGCTCAGATAATGCTGAAGCAAGGACTCTAGGGTCTCCATCTCAATCTTTGCCAACAACACAAGTGAACCATGCATCAGGTATTCCACAAACACTAATGACACCTGGTGGACAGATCTTGGAAAACACTTTAAATTCAAATTTGACCATGGTTCCACGAATGAACCATAACTTCTCTCAAGGGTCACCAAATCCAGGATTTATTCAGGGTCAATCATCTAATCATAACTTTGGGGCAGGACAGACATCTAATCAAACTGTGGCTGTAACAAACCGTCCTGGTCCTAGTGGCATATCTGGTCCCCAACAGATAATGCTCCCTCAACCATTAGCTCAGCAACAAAATCGAGAGAGACCACTTCTGCTAGAGGAACAGCCACTTCTTCTGCAGGACCTTTTGGATCAGGAGAGACAGGAGCAGCAGCAGCAGCGACAGATGCAAGCCATGATTCGCCAACGTTCGGAGCCATTTTTCCCCAATATTGGTATGTGGGTGATCTCTCTTTGTCTGCTTTCTGGTTAGTTTTTTCAAAATACAACAATAAATGGTTAAATAGTCCATGGCACTGAAAGAAGCGGGTAGATATGTGGAGCTTGAAGGTGGCATAACAAAAACCAACCTGCCTAGTAGGTGCGGTGGGAATATGGAAAGTGAGCACGTAGGTGAAATTCTGAACTCCGTGGCAAGGCTCCCGTTGATGTTACCAGGGTCAGGGTCACTCTGCATTACTGCTAATTTTTCTGACATCAGCTCTGTCGCATATACTCTTTATACTTCAGGTTCTCATACATGCTATGGAGTAAATGCACCCTTTGTAAACAGAATTAAATGATGAAGTGCAATAGCTGACCTTTTGATATTTGATCTATCAGGTTTTGGTTTATGGTGGTTTTATTGTATTTTTTTTCAGTGTTTAGTGTGTCTCAAGGAAAGGGATCATCAAAAGCTGTATTACTAACTCACTATCTAGGCAAGGCCCAGAAATATCACAAATAATTGTGCACGTACTAAAAGTGTTTAAGATAAACTCTCGTTTTCTGTTTAATATAACATAGCAGTTTGGGCGTTCAGATCGGGACCATCACTATCATTTAATTGTTATTAATGAAACATGAAATTTTGAGAAATGTGTTGTAACTACACTGGCCATCAAGGCTGTTTGTTCAAAAGACAAATTTAACCTACCCCCAAGTCACAGTTCCGTATTTGTAGTGTGGCTAGAACACGCTGTAGCCACCCCAGGTGGCTAAGATGACCTCCAACCTCAGCTGTTCTGTACTCCCATTTATGCTGCTCTGCGTGACGCACCGAATGGGAGAGACAGCAAAAAGGCAGAGCTCACCATGCTTGTGGCCTTTTCAGATGCTGTACAGGCCGTGTGCCTTTCTGCCTGTAGTGCTGCTGGTAATTACAGAGCGACTAAACCGTTTTCTTAGTACGTTGGTGGTGGTGTGTCAGTTTTGCCAACTGAACTCAAAGAAACAGCTCTTCCTCCTGATTCTTAAACCTGTAAATAGATTTTATTAATCTCTTGGGTCATAGGCCAGGTTCGGTCTAGAGCCCTTCTCAGACTGACCTGCTTTTCTTTGTATGTTGTGGCTGAAAACAAGGACAGTTGCTGCTGGAGTAACTTTCCTTAGATGATATATGAAACTACATATTAACTGTGAATTACAAAGTGGAAAGGACAAGTAATGTGAAATAGTAATGCAATTATGTTGTTTTACTCATGATTTATGCATGAACTAGATATAAACAAGCCAGTTCCAGTTAATAACTTGTAGTGTTCAGCTATGTAGTTCACTCTTACTGTTTTTTCTTTTATAGACTTTGATGCAATTACTGATCCCATAATGAAAGCAAAAATGGTGGCTCTTAAGGGGATCAATAAAGTTATGGCGCAGAGTAACATGGGGATGCCACCAATGGTTATGAACAGGTAGGCAACCCTTGATACCATTCTTTAGGGCTATAAAACGTGAAAGGAGGTGATAGAGCCAGGGGAGGATGTCACAGGAAATTTAAAAAATCAAAAGTGGAAAAAGATCTTTTTGTCCTGTAGTTCTTAGACCATGCTAATACAAGATTGCCTCCTAAGAATAAAACCGGTGTGGAGTAGAAACTGTAAAAATTATTAAAAAACATCAGACTTGTGTTCCAGTTGTAATGTCATTGGTCAACATGGCTTCACTGTTGATGCTTTTCTTGCATTCCCACTTACTTATTATGTAATGATGTGCCTCCCATGCATTGTGTTTGAAAACTGTTGATGACTGTGTAACGGTTAAACCTCATATTGCAGCATATCATCTAATGCTAAGTATAATTAAGATTTAGCCCAAGTAATGGAAGTTTCATCCTCTCTTTAAATCTCTTCTGGGCACAAATGGAGCGATGAACTGGGCAGACTTCACCATGACTGCCTTTACCATAGGTGGAGAGTCGATGGGCCAGAAAGGATCTGCACCTTTTCTTTTTACGTGGCCCTTAAAACAGTGTGTTTTCTCCTTCCTGACACATACTTCAGTGCTACATGATAACATGTGGCTTAGCAGAGGTGTACATTTACCCAACTCTAGTTGACTCTGCTGGTGACCATGGAGTCTAAATCCATTAAATCTTTTTTTTTTTTGGCATCATAATATATTAAAATACAAATACAAATTTTTATTATTTTTTTGCCCATCTTCACTTCATGTTCACTTCATCTCTCTGAAAAGCGTAAAATGCAATAGTTCCAACCAAGGGCAAAGTATTGTAGCATCAAATGAGAATTAGTATTCTCCAGACATTGAAAATATTTGGTATAGAACTTCAAGCAAATGTCTATAAAATACTTGGATGCTTTGTGTAAGTTCAGTGTAATACAAAAAGTTGTCTCTCCCCTAAAATAGTCACCATTTTTAAAAGTTACAATTTCACTTTCTGTTTATATATCAATAGGTTTCCCTTTATGGGTCAGCCAGTGCCAGGGGCTCAGACGGGTGAAGGCCAAAATCATATGCAGCAGGCAATTACACAGGTAATGCAACTTGATATGGGGTTAATAATGATAACTAGTTTTGGGTTTGTTTTTTTTTTAAATGAATCATGATTTAATATTCTTGTCTTTATGTTTTACTGGAATTTCTAGGACGGAAGTTTGACACCTCAGATTTCTAGACCTAATCCTCCCAATTTTGGTCCCGGTTTTGTCAGTAAGTACTGATTTAATAATTTATTGTATGTTAATGTTTCATTCTGCAGTTCTGTTTTCTTTAAAATAAAATATCCATAAATGGATCCTGTCTCTCAAAAACTCATCCTTTTAAAATTGAGTCATTTCATCATTATGATACCAGCTAATAAAGGGGTGCACAGTAAATGCTAATAACATTTTTTTTTCTAGACACTATCCTCAGATAAAGAGGAGGAAAAGGGAAACAGAAGGAAAGAGGGAAACAGAACAAGTAGAAAATAAGCGTTATTTGGATTTGTGTGAGAATAGTAATTTATTAACTGACAGGCTGCTAAGTCAAAAACCTGGTCTTTGGTTGTGTTGTAACATTCTGAGTTCACTGAGAACAACAGTCTATATTGATAGGGGTGTGTGGTTTATTTCAGAAGCAAAAAGTTTTGTGCAGCATCATTGTCATTTTAACAAATACCAGTAAAAGCTTTCCAGGCATTAGTTAAGCAAGCCTGGCTGGGAACCATGATTGTTGAAAGCAGAAATATATGGCACTAGTATTTTGCATTCCTTGTTTCTGGTTGCCCTCGATCAATTTTAAATCCCAGTCTCTACGTTGGGAAAGATTTATTAGCAGAAACTGAAACTGAGCATATGAAGAATGAGAGGAAGACCACAGGTAAAAAAGTGTTTCTGTCACTGCAGAAACTTTGCTTGATATTTATGTATAAGAAACAGAAGTAAACACCTTCACCTCTTCCATAAACTGGAGTAGCAACACTGAGTATGCAGTAAGGAGCTTTTGCAATATTATCTGTATTAATTTCTAGTGAGATTTGACATGACACTCAGGGTCGCCTTGCTTTGGTTGGGGGGGTTGGTGGTGGTTCTGAGCACTTATCTGTTTCTCATTTCCGTAGTAGTTATTCTTACCTGGAACTTGTTAATATTTCAGTGTTTTCATTTGCACTTTCACATTGCTCCCATCTGCAGTTACTCTCTGTCGTTTCCACTCGATTGACCCTTCAGGTTATGTGATTAGTTTCACAGAATTTACTGTTCAAAGAATGGGCACCTCTCGAGACTGTAGCTAGCTCTGTGGGTTGATCTAGTTCAGCCATTAGAGTCGATGGCTGTCGCTGACGCAGTGACTCTTAAAGTAGAAGGTGGTAGGGACTGGAGCACAAGGAGGACATGATTACATTGAAATCATACTGTCATGTAGGTATCTTTATTAAAGAAGCTTTCTTTACAAGGAAGATCCATGCCGTATTCCTGGTTACCCAGCTCATTGCCACAATGCGGTCAGGAGACAAACGATACCAACACCAGACCTTCTGTCTTGCCTTCTGGGCTTAGGGCACATCAAGTGTTATCAGATATGATTGTTTTGCCTTGAGAAAAACATCTGAGAGCAATGGACTGCTCGTAGCAGATGAGCATTTCTCATTTGTAAAAAGAGTGATGTCTCGGTTACAGTCTAAATGGGAGTGCATCTGCTTGTGGGGAGGAAAAGGCACTGGTGCTGAAGGGCCTGTACGGAGGACTGGCAGAAAGTTATTTTTACAAAGGCAATATCTTTCTTTCATTTCATGAATATTTGGTGGATGTTTATAATTTTATTTTTTTTCTTAGAAGTAGTAGTAAAAATAGATTTTATATGTACAGAACTCTTCTGCAAACACCAGAATTAATGAGACCCTGTTTCCTGTAAATTTGTGTCCTTACTCCCTAATCTCTTCCCCTTTGCACGAGTGCTTCTAGGAGGTCTTCCATGTTCCCTCTTCTATGGTAGAGCAGCATACCACCAGGTTCTGTAGCTGCTTTCAACGCTACATTTGCTCATGTCTAGCAAGTGCACATTTACTGGCCAGACAGCGGGCTGGTGTCTCTTGAAATTAAGGGACTATGTTTAAAACTGCCTTCTCTCAATAAGTGCAGTGATTTGGATCTCTGTCTCCTTTACTCAAAACACTCCAAGAGCTTAGTATCTCTTGAGGTATCAAATCCTCTGTCAAATTTGGCTGAATTTAACCAATGGTTTCTTAAAAGAAAGGGCAAACCTGATTGTTGAACTTCATCTCTAGAAGGTAGGACGAGAGCTTACCCCCAGGATGAGATCATATCACACTTAATTTCCCTTCTCTCTAGATGATTCACAAAGAAAGCAGTATGAGGAATGGCTGCAAGAAACACAGCAACTTCTTCAAATGCAACAGAAGTACCTTGAGGAACAAATTGGAGCGCACAGAAAATCAAAAAAGGCACTCTCAGCAAAACAGCGTACAGCCAAGAAAGCTGGCCGTGAGTTCCCAGAAGAAGATGCAGAACAGCTTAAACACGTTACTGAGCAGCAAAGTATGGTCCAAAAACAGCTAGAACAGGTAATCATCTGGAATCCAAACTGATCCCCTTAATACTAAGCTGTCATACTGGTATGACTCTTTCCTTTAAAAGGTGAATTGAAATGCTTAAATACAGTGGAGCTTATTTAAAGGGAGCCAGTCCCTATCATATTTTGTGTGTGTAACAGCATTGCCAGTGACACTGGAATTGTAGGAGAATATGCTGTGGCAAACATTATGACAAAAAGCTGTTTTAGTACTTTGGTAAGAGGGGAAATTCCTTGGCAAAATGACTCGCAGCGAAGTTCCTGGTACCATGAAAAGCATAAATGAAAGATTCAGAGGAAAGTCTTAGCATGCAGGCTTTGTTTCAGGCTTGAATGAACCTCGTAACTCCGTCCTTTTCAGGTGTCCTTAAGTAATCAGAACCTCTTGGTTATATGCCAGTTAAAAGTTCCTGTTTGAAAATCTCTTTCATTACATCTTTAGTGTTGTTTAGTTTTATGATCTAGTTTATAATTTAGTTTCTAGACACTGATTATCAGTGTGTTATCTGTTGTTATATCACGCAATAATATAGGTCAAAGGGATATCTGGAGATCATGTAGTCTACTGATCAAAGCAGAGCTAGCTTCATGGTTAAGTCGGGTTGCTCAGTGCCTTGTCAGTCAAGTTTTTTAAGTCTCTAAGGGTAGAGATTTCCCAGCCTTTCTGGGCCCCTGTTCCAATGTGTAACCAATTTCACTGGGTTTTGGTTTTCTTTCTTTATATTCAGTTGGAATTTCACTTGCTACATCGTGTAAGTGTGATCACAGTAAGTGAGATCAAAGTTAAACCTGTGATAGCTTTGATAAATCTATGCTTTGGCCAACAGCATTGAATGCTGTGTTCCTTAAGACATTGTTTATAAATTATCTGGCATGATTGTCAGGATCAACCAGACCTGCTGAACATGAAAATGCTTTAGAATTATCCTTTATTAACATGAGGGGAAAAAGTTGGCAGCCGGCTGCTTGGAATGAAGTGCTAAGTGATATCTGACCCTCGAGTTCTTGCTCCTGTGTTGCTTCAAGACAAAGTATGCACTGGATGGAATATTAGTTGGCTTGTCTTTTCACTATTGTGGAAGAGGGATCGAGCAGATAAATTATGTCTACATAATTTCTTACTCTGTTTTTTTTTCCCTTCTACAATGAATTACAAGTAGACTAAGTGCAAACAAAATAACCAATCTTCATCATACATACGTCAGTCTAGTCTTTTGGTGGAGTTATGTTGAAGTAACAGCTGCCAATCATGACATTACTGGCAGATTCATTTAATGCCCCATCATTAAGGTTCTTTCATTTTTCATTTTTAAACTTAATTTTCATATACTGCTGGTAAATGCCCTCCACTCCCCTTCAGTCACTGATTTAGCCAGGCATCCACATCCTAAACAGGACTTTGTTACATACCTAGTAGGAGCTTAAATAAGGTTTTGTTAAAGTATATTTTTAAGCACCTTCTATTTGAAGCAGTTCACCAGTCCTTCAAATCAGATCAAGTAATTTTTCTGTAATCAAGCTTCTGTTAGTTTTTGAAAAGGGAAACATCTATATATGGATATATAGAGAAAAGAGCTTTCAAATCCCTCTGAATTGCTGGTCCTGGACACAGGCGCAGAGAAACTGGAGCTGACTTTGTGCAACGTGAGCTTCTGTCTGACAGGGTTATTAGCTCAGGCACAGAGCCATGCAGACACTACCATATTGTCTCTGTGGCCAGGGCAGTTTAACTGCTTTGGTGTGGCACTGTGCCTGTGCTAATAAGCTCTGCCTTGTTCTCCCCTACACTGTGAAAATCACCAGGTCGATCTGTGCAGCTCGGCTCGGGTCCAGCTGGGTGTAGTCAGTGCTGGTCCTTTGAGATCTCAGCTGATTCCAAGTACAGTCACGTGGCTGATCCACCACTGCAGATCCTGGGAGGGCATAGTGGTTTGGATGCCTCATTCTGTAGGCGTACAAAGCCAACACAGGTTTAGTGCTGCGTACCCACGGAGAAGTCCAGGAGCGCTGGACTATGCAATGCGGATCGATCCAGTTGGTGGCTTTGTGCAGTGGCACTGTTTATCTGGCAGTGTCAGTGCCAAGCCAGAGCTCATAAATCGTCTTGGACCTGAGTTTACTGTCTAAGTAGCCTTTTGGGTGCATCTGTCGTGCATTCTGGAGTGTGTCCTGTAATATCTCTGTTATCATGAGCTTTCTGGCTTGTCCTAGCCCCAGATAAAGGAGAGTACTATCAAACATTTTTAATTATGTTATGGACTTTTTCTGTCCGTACAAACAGCAAATGGAAGTTATGGAAGCTGTAATCTAATGGAATCAAAGTGAGAGAGAAGTTTTCCATAATGTGTGTCTTATTCACCAGTGGATTACAAGACCTTTCGATTTTTTGAGAGAGCAGCATAGTTAGGTATCTGTTGTGTTTCTGAAATGCTCGTTCTTGTCTGGTTGACAGTGTCATATCCTCCCATTGGCTTCTCCTGCTTGCCTTAAAAATAAACTACTAGGCTTCACTTTTAGTGTCCAAGTTCAGTTTATTTTCATGATAAAATTTAAAATTTTCAAGCAGCGGCTGCCATTTTCATCTGTTGTGTGATATTTGAGCATCTGCCTATGAATAAATGGGAATCTACCTCACTGTTTTGCTGCAAACTTTTCCCTTTCAGTTACGTCTTCTAAACATTTTTGCTGCTGTATGAAGATCATCCGCCTCACTGTTTCCTTTTCCCTGTTCCCAACTATTGTTATCGTGTGCATGGATGATAAGGTCTGTAGGACAAGGATCACTTTTGGTTTAGGTTTGTACATTCTCTAGCACAATGCAGTCTTGGTATGTAAATAGAACTTTGAGGCACTGTAATTTTTTCTGAAATTTTGGGACGGATAGTATTTCTAATGAAAAAATGGCTATTTAGCCTTAAAAAGGGAGAGAAAATAAGACTGTACAGAAATGCTATTTCTGCCTGAGGTTCATCGTCTACTGAAATTATGATGGTGAGTTACATGGTTTATGCTACTTACGTAGTCAGTACATGTCAGAGATGAATAATGACTTTTTTAAATTTTAGATTCGAAAGCAGCAGAAAGAGCATGCAGAACTAATTGAGGAATATCGAATCAAGCAGCAGCAGCAGCAGCAGCAGTGTGGAATGGCACCCCATGCTATAATGCCAGGCGTCCAGGCTCAACCACCCATGGTTCCGGGAGGAACATCACCAGCAATGAATCAGCAAAACTTCCCCATGGTGGCACAACAGCTCCAGCATCAGCAACATACAGTGGTAATCCCTGGGCAATCCAACCCAACCAGAATGCCAAATTTATCTGGATGGCAATCTGCAAATGCCCCTGCAGGTCATATTTCCATGAATCCAGCAAGGATGCAGCCTCCAATGACCTTGTTGCCAATTACTCCGGGTACACCAGCTCCTGTGCCTGGTCCAAACGCAACGGCACAGTCAGGGCCACCACCAAGAGTGGAGTTTGAGGATAATAACCCTTTTAGTGAGAGTTTTCAAGAACGGGAAAGAAAGGAGCGTTTACGAGAGCAACAGGAGCGGCAACGCATTCAGCTTATGCAGGAGGTAGATCGACAGAGGGCTTTACAGCAGAGAATGGAACTAGAACAGCACGGTATGATAGGTTCTGAATTAAATAACAAAACATCTGTATCTCAGATGCCTTTCTTTAATTCTGACCTACCTTGTGATTTCATACAAACTCCGCGACCTCTTCAGCAGTCTCCACAGCATCAACAGCAACAAATGGGGCAAATTCTGCAACAAGGTCCTGTGACCTCGCCTCCTGCCACAAATTTTATACAAAGCAGTGAGCGAAGGCCAGTGGGACCTACCACTTTTGGACCTGATGCATCTGCTGTTCCAGGTGGAGCCCCTAATTTCCATAATGTAAAACAAACTCATGGGAATCTCCCTGGGGCCACCTTTACACAGAACCAGGTCAGGCTTCCATTTGCTTCTGCTGTACCTTCATCTACGGTACTCAGCAGTGGTGCCCCATGTGGTTCGGACACTAGTGTGCCCCAGGCAACAAACTTCCCCGAATCAGGCCAGTCTCTCATACAGCTGTATTCTGACATAATCCCAGAAGAGAAAGGGAAAAAGAAAAGGACACGAAAAAAGAAAAAGGACGATGATGCTGAGTCAATAAAAGCCCCATCAACTCCACATTCAGATATAACTGCACCATCAACTCCAACCATTTCTGATTCTACCTCCACCCCGACAGTTAACACCCCCAATGAACTTTCCCGTCATCAAGATGAACAAGAATCAGTGGAGTTAACGGGCCCGTCAACATCAAACGCAGGAGAGAGCCAGACCTCTCCAGAGCTGGAATGTAAGCTCCCCAACAGCAGTCTGCCACAGAAACAGCCAAGTGTAAATACAGAGACTGAAAAGGCTAAAACAGATACATCGAGCAGCATTCAAGAAGTTAAACTAGAAAAGGCAGAAACTGATCAATGCTCAGGTCAAGCTGAGCCTAAACCAGAAAATCCAAGCAGTATTAAGGTGGAAGAAGATAAGGTCACATCACAGCCTGCCTCTTCAGCTCAGAGTCCAGCACAAACAGCTAGTGTTCCAACAGCAAAAGGGGAGTCGGGGAACGAATTGCTGAAACACCTGCTTAAAAATAAGAAGTCCTCATCTCTTCTAAATCAGAAATCGGAGAACAGCAGCCGAACAGAAGAGGAGGCTTCTGGGGATAAGAAGTTAACAGAGAAGCAGAATCCAGCTGAAGGGATGGTGAGCCTGTTACTAGTTTTGTTATTCAGTGGTCATCAGCAAAGCCTAGTTTGTGTGTTTACCCGTAGGCATTTGTGAAAAGGCGGGGAGATAACCTACCTGCACAAGGGTTGAATAAGCAGCTTTAAGGAATTTCTACCTCCCTTCCTGCCTTTTCTTCATGAGTAAATCATCTGTGTTAGACAAAGAACAAGTTTTAATATGACTTCGTAGATCAGTGTATTCAGAAATTACTAAAATGCAAAAAATAATTTTTCTATAGATAATCATGTTAAAAAATAGTGCTTCCAAATATTTACCAAGATTTTACAGTATGACTCTTAATTACCTACTAGTATGTTTCTGTGCAGTGTATGGTATGTCTGTATGGTGCTTTCTTCTGTGACTCCATCATAGTCATGTACAGGATGGCCTGTGCGCCTTTGCAGAGGTATAGGGCTGGGCTTCACACCCCTTCAGCTGCACCTTTCGGAGTGGTCCGTGAGTGAACCGAGCCCATGTTCATTTTTGGCTCGTGAAAATCATGTATTGTGTCTAATTGTAGTAGAGGCGGTGCTCTAGGTTTTTTATCAAAAGTGTGAAATTGTTAAATCTCATAAAATTTCTGGATTTCTGTGTTACAGAATATTTCTCTAATTAATTTTACTTTAATGGAAGGGAGTATTAATTCTTTATATTAATGACATGATATGATGTAATAATTTATAAGGATCTTAAAAACAGACCTGAAGAAAATTGCTTTCTGTGGAGGTAGGATACACTCTACACTTAAATTTGTTGGTTGTTTTATTGTAATGTTTAATCTCTACTCAGTTTTGGTTTGTGGCTGCCTAAACTCTAGAAACCTCCTTGAAACAAAATTTAAAATGTCCAAAATGAATAAAGACTGATAAAAATAAAGGTACTTGTGAGCAGCAGGTAACTTAGGTTAAGTGTTAAAGATCCATGGTTAAAACATATATGACAGGAAGGGGTCGTGTAGAGCTGTTTAAAAAAATAATTGATAAAAAGAAATTGGACTTTCTTTTGGCTTGCCACTCTCTGTCTCATTCTGATTGCTTTTACATAGCTATCCTTGTGAACAGTGGCTTTGCAAATTCATACTGAAAGCATTTGAGCAAGTGGTACAATCCAGAAGTGTTTCACAATACTGTTTTTGTTTCTAACCTCAAGATACATTTGTATTATATTAACTTGCACGCCTTTTTTCTGTAACCAAGTCTGACTTTCATTATGCCCCCATGAAAATCTCTAAGGTTGTATGCACATGTAACTTTATTGTAGGGGGTATTCAAAAGAAAATGTTTCTGGTCTGAGAGTTTTTAATGATGTTTTCAGATGTCAATGGTGTTAACAGTAAGTCATAATTCTGTGTGTAGGGACAGTACAGCAGTTCCAGCTGCCAATGAGACAGCAAAGTAAACAAACTGTAAAATACAGTTTATTATCAAGGAGATTTATTATACTGTGCGTCTTCTTGTAGACTATCGTGCAGTAAATTTGAATGAACTGTATATTAAGATGTCCAAAATTCTCCTTCACTTTCTTTTTTTATACCAGCAAACTGCAGGAAACCAGATGCAAGGTGCATTTGGGTGTAGTAACAGCCAGCTTCAGAGAACAGATGTAGGACCTGAAACGAAGAAACAGAGAAATAAGCGAACTCAGAGGACAGGAGAGAAGGCAGCTCCTCGGTCCAAGAAAAGAAAAAAAGAAGAAGAAGAAAAGCAAGCTATTTACCCTAACGCTGATACGTTCATCCAGTTAAAACAGGTAGGTATATAGCTGCTGGGTAATGCGTCAGGAGGACACCTGAAAGAGTGGGCTTCTCATGATGGAAATGAAGTTGATTAAGGTGAATTTTGAGTACAGGGTGGAGAAAATGAAAACTTCCACAAACCTAGGAAATCTAAAGTTTTGGTTTTATTTCAATTTGGAAGATCTACTGGCATGACAGGCGTTTGGTAGTCTCTAAGCCATGGAGTTCTTGTCAGCTCTGGCAGCCTCTCTGGATGAACTGGCAGGGAGCCGGAGCTGTGGCTTGGATGGACAGGGGACCACCTGCCTTAACAAACAGAGAGGCTTTTCTGGTAGTGGGTAAATTCCAATGATTTTTTTTTTTAAATTAGAAACCACTCTGCTGATGTTTGGGGATTTGCAACGCTTCTGTGTTACAGTTAAATTAATGTCTAACTTTTTTTTTTCTTTCAATATAGCAGCTTTCTCTTCTGCCTTTGATGGAACCAATAATTGGAGTGAGCTTTGCACACTTTCTTCCCTATGGCAGTGGCCAGCTAAATGGTGGAAATCGACTTGTAGGAAGTTTTGGTAGTGCTACTCTTGATGGGGCTTCAGATTACTACTCCCAGCTCATTTACAAGGTAAGGCTTTAATCTGGATTTCCATTGCGTGCTCTCTGTGGGAAAAGGAGTTTGTGACATTATTACTACCAGCTGGTTAGAGTTCCTGCCTTTTTTGCAACCAGAAGAAAATAATTTTCTGTTGCTAGACTAGATCGATGGTGCCGTGGTGAAACAGTCACCATTGGTTCACTCTCCAAAAGTGGAAATCAGTTCTGGAAACGGTATTGTAAACTAATTAAAAACTACAACTATCCCTTTTACAAATGGATGCTAAATAGTGAAAATTGTAATTACAGTTTTATGGAGCAGAAAAGGCTGAATTCTCAGTACTTTGCAAAGTCATTGAAAGTATTAAAGCATTTCTTAACGTGAGTTAAATGGGAAACAGACTTTTCTCATTTGTCCACTAAGCCCTAACTAAGAACCTGAGAACTCTAAACGAAGTAGCTTATTTGTTGGTGAGCTAATAACCCACACAATTTAAAACTCCGTCTCTGAGATCAGAGTGACAATATTGGGAGAGCAGCAAGATAGTGGACAGACAATCAAATTTGCTGCTCGGCTACCCTAGTATAAAAACTTTAGTAACTTATTAAAAGTGGTGTTTACTCCAGCCTTACATGGCATGTAAGCTGAGAATGTGACCTAGCAGAAATAGTTGCTGCGGTCAAAAGTGAATAATCAGCGTTAGCTTTGTGGGCATGGCTGCCACAAGAAGTGATACTGAAGTTCTCATTTAATTTTTGTTTAAAATATGGGCAGTTAAGTAAGCTAGCGAGAAGTAGCCCAGAGTGTGAACTTGCAGGGTGTCTGCTTCTCCATGGTAACTGCTTCAGTGAAAGCTCATCCTGTGCTAAATGTGAGGTAGCTTCCCTCTTAGTGAAAGTCGGGCAAGTTGACTTGTTTATGGTGATGGAGAATCAATGTGGAATAGCTCTCTCAATCTTAAGTTCAGACCTTTGCTTAAATTATAGGAACTTGCTGAGGCTCCCAAACTGTTCCTAAAAATGTTCTTTGTGCTTTTCCGTAAATAATTCAGCTATATCTCCTCGGTAATGTATGCTCCTCATGTAAACTATTTCTCTGATAATATCATTGATATAAGAAAAGCAAAGCATCATGTCTTTAGTAGCAGATACTTTTATGTATTTGGTCACATAATTGAGAATTAACTGTTGCTGCTTATCAGCGCTACCTCTGGGTGTAAAAATATGTGAGTGGGTTTCATTATCTAGTACTAGAACAAGGCAAGTTTTCACCCTGTGTTCCATGGCTGATTTTTGGTTCCTTAATCTCATGCAGCAGAACAATCTGAGCAATCCTCCGACACCCCCAGCCTCTCTTCCTCCCACACCACCTCCAGTGGCATGCCAGAAGTTGGTAAATGGCTTTGCAACCACTGAGGAACTTGCTGGCAAGGCTGGTATGTTAGGAGGTCATGATGGTAAGACTAATACGTATTGTTTCCATAATAAATGAGTCAAGTTTGTAGCAAATTACAAAATAGAGAACTGGGATGCTTTTCAGTTGCCATGGTCTTTTATAAAAACAGTATAGTTAGACTCTTTGAGGTTGTAATCATTATTATCCAGCTTTATTTTACACCAGTATGATGTCAAATGATAGCCTTTTCCCTATTCCCTTTCGGAAACATATTGAGAGCTAGAAGCACTCTTAAGAAATTAAAAAGAAACACTTAAAATCAATTTTTTTATGTCCAGGACAAATGACTGACCAGTTAGTTGAGTGAGCTCAAAAGCAGTCAATCCAAAATATATCCTCAGCAGGCTTTGTATGTAGTCAGTGTGTATTTTCTGGTGCTTGTAATTTGGTCAATTAAAATTGACCTTTTCTACTAAATAAAATCTAATACTGCCTCTTTGTAAGGACTATTCAGTGATTAAAGTCCTTTTTTCCCCACCCCTTTTCCTTTGTTGTTACAGAGTTGTGAATTTTCTGTTTTTAAGTAAAACAAAAATCCTCTTATATTGGCAGAAGGCACACTCAAAAGCCTTTCGAGTCCTTTTTTTTTGCTCAAAATTTGCAGGTTTTTATGAATATGGAGATTAATCATGAATGGTCAAAAGTTTTTGAACTAAAACTGGATGAAAATGCTGTTACCATCTGCTGTAATGTCTTGGTTGTGTCAGGGAGCCACCAGTGCCCCGACACAAAGAATGTGTACCAATGGAAGAGCTGTGCAGATGTCTCATTGTGCTGTGCGTTTCTGTTTTCAGTTACCAAAGCTCTGGGACCAAAGCAGTTCCAGTTGCCTTTCAGACCACAAGATGATTTATTAGCAAGAGCAATGGCTCAGGGCCCTAAAACTGTGGATGTTCCTGCTTCGCTTCCAACACCACCTCACAACAACCAGGAGGAGTTAAGGTGGGTTTTCCTTGACATCTTCAAAAACATATTTGGAGCAGTTTCTGTGATCTTTTAGTAGGAGATGAGACTGTGATAGTGTGAAGAAACGAAATCCATTGTGCACAGCCACACAGTGCAAAGAACTTAATGGGGTTATTTGTCCTGGTTAACTGTTAGTGTTCCATGTGTAGAGAGCAGCATAGTGAAATAGGTGACTTCTGCCATTGCTAGACTCTAGATTCTGTAAAATTGTTAAGAATTCATTACCTTGCTCTCTTAACAGTGGAAGAAAACTACACAAATTAGTATTTTTCCTGGAGCAGCATGGTACTGTTGCACCATGACAGTGCATGACTGCTGTACCAGACAGCAGTGCTGTGCAGGAGTCAGCCTGAAAACTCCCCAGCTCTATTCAGTCCCTGTTACCCTCTGAGAAATCACAGAATCAGAGAGTCCCAGGTTGGAAGGGACCTCAGGGATCATCTAGTCCTACCTTTCTAGGAAGAGCAGAGTCTAAACAAGATGGCCCAGCGCCCTGTCCAGGTGACTCTTGAAGGTGTCCAACGTGGCCGAGTCAACCCCTTCCCTGGGGAGATTATTCCAATGGTGACTGTCCTCAGTGTGAAAAATTTCCCTCTGGTGTCCAGTCGGAATCTCCCCAAGAGCAACTTGTGTCCATTCCCCCTTGTCCTCTCCATGGGACTCTGTGTAAAAAGGGAGTCTCCATCTTCTTTGCAGCTTCCCCTTAAGAACTGGTACACGGTGATGAGATCCCCTCTGAGCCTCCTTTTCTCAGGGCCGAAGAAACTCAATTCTCCCAGCCTATCCTCATATGGCAGCTTCCCAGTCCTTTCCTTGCTAGAACATGACTGTCCCTACAAAGATCTTCCCTTTTGCCTCCCTTTCAGTTTAACCAAAAGTTGTGTGTCTTTGAAGCACTGAAGCCTCTGTGTAGATGCGGGTAGATGAGGTGAATACGCTTAAACCAGAAAGTTTAAATATTGAATACTAATTTTTCACACAGGTAATGGAGCCATGGGGAACAGACAGTTCTGTGATGGAGCATGGGCTTTGTTAGTACCTCTGTTTTTCTTTACGCATCTTTCCCAAGAAACCACCATGTGCAGTGGGGTATGAGATACCCAGAAGTAATGGCCTGTCACATAATTGCGTTCCATGACCAGTAGCAAGAAGCAAGTTCATTATAGCAACCTGTCATGATTTATAACTTTGGCTTAACAAAGTTTTTTAGAGCCTTTCCAAAACAGCTTTTTTGGGTTTTGTTCCAGGGTTCAAGATCACTGTGAGGACAGGGACACTCCTGACAGCTTTGTACCTTCTTCCTCTCCTGAAAGCGTGGTGGGAATGGAAATTAGTAGGTATCCAGACTTGTCAGTTGTAAAGGAGGAGAACCCAGAACCTGTACCATCGCCCATCATTCCCATCCTACCTAGCAGTACTGGAAAAGGTGAGACCGCAGCAGAGCAAAGTTAGAACTAGGATTATTATTTTTTTTTACATATGCAAGTGTGTAGGATTAACCGGGTGTGTTTCTTTTTATTTTCAGGTTCAGAAGCCAAAAGGAATTACATAAAATCAGAACCTGGTTCAGGAGCACTACCTGGTTCTGGCTTCTTTGCCTCTCAGCTTGGACCATCCCAGAATGGTCCGAAATCTGGCCTTATATCTGTAGCAATTACTTTACATCCCACAGCTGCTGAGGTAAAAGAAATAAGCTTGTATTACATATATTAACTGCCATTGTACTTCAGATATCTTTTTTAGAGAGAGAGAGAGAGAGAGAGAGATAGTGAATCTGAAGGGGTTATAACACAGTGCAATAAAGCAGCTGTTGCAATCTTCCAATAATTTATATTACTGCTATCTTAACTGCCTGTCAGATGAAAACAAAGGTATGTTTTTGTTATTGTTTTTAGAACATTAGTAGCGTTGTAGCAGCATTCTCCAACCTGCTCCACGTCAGAATTCCCAACAGTTACGAGGTTAGTAACGCTCCAGATGTCCCATCCTCCATGGCAACCGCCAACAGTCACAGAGTGAACCCATCTATGGAGTACAGGAAACACTTAGTACTTCAGGGTCCTCAGGCAGGATCTGTGGGACCTGCCAGGATCGTAGGGTCTTATGGACTGAAGCAACCTAGTGTGCCATTTCCTGCAAACAGCAATGGTGAGTGGGCGTTAGTTCTTTTAAGTTTTCAGTACCAAAATTTTAACTGAGTCAGTATTAGTGCATTTCAGCGTCATAACTTCATGCTCTAGAATTAAATAGTTGATTCTTGTTCTAAATACTACTTTTTTCTTCTTTTGTGATCAGTACATGTGGACCTGCTCCTGATGTTACCCGTAACTTAATAGGTCTGATCCGTTTCTGATTTTCCATTATGTTATCTATGTCACTGTCAGTGAGGTATTTTTTCCAGTAGTTCCCAACATTATTAGGGGTTTTTTTGTCCAGTCTGACTTTAAATCTGTCACTCAGAAAGATTGTGCCTATGCTGGAAAATTGGACATAGTTGTTTAAGCATGTACTCCTCTGTTGGTTTAGTTACTCATTTCTTACACAGGAATGTATTTTTGCCTTGTTGTTCGCACAGTTGGTTTTAAAGAATCATAGAATCGTTCAGGTTGGAAAGGACCTTTAAGATCAAGACCAACCATTAACATAGCTCTGCCGAGTCCATCGTGAAATCATGTCCCAAAGTGCCACATCTGCAGATCTTTTAAATACCCCCAGGGATGGTGACTCAACCCCTTCCCTGAGCAGCCTGTTCCAATGCTTGACAACTCTTGCATTGAAGAAATTTTTCCTAATACCCAATCTAAACCTTCCCTGGTGAAGCTTGAGGCCATTTCCTCTCATCCTATCACAAGTTACTTGGGAGAAGAGACCAACACCCACCTCACTAGAGCCTCCTTTCAGGTAGTTGCAGAGAGCGGTAAGGTCTCCCCTCAGCCTCCTCTCCAGGCTAAACAACCCCAGTTCCCTCAGCCGCTCCTCATCAGACTTGTGCTCTCAACCCCTTGGTCTAGTTTAAACAATTTCCCCACCAGGACATAGCTCAAAGCTTGCCTCCCCTACCCTGTCCAGGAGGATGCTACTCCTCTAGACCACTGAAGAATACTGTGACTTCTCATAAATGTGGTTTCATCTCACAGCTTCTAACAGACGTATCTGTTTTCTAGGTATAGCTGGCTATAAGGATCACGGTCAGAATATTGCAGATGGCTCAGCATTGAGACCTCGATGGTGCTCTCATTGCAAAGTTGTGGTTCTTGGTAGTGGTGTGCGGAAGTCCTTCAAAGACCTGCCTTTCCTTAAACAGGTACTGCAACAGAAGGATGCTTTCCTGCATGTAATGGGGAATGAGCAAACGAAGGCAACAGAGAATACTGCTTCTCATGCCGACTGATACCACTTCCAGGTTTATTTGTAGTCCCCCTTCTACGTGTGTCCTAATTCAGGATGGGGTATTCAAGCACATTTGTAGTACAAATAAGAAATGTCAAAGTTGTTACTTCCGTAATTGAATTTCAGTACATTTCATAAAATAGGTCCCATATATGGCAGCTTCCTCAATTGTGCTACTAACCTCCTCCCATGACCACTTCAGGGACCTTAATTCAAAAGAGCCTATTGGTATGGCAGTGCCCTATTGCCGTGTCAGGAAGCATTGTAAGAGCAAGAATACTTTTACAGATTTCAGTCTCAGTCTCTTGTATTTACATTGGGAACTGTCATTCATTCAAAAAGTACCATTGCTCTTTCAATGAGATTGAAATAATTATGAACAAAGGTATATAGTTAGAATTTATACACAAAAGTAATGGTTTGTGTAGTCAGAAAAGCACTGAATTCCCAGTAATGTTTTGCAGATGGATCAGTAGATAAAACAGTGTGATCTGTCTTTGATTAGGCTGAAACGAGACGTTCTTTTGCCATCTAAAGATAAAAGGAAATGGATTTTACTTTGCCAGTGTGCCTATGGAGCAGATGGGTGCATGGTATAGAATGCTTTATTTTGATTGTTAAACTTCGGTTCTGCTGAAGAACAAGGTTGTAGGTGGTGGTAACGTTAGATCTGTCAAATAATCAAGTATTTATATCACAGTATTGCTCATTATTTCACAAATGTTCTACAAATAAGGAGTTTCTAGCCAGATTGGAAGACTCGTTTCATTACACTTCTATGTGAAGAATGGCGTTTAAAATGCACTTCTGATAATCTTCCATGTTTGATTTCCAGGATTCCCAAGAAGGCTCTGATAAAATGAAGGACATTGTATTCTGTAGCAACAACTGCTTTGTTCTTTATTCAGCAGCTGTGCAAGCAAAAAACTCAGAGAACAAAGTAAGTATCAGATGCTGATAGAGCCTAGTGAGCAGAAAATATTGCACCTATTTTTTGAAGAACAGAAAGGGGGTGAGGGGGAAGTTTGCATTTCGTTTGAGAGGTTTATAAATTAATCACTCTATATTCAGAGGCTGAGATTCTGAACGAGCAGCATGCAGTAAAACTCGTATTTGCAGAACTCTGTCTGACAGAGATGCATGGCAGAAGAGTAACCACCTTTGGCTGTCCTCCCAGGCTTTGAAGGTGCAGTCTCAAAAGAGTAGTCATTTAAGTTCTCTGGGCCTTGTACAAAACCATACATACGTCTTTAAGGGCTATATTCTGCATTTTGATTTGGCTTATTCAGTGAAAAGAGATTAACAACTGTGCAAATGATAACTAAACAGCAAGTTTGCAAAAAGACTTTCATTTGTTCAATGTAACTGGAAAAATGCAATCCTATTCTGTTACTTTATTTGGGCAAAGCTGCCATTTTAAAGCATTAATGACCAAAACACTAGTTAAGAGCCCGCTGACTGACAGTGACGAGGAAAAAGAGGTTCTAATTGCTGGAGAAAGACATTTTAAAACATGTATTCAACTGAAAGTGGAATCAGGCCAGGGGTTTCTCTCAGGTGGTCCCAAATAGTGTGCTGTCATGTTCTACCTATGGGCACTGCCGGGGCATACAACGCCTTAGAGAAACTCAGCACTTCCATGCAAGGCACTGTTTCTTGCGGTGTCCACGTTCATTCCATTTCAAAGGAAGATAACTTACATTTATTTCTGTTTGTTTAATCATTAAAAGTGGAATAGTCTTCATTCAGGATTAAATGATCCTGCTAAGTTTATTTTCTCACAGATAAAAAGTTTTTGAGTACTTCTTTTAACTGGCTTGGTTCCTACTTTTCCTAGTTCAAATGTACTTTTTTTTCCCCTGAAGCAGTGGACAGAACAGGCCATGTGCTTCAAGCATTACCTAATGAACGCTTTCTCATAGTCCTGTATTCACTGTAGAATTCGCAGCCTTCCTTCAGATGCATCCTACTTATATTTTCAGAAGAAATTAAAAGAAACAAACCCTGGAGAAGAGAAATGTGTGTACATCCACATCCTTTTGGTGTCCCATGTAGCTCATTTTCACTAGTATTTAAACAGGGTAACATTTCTGCACAAGCGCATCAGCATGTACATAATTAATTAAATGTCATGTTCAGCCTCTTGATCCTTCCATTTACTCTTTCAAGATTAACCACAGAAGCCACATTAAGCACTCCTTAATATAAATTTCCTTTGCTCTTCTTGTTCCACCCCCACCCCCCACGCCTTTTTTTTTTAAAACAAATCTCTGCAGGTTTAATCCTTGTTTACTGGGACTGAATAGTTCAGTCCTCAAGGTATATCTAATCTAGAGCCCTGCAGGAATTTCCTCTTCACTTGTTTCCAGGGGAAATATGTGGCATTAATTTGAAATTTTCCCTTTCTATCAAGTAACAGGATTCTTACCCTTTAAATTAATTCTGTGACCCATATTTTAAGGTTATTTTGTGTTGTAACAAAACTTTCTAAAAATACTTAAGAACTAAATCCGTCAGTTGGCTCGTCTAGGGCGACTGAGTAGTTTTTCATTCAAAACCTGGACAAAGGATTGTTTGTGTTTCCTCTTGTGTATTAATGGGCACCACGTTCTGGGTTGTCTGGGAGAACGTTTGTGCTCTGTATCCCGGCACGAGCTGGGGTAGCGCGGGTCAGGGTAATTTCCACCTCTCTCCATTGCTGCATCATGATTTCAAGCATTCTGAGTAGCCTCCTCGGCGCTGACCCGACAGGGTTTTCAAGATATATTTAATGGTTAACGGTTTGGGATTTTCTTTTCTTAAGAGTTTTCCGTTGATTTAGCAGGAATCAGTTCCATCTTTGCCGCAGTCGCCGATGAAAGAGAGGCCGCCTAAAGCATTCCATCAGTACAGCAACAACATCTCCACTTTGGACGTCCACTGTCTGCCCCAGTTGCAGGAAAAGGTTTCTCCGCCATCATCACCTCCCATCATGTTCCCCCCCGCATTTGAAGCAGCCAAGGTAGAGGCAAAACCGGATGAGCTTAAGGTAACGGTGAAACTAAAACCTAGGTTAAAAGCAATACACAGTAGTCTTGATGACTGTCGGCCTCCAAGTAAGAAATGGAAAGGAATGAAATGGAAAAAGTGGAGCATTCAGATTGTGATTCCTAAAGGATCATTCAAACCTCCTTGTGAAGAAGAAATAGATGAATTTCTTAAAAAACTGGGCACAGCCCTTAAGCCAGATCCTGTGCCTAAAGACTATAGGAAATGTTGCTTCTGTCACGAGGAAGGTGATGGATTAACTGATGGACCAGCAAGGCTTCTTAACCTGGATTTAGACCTTTGGGTCCATTTGAACTGTGCTCTTTGGTCTACAGAGGTCTACGAGACACAAGCTGGTGCCTTAATAAACGTGGAACTAGCACTGCGAAGAGGCTTGCAAATGAAATGCATGTTTTGTCACAAAATGGGTGCCACCAGCGGTTGTCACAGGTTAAGGTGCACCAATATTTATCACTTTACCTGTGCCATTAAAGCACAATGCATGTTTTTTAAAGACAAGACCATGCTTTGCCCCATGCACAAACCAAAGGGAACTCACGAGCAAGAACTTAGTTACTTTGCAGTCTTCAGGAGGGTCTACGTTCAGCGTGATGAGGTGCGGCAGATCGCTAGCATCGTTCAGCGAGGAGAACGCGACCACACTTTCCGTGTGGGAAGCTTGATTTTCCATGCCGTCGGTCAGCTGCTGCCACAGCAAATGCAGGCCTTCCACTCCTCAAAAGCACTCTTCCCCGTGGGTTACGAGGCCAGCCGGCTGTACTGGAGCATGAGATATGCTAACAGACGCTGTCGCTATCTCTGTTCAATCGAGGAGAAGGACGGGCTTCCGTTGTTCGTCATCAAGGTTGTGGAGCAAGGCCACGAAGACCTGGTCCTCACTGATACAACACCAAAAGGTAAACTGTGTGTGAACGAAGGTCATGACTTTTGTGGGTTTGCTGTTTGTTTCGTTGTTACTGGTGCTTACCACACGTATCATAGATGTTTCAAATAACGTGTTGCAGAGACTGGTCTAATGTAATGTTTATAGTGAGCTTCCAGCGCCCATTTTTAATATCATGCTGTGAAGACTGAGGATACCTTTGAAGAAATTGTATAAGCTGCAAATGAGACGACTTGTCACAAGGTCACAGAGGAGACCCGCGATTGTGTGTTGAAGTATTGAGTCCCACGATTGAGTATGAAGTAAAACAGTAGGAATGTCAGAATAGGTTTCCCTACATGGAAAGTGACTTTGTTTAAATATGTTATCGCTACTCAATTATCTTCAGATCAGCTGTGCTGAAGTTAGCGGGCAATAAAAAGGCAGTTGAGTTGACCGCGTCCTTCTCGGGGCAGGCAGCGTTGCCTCTGGTGGGGCGAGGAATGACGCGTTAGACCGGGGCAGGTCTGAGGAGCGCGGCAGGCGAGCGTGCGGCAGCCTGTAGCGCCCTGGGCCTTAACCCCTTCATGCTCCCCCGATACGCTGAGCCCCTCTCTGCCCGGCCAAACCACTGCCGGGAGAATTGCCCACGTACAGCTGCGAGCTGACCATAATCAATCAATGGAAATAGAATATATAGTTTATTTTTTAAAAGTCTACTTTGTGCATGTTTTCTCAGGAGAATGTCTGTGCGTTATTATTGTCAGAGGACTAGAAGTATCCATGCTGTAAATGCTAAAAGCTTTGATTCCCGAGAATCGAGGGTACAGGAGAAAGGTCGTGCGTGTTTGGCATTTGAGGGCAATATGATTCTCTGCTTCACTTTTTAAATGCTGCCCTGTACGTGTGTGCAGCCGCCGACAAAATGCTTTTCCAGTGTTGGTTTCTGGTGCCTGATACCCTCAGGCGTTTGTTTGAAAACCAGGACGTACGCTAGGCTTTTTCTTTTTTTGATCACCGTAATTCTTTCCCGTATGGTTGTGTAGGTGTGTGGGATAAAATCTTGGAGCCCGTTGCTTCTGTTAGAAAAGAATCTGAAATGCTACAGCTGTTTCCCGGCTATTTGAAGGGTGAAGACCTCTTTGGTTTGACAGTCTCTGCAGTGGCCAGGATTGCCGAATCGGTGAGTCTCCACCATCCCGGTTCTTGCTGGATTACCCCGAATTGCTGGATATCCGCATGACAAGGGGAACAGGAAGAAGTGTGAAAAAGTACATTTTTCATTACAGACGATTAACGTATAATTACTTGGATTTTTTTTTTTCTTTTTCTCTGTGTTTTTTTTTTTTTTTGCAGCTGCCAGGGGTTGAGGCCTGTGAGAACTACACTTTCCGCTATGGCCGAAACCCCTTAATGGAACTCCCTCTTGCCATCAACCCCACGGGCTGCGCCCGTGCCGAGCCTAAAATGAGTACCCATGTCAAGAGGTTTGTGTTAAGGTATTTTGTTTTAATTTCACATAGTACAGCCCAGGGTTTATAGGCTGCTTAGGGTTATTTGTGCTTTCGTCTGCTGCTTACAAACCCTGTCGTCTTTGGCTGTGTATGTGCATGCCCAAATCAAAGGGATCGCTTTGTGTCTATGCTAGCTGGCTTTCAGTGTCTGTATGTCTAAAAGAATTTTGGATGGGTTTTGTGGCTGTTTTCAGAGAAATCTTCAGTTTTTCTTGTATTCTTTCCTGTTACATGCCCAATTCCTACAGGCCTCACACCTTGAATAGCACCAGCACATCGAAGTCATTTCAGAGCACAGTTACGGGAGAGCTGAACGCGCCTTACAGTAAGCAGTTCGTCCATTCCAAGTCCTCTCAGTACCGCAAAATGAAAACCGAATGGAAGTCCAACGTGTATCTAGCTCGCTCTCGTATTCAGGTCAGTTCTCATCTTAGGAAATGGATATTCAAAACATTTACTTATACTTCTATTCATATCTATTGGATACATAAGTTTCATATATAAATATTATATAAAATGTATATTAAAAAATAGAAACCAGAGCTACTGCAAAATTCCTTCAAGTCTCATCCCCAAACTGGCAATTTTTATGCGGCAAATCACCTCCATACATTTATCTTAAGCAAGATTTATTTCTAATTATTGCAAATATCTTAAAAATTAATTTGTTACAGTCATCTAGGAAGAAAAGTCTTTCAGGTTTTGGGGTTGGGGTTTTTTTTTTTGTGTATTTCTCAAAAACTTAGTAAAACTAAATAAAAATGCAAATAGAGCGGAAGCACGACGTGCTGGGACCAAGCTGAGTAAAGTGGTGTGAGACTGGCACGAAGAGTTCAGTACTTGTTTGTGTTCATAATAATAAGAAATTTGTTGGTTTATGTCATTCTGGTGGTGGTTTCTGCCACAGACAAGCTTTGTAATTAATCTTGCCATGTATGAACACAGTTGTTTATTTTAGGTCGGACCTAACTGTGCCGTTGTGTTCCTGTCAGGTTTCTTCGTTCTAGTACGGCCCGCTTTATTTTTCAGTGAATTTATAATCGTCACGCAGGCAGGTGTCAGAGGTGTAAGAGCAGCTTTCTCGCATAGACAGACGCCAAGAATGTTTTCTTGCATCTTAAAAATGTAACGTGAAGCCGTTTCTGCATCTGGGCTGTTACAGCATCAGTCGCTCATCTGTGCCGCTCCGTTCTTCCTGGGCAGTTTGCTTCTCACATGGTTTTCTGCAGGAAGGGTTTGGGGCACGGTGAGGAACGCGGTGTCAGTGCAAACCTACTGCAGAATTCTAAATCGCAACGTGTTTTCTTGTAGGGCCTGGGCTTATATGCTGCTAGAGACATTGAAAAGCACACTATGGTCATTGAATATATCGGAACTATTATCCGGAATGAGGTGGCAAACAGGAAAGAGAAGCTTTATGAATCTCAGGTAGGGATGGTGTTTGCTCACTCTTTCCCCTTCCCCTTCCCAACGTTCATACCACAAAAAAAGGCTGTTCTTCTATCCGATGAATTCAGGGCCCCTGAATTCTGGTTGCTGCTGTGCTATAAGTGCAGTAGCCTGAAGATAGAACCAGAGGAGTCTACAGTGTTTCTTACCAAAGGGTCAGAGTATTTAAACATCTAATAAATCTCACAGCGCCCTGGCCAGGCAGGTGACACCTGGTGATGTCCCGGAGGACGGAGCAAGCGCTCTGACAGGGACGTCAGGACCTCAGTTTTTACTGAGAAATTTAAATTTAAAGCAACTTCCTCTGCGTAACTCAGCGGTGTTGTAACAGTTAGTACGTATTTCTGAAGCGCCTCGAGATCCTAGGTGAAAGGCAGTGCAGAAGCTATTAGGGAAACACTAATTCGCCAGAGGTTTCTGTTTCTGACCCGCCCATTCCCTCACAAACCTGCGCGGGCCGGGCAGCAGTGACTCGCGCTTTCCCTCGTGCGCAGCGGGCGATGCCTGATCCTGAGCGCAGAAGGACGCCCGGAGGTAACCCGTGGTGCTGCTTCGGTTTTGGTCAGTGACAATCACGTAAATCTCCATGAGTCTTATTTTCCAATTCTGTTTTCCAGAACCGCGGCGTGTACATGTTCCGCATCGACAATGACCACGTCATCGATGCTACGCTGACGGGCGGTCCCGCAAGGTGGGTGGCTCTGGCGAGATCTCTGACCTCCTCTGGGGTCAGATCCACGTTCCTTGGCCGGGGGCTGTTTGTGAGGGACCCGCGTTTGTGGGTTTCCCAGTGGTTTTATTCTCTGAGCCGGTACGTTGAGTCTTCGGACTATTCCACTGAAATAGTGTCGTCTTTCTCATTAGCTTTGCTCATCTTTGGTTACATTTCATGGCAGCTATGGAGAAAGAATGGACTTTTTTTTTTTAACGCTTGATTTTTTTTGAGATTTTCTAGGTAAAGGAAAAAGTAGAGCAATGTAATTGTATCTGGAAAGTCAGTGCGCCCTGAAGCTAAGGTCATTCCAAGGTTTGGTTCAGATTTGCCTCAGGGGATGCGTTTTCTTAAAAGGTTACCTGTTTCAAACTCTGTTTCCGTAGGTACATCAACCATTCGTGTGCACCGAACTGTGTGGCTGAGGTGGTAACTTTTGAGCGAGGACACAAAATTATCATTAGCTCCAGCAGGAGAATCCAGAAAGGGGAGGAGGTAGGGTGGTCTCCTTTGCTCTGACTTCCCTCCTGCTGCTCGCGTTCGTTCCTAGATGTTACCGCCATTTCTACGGCCGGCAGCGCCCCGTGTTCGTGCTGGGGGGGACGTTCCCCTTCCCCTCTTCCCTTTGAAGTCTTGCCAGTCCCGCCCCGACAGCACCACCTCCAGCCTGTTTCGCTGTTTAACCCGTAGGTACGAGGAGAGCCGTGGTAAATCCCCGTCGTTCCATAACCATTCTCCTCCCTCTCCTTCCAGCTTTGCTACGACTATAAGTTTGATTTTGAAGATGACCAGCACAAGATTCCATGTCACTGTGGAGCTGTAAACTGCCGAAAGTGGATGAACTAGAATGCATTCCTTGCTGTCTTTGAGGGTTGCTTGTCCCTAGGAAGAAGTGATTCGCGTTTGATTTTGTCGACGGAAAATTGTTGCCTTTTTGAAGGGGGGGAAAAAAAAGAAAAGATCACTTCTGGAAGTACAGATTTCTACTCGAGTATTTAAAAAGAAAAAAAAAAAGAAAAAAAAAAGAAAAAAAAGAAACCAAACAAGCACCAGAAGCAAGCCGGCAAAATCCGAAGCTAACTTTCCAGACACGTGGAGGTTAAACTGAATTAACAGAATGGTCCAGCACTTTTGTTTTTGAGCTCACTAAGGAGAAACTGTTTAACTTGGGCAAAGAACCGATGGCTGACCTGCGGGCGTGCAGGTGGGCTTATATGAATGTAAGACTGAAATCACCAGCGAAAGGGAGAAGTCCAAAGTGCTGGCCACAGCCTTATTTGATAAAGGGGCAGGCCCTCTAATTAAAGAAAAATTTTAAATAAAAGTAGACACCACTGAACAAGGAATGTACTGAAACGACTTCCTTAGGGATAGAGCTAAGGGAAAAAATAACTTGCACTAAAATACGTTTAAATACTTGATTCCATGAGTCAGTTTATTGTAGTTTTTGATTTCTGTAAAATAAGAGAACCTTTTTGTATTTATTATTGAATAAGTGAATGAAGCTATTTTTAAAAAGAAAGTTAGAAGAAAGCCAAGCTGCTGCTGTTACCTGCAGAACTAACAAACTCTGTTACTTTGTACAAAAGTGTAAATATTTTGAGAAAAAAGAAAAATACAGTATAAAAATAGTTATTGACCAAATGCTACCAGACTCTGCAGCAGTTCGGGTGCTTATTACAAAATGTCAATAGGGATGTTACAATATGATCTCGTGGGTTAACGGACGCGCGATTACCCTGCCGGAATAACCAAAATCTCAGTTTAAAGAGAGGGGTTTTTTATGTTTAAAGCAGGCTCAACTGTGGTCTCCTTAGGATTTTTTTTAAGTAAACCTTAAGCCCGGTGAGGGCGTGTATATGACAACTCTGACTTTTGTAGATGTTTGGGTAATTTAGATTAATTTTATTTGTATTATATTGTCGCATCCCTATTTCTTAAGTCAGGTTTTTTGTGCTTACGATTTGTGATAACTGTGAATAACTGCTAAAACCACCCAAAATAGAGGCTGGATGTGGGTTTGTTTTCTTTCTTTCTTCAGCAAAAGTAGTCAAGATTAGGTGACCGTTCAGCCTACATTAAATCATGTAAACAGCGTAGAATCATGTAGTTGGAGCTTAAGTCTGATACGATAGCCTTCTTAAAAGGAAAAAGAGGAAAAAAAATTAGATGTAACGTGCTTGCGGCTGCAGGACTCTGGCAATAGGGGTTTGGAAAATGTAATTTAAAGATGTGTTTGTATGGATTGTTTTTGTTTACATTTCTTTTAAAAAAATAAACACTGTTTTGTGTTTGCTTGTAGAAATTTAATCAGCATTTTGAACCAGGTTAGCTTTTTATTTTGTACTTAAAAATTCTGGTACTGACACTTCACAGGCTAAATATTAAAAAAAAAAATGAAGTTTTTTTTTTTGTGTGCACAATTAAAGTGGACTGTAAACTGTTGGTATATTCAGTAATACAGTTCTGAACTTGTAATGTATATGGCATGATGTATTTTTATCTTACAGAATAAATCAATTGTATATATTTTTCTCTTGATAAATAGCTGTATGAAATTGTTTCTTGAATATTTTTCTTCTCTTGTACAATATTCCAACATCCTACCAGTATTTGTCCTACAGTTTTTTTTTCTCTGTTCTGTATAATAGTATCTAATGTTGGCAAAAAAAGAAAAAAAAACACAAAAATGACACAAAAAAAAAGAATTTTTTGAAGTATACAGAGTGTTATGGGTTTTGGAATTTGTGGAAACAGATTTAGAAGATCAGCATTTACAAATAAAAATATTTTACATCTATAAATGAAACCCTCCTGTTTTCATTCGGGGTGTCTGGTTTCTCATTCTTTCAGGATTTCAGCGTCTGCTTCCAGCCACGGGGGGCATTTGCCTTCCCCGCCCCCCCCGGGCAGCCTGCGGTGCCCCGCCTCGAGCATCCGCCAGGGCCCCTTCCCTGCACTCGTGTTTCCCCCAGAAAATCTGCAAAAGGTGCTCAGAAAAGAGGAAATGCTCTGTCCTGCTCGTGCTGGTTCTGCTGGGGCAGAATTGAGTTTCTGCACCGGGGCTGGGACTGGGATTTGTGGCCAAAGCAGTGTTGCTAACCCAGGGCTGCTCCTGTTCTCGCTGAGCAGGGCTTACACGGAGTCAGGCCTTTTCTGCCCCTCCCCCCACCAGAGAGGAGGCTGGGGGGGCACAAGGAGCTGGGAGGGGACACAGCTGGGACAGTGA
This sequence comes from Phalacrocorax carbo, assembly GCF_963921805.1. Classification (NCBI taxonomy): domain Eukaryota; kingdom Metazoa; phylum Chordata; class Aves; order Suliformes; family Phalacrocoracidae; genus Phalacrocorax; species Phalacrocorax carbo. The sequence continues at coordinate 160,503,624 of NC_087514.1, forward strand.
CCCCAACTGACCCAAGGGATGGCCCACACCACATGACATCATGCTCAGCATATAAAGCTGGGGGAAGAAGAAGGAAGGGGGGGACGTTCGGAGTGATGGTTTTTGTCTTCCCAAGTCACCATAATGCATGGTGGAGCCCTGCTTTCCTGGGGATGGCTGAGCACCCGCCTGCCCGTGGGAAGTAGGGAGCGAATGCCTTGGTTTGCTTTGCTTGTGTGCACAGCTTTGGCTTTGCCTATTAAACTGTCTTTCGCTCAGCCCATGCGTCTGTCTCACTTTTCTGAGTCTCCCCACCTGGGATGAGCACGTGGCTGTGTGGGGTGAAACCACACCACTGCTGCAGCGCCACCGCCAGACCCCAGAGGTGGGGCTGTCAGGCTCTCAGTACTGGGTCAGGCCTGAAAAAAAGGGTTCCGAGATTTTTAACAAGGCCTGTTGTGACAGGGCAAGGGGTGATGGTTTTAAACTACAGGAGGGTAGAATTAGGCTGGATATAAGGAAGAAATTTTTTACAACGAGGGTGGTGAAACCCTGGCCCAGGTTGCCCCAAGATGGGGGCGATGCCCCATCCCTGGAAACATTCAAGGTCAGGCTGGACGGGGCTCTGAGCAACCTGAGCTAGTTGGGGATGTCCCTGCTCACTGCAGGGGGGTTGGCCTAGGTGGCCTCTAAAGGTCCCTTCCGACCCAAACCATTCTATGATTTTTTGCAGCAGAGGGTCCCATCCAGGCCAAAGCCGGTCTCCAGTGTTCATTATTTACATCACGCGTTTGGCTGCAGGAAGAGGGAGGCGGCGGCAGCGCAGGGCCTGCATGCGCCTGGCGTCAGCGGTCGGGGTGAGCCGAGGGGTGCCGAGCTCCTGGCCAGGTGTTGGGCGGCCAAGCAGGGCTGGTGGGGCACGGCCCAGCGCCGCCCTCGGCCCCTCAGCCCCGGCGCACGCCGGCGTGGGTGCGGGGCTGCCCGGCCTCGGAAACCTGAAAGGAACGAGCCACGAAGCAAAGCCACGCTTAGCCTCAGGCTCAGCCACGGTCACTACCAACACTGTGCAGCATCAGGAAGGAAATACTTGAAAGCACGGCTTAAAAAGTAGTCCCAGGCGCAGTTACTTTATAAATAATAAATGTCTCAGTATGACAATGGCAAACCGAGCGCTGCACCAGCTCCTAACTTGGGATAAGGCTTCTGCTCTTCCTATTCAGCCAAAATTCCCAAGGGCCAGCTGTGAGCACTCAACCAAATATAGGTAGAAAACTGAATTTCTACCTTCTCCCGGGCAGCCCGTGCAGGGCCCAGGGCTGGGAACAGGCAACTGATTCCAGGCCGGGTGTTTGCAGAAAAGATCTAAAACCCTCCCTTGTCCAAATTCTGCGTGCGATGACCCGCTGTGCGGCTGCAGCACTGAACGTACACGCTGTGGCCAAGAACCGTTCGCTGCAGAAACGCCTGATACCACCCAAAACGCCGCTGCCTCCCTCTGCTCCTGGAAACCGACACCAGGGCCTCTGCCAGCGTGGGTACCGCCAGTTTATTGTTTTTTTTTAAAAAAAAAGGTGAATTATTTATATAAGAGTGAGGTTGAACATTTATCTTCTTTATATTAAGGACCAATCCAGCCGCAACTCAGTGGTTCATCAATTCCATGTTCTTGTCTACTATGGCAGGCCAGAAGGCCACATGACTTGGGAGCTGTTCGTGACAGCAGCCTCCACACTTCCTCACTGGGAGCAAAAGGTCAAAAATTCTCTGCAGCAACACTCAGACTGTAAATAAAGCAAGCTTCTGCTTTGCCTGCTGGAGGATTTGTTTGGGTTTGACTTTTCTATTATTTTTTAAAAAGACAACATAAAGGCCACAAAGAAAAAGGGCAAAAGCAAGGCTACCGCACAGCCAAAACAAATCTCATAGCCTACAGGAAAGCCCTGCACACAGCTGGCAGCAGCTGTAGCAGCACCTGCGGCTGCTCCACATTCGCTCACGGGGGCAGACAGAGTTAATCAGACAGGCATTAACGAAGCTGCAGCCCGCCCTTTCACCCCCAACAAGGACTGGAAAGAATTCCACACGTAACAGCCACCCAGGTGTCCCCACGAGGAAGCACCAACCGGTGCTGGAGCTGTCGGCGCACTGTGCTGGCTGGTTTTACTCCGCCCTTGCTGCCACCAAAAGGGTTCGGCTGGAGGCGGCTGCGAGGTGCCGTGGTGTCAGTCTGTTCCAGCCCCAGCAGCCGGGCAGCCCCACGCTGCCCCACAACAGCGATTCGGGAGCCAACTTCAAGGTTCCGGGTGCCCCTCCAAGGGCCACCTGACCCCGCGAGGAGCACAGCACAGGCCTCAGCTGACGTACAGCGGCTGAAGGGGGCCGGGGTTGTTTTTAAGAGACTTTTGGTGGTGGAAAGGAACTTGGCTGGTGTCTGACTGACTTAATTATTTCCATTGTAATGCTTTATCTGGAAGAACTTCCACTTCAGCCTATTGTTCTGGTTTACAGTGAAGCCCTGCTTACCTGGTTCCTCCCTGCCCGTGACTCGCCACTTTCTTGCTGCTTCCCCGCCTGCCGGAGGCGGCAAGAAGCTGCGCAGCAGCCAGAGACCGCTCTTACCTGCTCATTTTCTTCCTCTTGCGCCTCTCCCCCCAGGGTGGCTGCCCTGGCAGACGGCCCAAGGACCAAATGCAATCTGTCACAAGCGAATCCCTCCTCTCTGCGGGAAGACGTGGGTCTATAATTACTCCAGCATTATCATTATTTGCCTCACGCTGCCCGAATGTCAATAACTGGATGCCGGAGTACTTGTGCAATTGGAAAATGTTCCTGCTGCCCAAGCGAAAGGGCAAGGCTGTCCTGGCGCTGCTGACGTCTGGGCTGCGTGCTTCCCCGGGGAGGCAGGTCGCTGTGGCGTGATAAACAAGGCCAACGTGCCTAAGAAAAAATAGGCCGGGTAAGAACAGCTTTTCTCTTCTGCAGCAGCTTCCACACACTGAAGACGCATCTGGGGCCGAGGCAGGAAGTCAAAGAAAGGTAAACAGTGAAATGAAAGAACTTGGGAAAAGAAACAGAAATGGAAGAAAACAAAGAAAGAAATTGTCTGTCAAACCTTCCGAGACTTGAGAGAGGGAGAAAGAGCCGGCTGCGAAGAAAAGGGAGAGAAAACAAGGGAAGACCCAAATCATGTGAACATTAGTTTGCATCAGTCTCTTAGTTGGTGCTTTCGGGTCCAAGAGCTACAAAGAGGAAGGCCATACAGATTAATATAAAAATGAGACTTTATTTTAAATGCAGCTACTGTCATGAGTCATCAAAATAAACTTTGCAATAGTTACTTTGTTTTAAATACGAGGTGACGAATGACAGCTAAGAATTTAAACTACAGGAAATGTCCTAAAATTGTAAATTAAAAGAGCTAAATTTAAATATTAAAATGACAATTTTCAGAAGAAAAAAGGGAATAAAAAGATTTTCCAGAAAAAGTAAAATAATTTGGCCAGTAAAACCATACTAAAAATGTAATTTAATGAGATACTGCACATGAAATACTTGAAGAGGACTCCTTGCTGTCATTGTCATTTAAAAGATCCACAAAGCTAAAATCTCACAATTTAAATTACGTTGCTCTAATAATATCTCTTACTTAAAAACAGTTCAATAATCCAGGATAATCCAAGGAACCGCCGATAAATTGCACTTCTACGCGTTGCTCTGCAGTAGGGCTGCTGCTGTTGCTGCTGCGCCTGAGCAGGGACCCGCGACCACCTGGAGCTTCTCCCGCACACAGCTCTTCATAGCAGTGCGTTTCTAAAGGGTCCCTGTAACGGCTGTGCCAGGTGGAGCAGCCAAGGGCTCCTCGCAAAGCCCTCCAGAATGACTTAAAATCATGGCTGAAGGGGAGTCGGGTCTTGGCTTGACGCTTCTCAGCCGCATCCTCGCTGTCTCAGCTCTCAAAATGCCACTGCTGAGGAAGGGACCCGTCACAGATGGCCATGGTCACGTACCCTTTGTGGCTAAGCGGGTCTACCACCTTCATGCACTGCCCCACGGAGACCTGGTAGAGGCGGTTGTTTTTCTAGAGGAGAGAGAAAGACAGATGGGGTTTATTTATTAATACTTCTCTTCTACTCTACTGTCAAACTGAGGGGATGCTCCTTCCTGACGGAGAAGCCTTTGGGCAGCCCCCCAACACACCAGACCCACAGCAGCGTCATTTAAAATGCAAACGACAGCACACCCCACCGCCACGCTCAGGCCTCCAAACCAAGGCTCTCACGCCCGTACAAGGACCCAGTTATTTTTTTTGTACCACAATCTTTTAATGAGGTGGAGGGATGATCAAAACCAATCCCCAGCCCACAGCAGAGGGAGCCCACAAGGCTGCTGCAGCGCAGCACAGCCGGGTCCCTGCTCTGCATCTGGCTGAGCCCCAGCAACGCCACGGCCCTCAGCACCCACATGCTGAGGAGCTGCAACACTGGGGGACAGGTCTCCTGTGCACGGTGGCTCCCAGCAACCACGGCCGGGCCAGACCCGCGTCAACTGTGAGAAGGAAACAGATTCTTCTTCTCCTTCCCCACCACCCCGAGAACCCTGTCATCTCCCCCCAGTAACAGCTTGTTGCTGCTGCTTTTGGGGCCCCTCTTCCGCCTGGAAAGGGCTCTCTGCACAGCCCCAGCAGCTCCCAGGGGCAGCGACCTCCTGCTCTCCTGCATGGAGGGAGCAGACACTTGAGAACAGCTGCACTGGGCTCTGTGTCACTGCTTATGGCCATAAGCAGACAACCAGGGAAGCAGAACACGGCAAGAATACACAACACTTCTCCATAATACCCCCCACCCCCAGGGTATGGCTGGCTCTTCTCTGTACCAAGGACACACACCTAACGGACTTCCCCACCCTCTCACAAGTCTTCGCTTCTCTCACCTAAAGAGTCCCAGCCTGCTCACAAATTCCTCATGCGAAAGGTGCCCCACACCTTCGATTTGTTCTGCCACCCATCTCTGATCCTCCCCCAGCCCTAATTTAGTCTTCCTGACAGGAGGCGACCAGCTCGTGCAGTACGATGGTGTGATGACATTGCTCTGCTCTGGTCCCTATTCCTTTCCTAAACAATCCTAATATCTGATTTACTTTCTTTCGTTGTTGATCCTTGATGAGCACCAGGGAGACACTGTTACAGACCCACCTCCCACACCCCAGTGCCAATGGCCAGCTCCGAGCCCACGTTTCACACACGAAGCCCAGATTCCTCCCCCCGCCCCCAGTGACAGTTACGTGCACTGAATCTCAATGGCCATTCTGTTGTCTGTTCTCCCAGTCTAGGAAAATCTTTGCCTGCTAACTCAAGCTGAAGAACCCTGAATAATCTCTTAGCAGCAGCAGAATTTTTCAGCTCACTACTCCCACCACCGTTCGCAGCTGTGGCCGTGGCACTGCCAGTGAAAGTGCCAGGCATGCACACCCCTGGCTCAGGCACTATCTGCCTCTGCATCTCCAAACCAGCCTGGACTGCGACAGCCCTCATTATTTGACTATGTTTAGGAACTAGTGCTGCCAACCAGCAGCACAGTACGAACCCAAGACAATTTATGCAGAGCTGTCGCTGAAGTGCAACAGGCAGTTCTGGCAGTGCCCTCCTCTTTGTTCAGCGATGGTTGTACTACAGACTCTCCGCTATGTGGAGGGCACGTGAGGAAGGGGAAGCCTCTGAGTTAATACCCAGGAGCCAAATTTCATGTGTATGCACAGCACTGGCTCGGTTTTGTGAAATCAGCCACTCTGGACTCGAAGCCATTAAACTAACAAGATGCTGTTATAGGGCAGAAGCAACTGCAAAAACCCCTAAACCCCTCCTTTCTCAGTCCTCAGCTCTGCCCTGTGCTGCTTCAAGCACTAAGCAGGAATCACCACGTGGATAGCTCCTGCCTCCTAGTCCTGCAAACACAACACAACAAAGAGCTGTGGGGTGGATTTTGTTCTCTCTGGCATGTCCCTGTGAGCCACAGTGCTGCAGGTGGCAGTGACAAGCAGAAACAAGGCTAAATGGGACTGCAGAATCCTTCCTATGCTGCAAACAAAAACACCTGCATGTCCCAGAGCTCAAGGACAGTCTTGTTCAGGCTGAAATGCAGCCACCAAAGCTGTGTAACTTTTGTACCTGCTGCTTGGACTGTGGGCTGGGCCTAGTACAGCACAATTGGCTTGGTACGTCTGAGGTTTGGTCATAACTAAACCCAACCCTGATATCCTGTTAGTGGTACTATCGCTTATCGAGTCATTAATTACAAGCAACATGCTATATGCCAGGCACTCCACTTACCCCAAACGTCCACTGCTGTGAGCCACCGGACCCGTGGCATTTCATGAGACGAGGTGGATCAGATGAACGAGTTTCCGAAACATCCAAGCAAAGGAGATTATTTAAAATCAGCTCATGATCTTCATTGTAAATCCAGACCTGAAAGAGAAGATAGGAAGACATTTAACCCAGTGTTTTATGGCAGGTGCCTTGCATGTTTTGTTCGGCTACAGAGGAACGCCTGGATGTCAGAGATGTGCCTTGCAACGCTTGCTGCCTTTTTTCCAGCAACAGAAATACAACTACAGCGCTCTGGTGCCTTCCCAACATCACACAGTGTCAGCCCACACAGAGGCACTAGAAGGGCCACTTGCAATCCTGCTCTGTACTAGCATTTTTATAATTAAGCAGCCCCCATACGTTCCTCCTGTCCAGGCAGCTAGACAACATAATGCGACAGACAAGCAGTGGACCTTTAAGCAGGTGACCAGCCGCTCTCTTGAGCCAAGTCATTAAGCCAGGCAGTAAATCTCCTTATCCAAAGACAATCCTTCATGAAGGAAGGGCTAGTGGATCGACTCCACATATGGAGCAGCATGGGGGCCAGAGGAGGATGCTGAGTGACAGCAGGTGGCCCAAGTAGCCTGCGGGGAAGTAGCTTGGCAGGCACACAAGGCCAAAAGGTATCTTCAATTGTCTTTGAAGCTGCTGCATTTGCCCATAAACACATAGGAATTTATTTAACGTTGTGCTCCAGGGTCAGCTTGTAGATGCTGAATGATGAGAAACCAAGATCAGCTGTGCAAATTCTGGTGCCAGGGTCCTCCTCCTTGCAGCTGGTGGCCTGGTACTCAGAGGTCTTCACTCTGTTAGAAAATGGTCACTGACATCCAGATGCTATTGAAACTTTCCATCCTGCTCTCTGGGGAGCAAGAGAAATCACTGCTTTGCCGTTCTGAAATGACATGCTCCATAACTGTCAGGTTTACATCCTCCTTTGCTCCCCAGCCAAACTGCTTTTGCTAGCTGTGCCACGCTTAGAGGGAGACCAGCCCTCCCATATCACACCCACTTTCTTTTAGCTGAACCAGCATGAAAATATCTTCACCTGGACCTCAGGAACCTACACAACACCCCAGCAGCTCATATAGTGGTGAGAACTGAATTCAGCTCCTTTCTGGGGCCTACATGTCTAAAGCAAGAATGTACTTGTTCACATTTCCAGCTTAACTGCATTTGGGTTCCTGAATTTACATGACATTACAGGAGTTTGCCCATTACCACACTGAAAACCGTCACCTCTAACAAGAAGCAAGGACACGCTCAACCTGTCAGTTTGTCCTCTCCCACATGCTACTTAGGCACAAGCAGGTATTTTTATTGTTGTTGGAAAATACTGTCAGGCACCTTCAGCTCATGCCTGTACCCTGCTAGCTCTCACTGGGCTGCCTGAACCTTGCTTTGGAGCAAGGCATGTCTGCCACAGCTGAAGGTTCAGGGAAGCCAGACCATCAGACTTGTCTAACAGCAGGAGCTGCTGGTCCCTGCTCTCTCCCTCCCTCCCTGCCTTCAGGCCTGCAAAGTCCTGGGCCAGTATCAGTTGTGCAGAGGACCTGGAGCTCTCATAAACAATGGGTGACTAATCCCTGGGCCAGAAGGCAAAGAAATAGATTAATTTTGATGTGTACACCTGAAAATACCCTAGGTTAGGAAGGGGCAGGGAAGAGGAGGAGAAGGTATGTGAAAACTGTAACTCTGCAAGTGCAGGGAAGAATCTGAGACCACCTGGCTAAACACCAAACAACTGCTATTCTGAATGTGCGGCGGGGCCCCTGCATTCACATGGCACATGGACAGCATCTCCTGACCCCTCTGGATGGTGAGCAGGCGACAGCACAGATGACCAGGTCTCTGGGTCTGCCGCCATTGCCAGACCTGAACCAGGCTGGTGAGTACAAGAAGCATCCCTGCTCGTCCGCCTCACTGACCACCATCAACTCCCTTCCCCTGACTTCTGCCTCTGTGAATGAGAGGGAATTGAGCTCCTCATAACAATACCAGAAGCACCTGTGCCCAGGTACACAAAGTTCTTCTGGGCACTCTTCTTCCAGCCCTGTTTTGAATTCACACAGCTCAGTGCTGCAGTAACCATACCCACTGTGTGGGTTGTTGGTTTTTTTTTTACCCCATTAAGGCCACATGAGTTTCATACTCGGAGTATAGAATATCAAATTTCAAGCAGAAAAGTCAGGCAAATAAAACTGATTTTTATTACTTTTCTTTTTTGTCTGATGAAACATCCTTCTGGAGGGAGCTGTGATTCAGGACACTGCCTCAGTTGGACAGCACGATTGAAAAGCATGCAGCTCATTCATTATCACAGTGACTATTATAATACAGTGAAGGACTCCTTTGAGGAAGCGGAGGTATTACATTAAAATTTGCCCTAACCTCAGACAATTGTGCTTTCTAACATACTTTTTCTGTTTAAACCCTGCCCCAAGAAAGAAAGCACAGCAAGATTAAAGAGGAGGAAAGAACAGACATATAGCAGGACTTGCCAGAAAAGTATTATTATTAAAAGAATAATGATGAAACTGGTAAGAATTGAGAGAGGGCTACAGTGACACAGAGAGCAGACCTTTAATCAAAAGCTGAGTAATGGCAAAGAACGCACAACAGTGGTTAAATCCAGTGGGATGCTTCTCCAGAAAGGCTTATACAAGACAGCCAAAATTAATTTCAAATTAATGATGTGTTTGGTGTAGCAAACAAAGGGAAGAAGAAAAAAAGGCCCGAATTTGGGACATATTATGGTTCCAAATTCAGATTAGAGTATTGGTATGAACTTGCAGATCATTAACAGATGCAAGCACAAGGAAAGCAAAGCCACCCCATGGGGCTTTTTGTTATATAACTGCAAGCCTTTGCACACTCCAACATTTATTAACTACTTTGCTGCTGAAGAGTGGAAGGGCAATGTTTCTCTCTTGGTGTTACAGGCTTGTCCGGAGCAACGGCCCAGTATAGGAAGGAAACAGCTCCTATCACCACTGGTGTCTGACCTACAAGGAGAATAAACTGCTCTCATTTTCTTTTTGTCCATGACTTGCTTGGGTCCAGGCTCAAGTACAATATCAAAAGTCTATAATCAACAAGGTACCTGCCTAAGATTTATACCTCTGTTATGAGTGATGTCTTGCTTTATCCTCCTATGTATTTTCTACAAAAAATGACATTTCATTTAAGAAATATTTTATTAAAGAAAAGGTAACAGACAAGGTGCAGGATATTTTCATCCTGCATCTACTTCCTGGCACCTAAGAGAGCATCACTGACAGGTTTTTGTTTCTAAAATTGGAATTTTGCCCAGCTCCCACCACATAGGAAAGCAGCACCGTTAATTGCTGTCCCCCAGAGACATGACTGATCTGCTCCACAGGTCTAAGGAAAATCACTGACCATTTTCATGAGATTCAAAGAAAAACACCAGGAGGCAATCAGACTGTAATGAATTGTTTCTGTTTTCAGATAAAACCTAAATGGGAGATGTTACAGAAAGACCTCTCTCCATAATGAAATCGAACAAGTTTTTGGTTAATAAACAATTTAATTATGGTGAATGCTGTAGGATTGGCCTCTTTCTAGCAGCTGTTTTTTTTCCCTGCCTCTCAAGACAGGCAACAGGGTAAGAGGAAAAGTGCAAGAACCCCTTCAGTCTCGGGATGCAGTGGCCCATTCAACTGCTGATCAACCCTTTTGAGGTCCCAGATGTCCCCAGAGCACCTAGAGATCTTCTGTAAGGCAAAGCGTTTCAGGTCTGGTCATGACCAGATGCCTGCCCAAGTGTCCCACCCGCCAGAGTCACTGCCTTCACCTTTGGCTGCAGGGACACAGAGGTCCTGCTCATGCCCAGGCACCTGGACTGCAGTAGCTGGTTTGACTTTCCAATAGTGGAAATGGGGTAAGCGTTTGCCCTGCTAGAGCAAAGCCAGTGCATGTATCCTTCTGGTCACCTACAGACAGAGACATAGCACGTGCTAGAGCAGGTCTCGAGGCCAAATAAATGGCAGGAGGTCCAAAGTATGAACTTTGCCAGTATAAACCTTTTCACATGCAGGTACAGCTTAGGAAGAACTGGATTTTGAATTTATTCCCCCGTAAAGGTAGTCCAGACAATTTACAGATTTAAGACTGAGGCTTCCTAGGGCTTCTAGTACCTTCAGGATTTTACTTCACCCCCACAGAACACAAGCAAATCACCCAGTGTTGTCCTGGACTGATGGGTAAGATGACTTCATTAATCTCATTTACATACAGACAGGTGGGTAGAAACAGAGCTTCTCCTCAGATACAGCTTAACAAACAGTTTCAGTGAAGACTACAATTTAACTGCTTGCAAGGAGGGCAGTGTGACATTGCTGAGGACTGGACAGTGGACCTTTTTTGCTTTCTCATTTTACTAACATTTGAATTTCTAACTGGTTCCAGGTTGCCACTATTGGTAAAGGAGGCATGCTCTTCACTCCCTCCATAAACCCCTATATCCCAGTGACCCCTCTTCCAGGCTTATTTTTTTTACCATAATAAAGAGATACAGGGCTGTGTTAATGAAGTTTGGGTTTGGGATTCTTTTTTTTGGTGAAAGATGAAATTATTCCTACAGCGAGATTAATGTAAATAGACAATAGCTAGCTGAAGTACTTCAGAGGAAATTCAAGCGAGGAAAGGGCTCAAATGATACCTCACCATCTAGGAGGACGGCCCATAACATAGTTTCCTTTTGAAAAATGGAGTACCTATAGAAGCTTTGAGTCCACTGTCAATACAGACAACTGTATTTGAACAAAACCTATCACCCAACCTAAGGAATAAATAAATCAAAGAATCTGTAGTAGGTAGAAAGGGAAGCTCCTAGGGAATAAATATTTCAAAGTGATATGAAATAAACCAGGAAGCATCAGCCTACCCTTTGGCTTTCAGAGTGCAGTGGAGTGTAGCAAAAGGCATAGCTGGCCAACTGGCAAAGCTTTGAGGATATATACTCTTATTTGGTCTGCAAATTGCATTAGCACTAGAAGAATGCATTGAAAGTTTTCAGTAAATACAAGACAGTAACTGCTACAGAAACAGTCCTTTGTGTGAAAGAAAATCCCTGCTGTGAACTATGCAGGCAGGAGAAGCATTCCAGTACTTTCATCCGTTACAACCCTTGTTGCTTGGATTGGCACTACTGTATTATTCTGTCAGACAGTTTTCGAAAGACAAGAATTTAGCTTAAGAGTGCAAAAAAGCTACCTCAGCACTGAGGAAGAGATGTGCCCAGCAATTTGCATCATCACGGCTATTTGCATATACTTCAGCTCCAGTTATTATGGATAACAATGACATCACAGCACCAAATGACTTGTGAAAAATCATCAGGAATAGAAAAGTTTGGAGGTCTAATCATTGTTTTGAGCTATTGCTATCCTGGAAACCCCAACATGCTCCTGAAGGTTGTTCCAAAGCAGATACAAGCTTTCTGTTTCACAGTTCGGTGTGTTCCTGATGTTGCATGACAATTGTTACAGGGACCGTGGAATTATGTTCCTTCAATAGTTTACGGAAAAAGCAGCAAGCAGACTTAGCTTGCGTGTCTTCACACTCACTCTAGACATGTGTTCTTGTATCAGAAAAGCAAACTAACAGCCATGATCTAGAGGTTTAGGGAGAAAGATTTTACAGAAGAACGGCACACGGGAGCACATCTTTCTAGACTCTGACTCTTGAACAGTTTGTAAAGTTTATACATTTATAAGGCGCTACAAGAGTGTTAACAGAGCTTTTCTGAAATTCCGTGCTCAAATCAGTTATCTTTTAAAGGCCCAGAGCACAGATGCACATGCTTAGACACCTTAGCACCATCCCCAGCTGCAATGGCAAAAGTCTCATTTTTAAATATGTTGCTAAGTAGGAGAAAGGTTACATTCCTGAAACAAAGTGAACACACAGAGGAGAGGTTACAACAGCACAGAAAGTAACCCTTAAGAGTCAACCTAGCACATTTGAAAACAAACAGGAGAAAAAAAAAATCACATAAATCAGTAGACTTTAAGAGGAGATTTTTTTTGAGAAAGAAATGCTTTAAGCCAAGTTAGGTCAGGAAGAAGGCAAGTACACATTAGCTACATGACAAACCCAATCTTCTTTTAGCTGTCGGATCACAAACACTCCCACTAGTTAGTCCTATGTTGGCTATTCACGCCAAAACCTTCCTTTTTAGCGTTCTTTGGCGCTTCTCTTCCAAGTTTGTCATTAACTACTTCTGCTCCTCCTGCTTTAGGGCAGTATCCAGCCCAAAGCCTGCTTCAGCATCCTGGTCTCCTAATCACCACCTGATTAACCTTGGCATGATGGTTTTGGGTAGAACCTACACCACCGTTTCTTACTTCCACTTTTCAGACATCTCCAGTCTTTCATGATGACTTTTAACATGCTTAAATATTTTCTATCCTCTTTCAACACCAAAGTTTTTGTGGTGTAGGCTACCTTGTGCATTCTCGGTTTTGTTTCCAGAAAGGTGAGACACACTCTGGAATTTCAGGAGAGTGTTTACTTTAGCAGTCTTGGAAGTTCCTTCACACGACCACTCTTCAACTACAAAATTTCTCATTCCATGTTAGTCTTCTGTTTGCAAAATTCATCATCAATTTTTCTGCTACTTCTGTTACTTTAGACCTCTCTGCACTGACCTTCGTTCTAGAGGATTGTCACCTCTTCTACTTGTGCTATTAACTTATTCCCAAATTTGTGTTCCGTCCCCAGTATTATCCCAGACCAAGTATTTGTTACAGCTAATGAAACACCCTAGTTTTCATTATAACTTAGAGAAAGACAAAAAATTTTAAAATATTTTCTAGATGCATCACCTTTGTGAGAACCACTTTACTTATTGCTTTTTCCTTCTATACCAAAAAGATGACTGAATGTCACTGTCATGTCAGGTCCTAGAAAACAGGATAGTATGATGTGCTTGAGTAATTTTTACCTGTACTTAATGATGACCATCTAAGTCAACATCAATTAAAAGTATTACCCATAATGGTGATACGACTGAAAGTCACATAACTTCTGTTGTTTCTTTTAGATCAAGTTATTAAGTGAGAATTTGAAATTTCTGAGCAGCAATGAAGGCTATAGAAAACAAAGCAAGCATAAACTAAAGGCAAAACAGACTTGCTTGTAAGGCCGATCTCACGGCTTCAGTGAATCTAGTCTGGTTTCCTCACATATCCACTTTAAGGTCAGCTCTCACATGCATGAATTGTCTGTATTACACAGAAGATCACTTTCCAACCAAAAGAACTGCAAAAAATTAGTCTTAAGGCAGCCCAGTTTTATTTTCCCAACCCTTTGCATGTTTTCCCAGGTAGACTGCACATTGCTCCTTCAACTTACTGAGCAGTAGCATGTAGTTTCAAAGGAGGGTGTTATCTATTCACAGAGCAAAAGCAGCCTGGAAAGAGACGAACAGCGATAACTTATTCCTGTTCCTCAGGGAAAAATTAGCTGGCATCAAATTTTTCCCTCAGAAAGCACAGCTAAGCTGTGGTACTCACTGCCACCGGATGCCGAAAGCTTGCATGAGGTCAAAATACAATTAGACACTCATGAAAACACAAAAACTCTAAAAAAGTACCATCTTTGGCTCAGAAAAAAAACTAAAGAAAAATACTGCTCACAAAGTGTGGATTGATATCTTCCAGATTAACTGTCTGCACTGTGTGCATTAAGCAACACACACTTAAGTTGCTGCCAGTGGGCACCCAGGGACAGGGTAGCTGGGTACTTGCCTTTCACCAGGTCTAGTACAAGCTTACCTTACTAGGCCAAAAGCATAAAACAATGGTTCTAGAGCAAAAATCAGCTGAAAATGCCAATGGGTCAAGTGTTACCAGAAACAACAGTTAAAAGCTTCCAATACTCAGGAAGTTTCTTGCTATTTTTATAAGCAGATGCTGTTAATTGTCATCTTTCTCTACATTGTTCTCGCATATCTATAGCAAGATTGTTGAAGAGGCTATGAAAGAAAGCTGGCTGAACGCACTCTTGGAATTTATTAGGAGAACAAAATAAGGCTAATGGCAGAATACCATGGGGTTGGTTAACATATTTGGTTGGAGAACAAAATCACTGTGAAAGATAGTACAGCCAGTTTTTTATGAGTTTTTATGAGAACTAATTGCTTAATTTACCACTAGTAAACTAGATTCATGAGAAAAGAAGCCAAAGATCAATGCTCTGAGCATTAATTTGTCTTTCTCAACACCAAAAGACTAACTGAAGTTTCTGTCTCTAGAAGAAAATAAAAAAAGGTTTTGATAAGGAAGACCAACAGACTTTCTCCTCCAGCCATGTGGCAGTTCACTGTTAGAAATATTGCAAGAAGGAGAGGGGAAACAGTAACTGTGAGGACCCATCTGTTCCGACTGTGGACGTTATCCACTGGAAGTCATTGCTGCTTTCCCACTCACAGACTGAACAGCTCAGAAAGCAGCATAACACCTCTGGCACTGTAAGTGTACAATCCCTGGTGCCAACCACCTACTATTACATTTACACAGGCAGTAAGACTTGCTGGCTTTCTTGCAGCTAACGGAAGAGATCACAGGAAAACCTTGAATCCCATTCCAGGTCAAATTCATCTACCTTTAAAACACAGACCTACAAGTTGGTAATAGAGATGATTACTCAGTACTCCGCAGGCAAAGTGCAGGGATGTCCTGTTTGGTCCTGCTTAAGTGGCAACTGGAGACCATCTGTCTAGGGCCAACCACACTTACCCAGACACTGGCTAACACCTGTCACACTGTCTCCCTCTGTCACGCTTAACTGATAAGACCCACAGGTAGGAGGCAGAGAGTCCAATCAGTTGACAAAGCATACGCTTTTTGTTTGGGACTATTACAAGTTATCTTGCTTCTACTTCTGCAGTTTCCATATCCTGAAAACTACTGCCCATTTCATAAAGTATCAAGTTAGTCTAGCACCACCCACATTTGGTAAAGCTACACTGCATTACATCCCATGCTCCATTTCTTTTGTGTCTTTAATTACTTTTCTCTTCACACGTGATCTAGTTTTTAGACTTGGGGCTCATGGACTCAAATCATAATGTTCTCAGTGTAGTTCTTAGCTAGATAAAAGTCTTTATGGCATTAGTGAAGACCTCTCTACCCTGGAGATTGTTTATCCAAGTCCTGAATTTCTGTTGCCCAGAAGAATAGAAGTGTAATAGCAAAGGCTTCATGTAGTAATGTAAAAACTCACATTAGATATTTACATCCACACACAATTAGTCCTCACCTGTAACCAAAGAATTTTCTAAATACCTTATAATTCCTTCTATTTCAAGATAACAAATCATTCATTCACCCCGAACTACAGCTACCCCAGCAGCAGATGACTAATTGTACAGTAAACAAAGAACAGCAGGCCAGGAGAAGGCTGCCTTAAATCCTGGTCTGAGGAACTGACTGAAAGAGCTTCTTCCAATTCTGAAGTGTCAATCAGTGGATTAGGAACCCACGAGGAGCCACTTAAGGATAGTCTTCAGCCACATACCGAGATCCATGCCATAAAGATAGGAGACTATGATATCCAACACTCAGCATTAGCAGGTACAGACCAGTAAGATCCACAGTTTCCTCGGCCAGCCTTGTGGTTTGAACGATACTCTGAAATCAGTCTGCTTGCTGATGAGATGTTATACTAGGGCACTTTTCCAGTAGGAAAATGTATTAGCAGTTTGTAAGGTGTGAACCACTATTCAATAAAATTAGGAATATCATACCTGATTTTGATCATTGTAGTCACACTCCCGAACCACTACCAGGCCTCCTTTCTGACTTGGGTGGCCCTGGGCAACCAGGCATTTGTTGGTTTGAAGGTGATACAACTATGAAAGGAAAACATTTTGATGGACAGAGTAAACAACAAACATCACATACCAAAGGGAACATATGGTAATACTTTGGAAGCCCTAGGATTCAGTGTGTTCACAAAAAAAAAGCAACAAAACAAAACATCTAACCCGCAACTATAAAAACCTTCCCTTTTGAAATACCATTTTGTTTTTCAGATAATTTGGAGAAAAACCAGCATCAAATAGCTCCATTTTGCTTTCTAATTACATCAAGATTTCCCTCTTTATGGTACAAGGGCAGTAGACACAACATGGCTCATCACATACTGGCCATACTCTGGCAAGTTTCTTTCCCCTCTTCACTCTCCATGAAAGTCTCAGGTCCCAGGTAGTCACTACCTCAGGAATATCAACTGTGCTGTACAAACTACATTTTACTACAGTTTAGCTTAAGCATAAGTCTCATCCCACAGCCTCTCTCTATGAAGCAGGACTGCCTCTTTGAAAAAGGAGAAGGAATTTCATAAATACAAGCAACTTCAGAGACTTACGTTGTTTGCAAATTGATTTTCAAGACTCTTCAGGTAACTGAATAGTCATAGTTATCAGCTAAGTTATTTTAGTGACACATCAGGGAAGAAGGGAAAATTTTACAGATGCCCAAATGCTCTTTCCAGTTCAAATGCACTGCCTAGTCTGATTTGGAGTAATGTTGTATCACGGGACTAGATTCAGGTCAGGAGCCCACCCTAGGATGCAAAACTGTAAACAAGTAGAGCAAACAAGGAGGTTCCCAGCAAGTTAGCAACCTCTCCTGGTGGGGCAACAATGCCCACCCTAAAAGTCACACAAAAGATTTTCTGCAGAGCCTGAGATTAGATTGTCCTATTCGAACAGTTGAGAATCATTAATATGTTGATGTGTGTAACCCCACAGAATTACTCAGTAAGACAAAACACCTCTATTCTGGCTTTAAGTTATATGCATGTCCTGAACTAACTGGTGGCCAGCCTGATAATTTTTCTTCCCCCAATGTGGTGGGGATCGGGCTATTCAGGCAGCAACCACTGCCTGCACATCAAGAACTCCACTGCATGCAGCCCAGGGTACAAAGGAGAAAGACAATTACTCTAGCAATGGCCACAACTCTGCCATTTCCTTCCTCGCAGCAGAGCCCCACTCTTTACCAAGTGCATGGGAGTGCATTTGACAGTCACTGAGTGTGTGCATGAGTAAGAGATGGCAGGGCCCCAGATCTGGCATCTGGATTAAAAATAATTATTTCCAATCTGGAGCTGAATGTAGAGGAAAAAAAAGAATTTGTTGTCCTGAACTCAAGGCTAGGCTGATTAATGAGCTAGCTGCATTTTATTATGAAGACATACATAGCTGTCTTGGCATTTGTATCTATTCTACAGATTTTTAGAAACCAAAAGACACTTCCAGTAATAAAAAGAAATGATGGCTCCATCACACGATAGCAAAAATTAGAAAGTGCAAATATCAAATCGTATTCTTCACTAAACACCATTTCTGGAAATAGCTATCCCAAGGCACATCAACAGCCTCAAGTGCACCATGTTTCTCCTGTTCCCTACACACATCTGAAACAAATTATACAAAGCCTTCTAAGTAACATTTCCTCACACCCCAGAGACTTCTAGGAGAGATCTCATTTTCACCATTCCTCACTCAACAGAAGGCTTTCAAACCATACAGCTACATGAGTTTTATATGATTTTTGTCCTTGTTTTTATTGGCCATGATGATCAGTATTCGATAACACTGTTAAGAACTGTCACAATTTGTGATCATTACAGTTCTCCCCAGCTGTCAAACCAGCACTTATCTCTGGCCCAATTAGGTTTTGAGAATAAGCTGGGATTTGGAGTGATTCATCCTGAATCCTAAAGAGTCTGGCACGCAGTGGTGACATTGGCTGATCGTTCTGTTCCTTGTAGGCATCTGGAAATAGTTTATACATTATCAGAGCCAAAGCTGACTCTCACACACAATGCTGGGTATAATTCTTGAACCCCAGAGAACCAAGCCAAGGAACTGCATTTTTCTGTGTCTTGTCTCCCCCTCTTAAAGGGTGCACCAAGTTTTTCTCCAAATTAAACCATGGGAAATTATTGCTAGGAGGATTTCCCCTTAAGTGTTGTTGAGGGATTCAGATCCCTCAGTAGCCTCCCCCACATCAGCAATTCCTTAGTTAAGCTTCTGACTAAAGTAAACCAGAAAGCTATTAGATTTAACAAAAAAGTCTGACTAGGGGAATAACAGCATTTAACAATGAGGGGAATTAGCCCATTGTATCAGTTTTATTCAGGGAAACTACACGTTTGCCCTAATAAATAACTTTACGGCTTGGCTGGGATACAATTATAAAAATACTGCACAACTTGTGGATTCCCAGAGTTGCTTCCAAGCAAAAAAATCTAGTGATGTCAACAGGTTCTGCACGAACTCAGGTCCTTTAGCCTGAATCTACTTGCAGGATGAGCAAGTGTCAATGGCTACTGTAGCCTGTGCTGCTACATCCCTCCTTAATGCTTCCAGTTCTTGAGTTAGAAGGGAATCTGCTAACCATAATCCATGTGCACAGGAAATAGTTTATTCAAAGGTCTTCTCTTTCACAGAGAAGGCCTTGAGAAAGTCGTCTCGAGTTTGAAGTTATCCATTATTTTTGGGAACCATAAAAAGCACACATCAGACTAATTTGGCACTGGAGAGAACAGATGCAACTGTGTGCTGCCTTTGCCTGCATACAAACCCATAAACATAGGTGTCAGAGCTAAGTCATGAATTTAATCACGATTTCCTTCATGAATACACAGAAAAATATCTCTCTCCACTACTACTTTGAAGAATAAAGGACCAAAACTCATTTTTTGTTCATTATCTAGCAGTCAAGACTAGAAAAGCCATCATCAGTCTCAGATATGAATGTTCATCTTTGCAGAAAATTATCCTGTAAAAGCAATGAGTTTGGAAACTAATTACATTGTACTCTTATCATAAACCAACAGACCATGAATATTTGAGGCCAAATTTCTCTCTACCCAAATCCATCTTCAGAACCAACAGCCATGAAAGTGCATTCTAAAGACATCAAAACTTCATAACTCAGACCTTTGAGGTAAGAAACCTCATTGAACAGTATCTAGTCTGAAGATGACCTGAAACACAGACCAGAGTGAAACTGATTGGTCTTTGTCTAAAGACACAAATTCTGTTACTTTCAAGACAGCCTGCTGCAAAACTAAAACTCTATGCTCTATGGAAACAGGCTATTTTTCTTGTATTTCAGTAAATCTTTCAGAAATAAACTCAAAATAATTAAAAAAAAACCAGAATTCTATATTTTTACGAAATGTTATCTTACCCTTCCACGCTGGATTATTTTCGGTCGTTTCTGTGCTCGATTAATAAAAACTGGCTGCGGAGCTTTGGCATTGGGCCCAGATATTTGCATCTCAGGATAGATATTATCTAAATACCACTTAAATGACTTGCAGTTCAATCTTTTTCTCAATTCTATACGGTCGGTAATATTCCCGTAGTTCCTCATCCGTAGCTCGGGTCTCAAAGCAAAATACTGCTCCTGTATTTAAAAAAAACACAGGTTGGGGGCAAGGGGAGTAGGATTTCAGTTATTGATTTCCAACTTTTTCCTGTTTGTAGAACTCAGTTTCATTTTATTTTGCTAGTGCTTTCAACCATTAAGTCTGAAACTGGTATCAAGAAATTCCAGTGTTTAGATTGCCACAGCAGGTGAGATTTCTCTTGCCTAACTCAGAGATAATCTTTCTAGAATACTTTTTTCTGATGAAGATGCTTCCCATGCATGAACCTGCTGACCTTTTTAAGATACTAACTTGAGGAGGAAACAAATCAGGCCTGTACTCCATTGGCAATAAAGGCATCCTAGAGCCATTAGGTCAGAAATTGACATGTATATTGTCATCATCCTCATCTGGACAAGGCTTCTTTAAATCAGTTTGACTGTCCAGCTGATTGTTTTCATTGTTGTGGGGTTCAAGTGTATTTTGTCTTCCACAGTTTCCAGCCTTCCAACTTCACAAGTCACCAGGCCAAAAAACACAAATCCATATCAGAATAGACCTATAAACAGATCTATCTTGTGAAGTTCAGCGGGACCATGCATTTATTCACATGAAGAATCAGAACTGTCACCTGGGCTTTCTGTAAAGCCCAATTTTTTTCCATTCATCTCCATCTCCCAGAAAGGGTCCCACAATGTCAATTTTTTTCATGTTCTAATTTATGATTATACTCAGGATTGTACCTGGTTAGGCAAGGAGAGATTAAGATTCCAGCTCAATCTTACATGTTGTTCAACTCAACGCAGAGACAATGGGAACAAACAGGAATTCATTAATGTACAATATGGCACAAATACTATTACCAAAACTAGAAGACAAATCCCCTTGCAGAGTCCCTCCAGCTAGATTTACAGAGCTCACAGAAAAGGCATTGTATTTGCACATTAAATTGTTTACTAGCTATCATTTAGAAATCAGTTTTCAGGGCACTGAGCTATGCTATTTTGTTGGATTAATCTCTAGTAGACATCTGGAATTTACTTACCATAATGTGGTTCTGACAGTTTTCAATTACCTACTGCTGTTTCTGATATTTAGATGACAGACAGTGTCATCTCAAGACAAATTACTCATCTATCCTTATCAAGATTTGAGCATTTGGATGCACTTAATGTATCACTGCTATTTTAATAGCAGAGGAAGGGGAAGCATTAAGTATATTGGACTGTTGGACAACGTTGAGGAAGTTTGGAGATAGACGGGACGTCACTATCAGAAATTGGTCTGCCTCAGAAAAGTAGCTCTGCTGTTCCAGTTGTCTCTTTCCTGGTTAAAGTTCACATTCTAGTATCCTACCTTTTCTGCACTATTTAGTTCCACTACGTACATAAACTCACTTCTTTACTTCTTGCTTTTGACAGTTATGAAAACTTTACTGTTTCCCTTCCATTATGAAATTTTATTTATTAATTTTGATATTTGCTCTTTGCTGCAAAACAGATCCTTTAAGTCTTATTTTTGTACTATTCATCATACAGTCACTTCAGTAAATGATACTGACCCTAAATATTTGTATCACACTTATAAAAACAAAAATATTTCCAGGCTTGCCTTCCCTACAGAGATCTGTCATAATGACAGTCTCTGGCAACTATCAGAGAATTAGATTAGAAATAGCTGGAAAAGTTCAGGACACACGTCTGTGATAAGGAACTGCTAGAATCAGCAGTTTAAGTTCTTGTTGGACAAGCAGCATTAGCTGGAAATTATAACAAAGAATCAATTCCAAGCTTCAGAGAAAGCCATCATTAATCATAAAAAAACCTGTGCCCAGACACCAATAAAAGGGAAAGTGATAGATCAAATCTACTAATGCATTATGGAGATGGAGAATGGAGATAAAAATTAATGACCCCTAATAGGTTCCTCAAACTGACTGAAGATCAAGATAATGGATAGGGTTTGAAATAAATATCTACAGAACAGAGTTGTTAAACTTTGTCTTGTATAGAAATTGAAGGGACCACAGGAGCTGGCCACATAGCAAATCCTATGATCTCACAAGCCAAAATGTTCTCAAACGTCTCAGAGATCAGGGTTTCACAAAAACCTGATCTACATTTAAAACCATCAGTACCAAGATCTGAAGATAAGGAAGGAAAACACTCGCCCTTGAATCCAAAGGTCAATCCTGATTAATCTTCCAGGGCATGACAGACTAAGAATCAGACTGCTAATTAAAACAAAGCAAACAACCAACAAATCCCTCTCTCACCAGCATGGAAACTACCTGAAGGCATATAGCAGTAGTATACGGCTACCACATAATACTGATTTGGGCACAAAGCAAAGCAGAGTTTACAAGAACTCTTTTGTCATCTTTTACTTCATTAGAAAGGCATAAAACTCAATCTCCTGCAGGCAGCAGAAATAACAGGGAATAGACTTAAGCACTCAAAAAACCAGCAACAATCCTACAGGATTTAGGAACTGAAATCAAAATTAACATTAGGAAATCAGACTACAGAAGGAAGACCCCATTAGAGATACTAGCAGACCCTACTGTGACACAGTCCTCTGACGAACAAGGCAGTTAATAAGATTATTTCATGACCTAGAATTGACTCTTACCTTATATTCATCCATCCACACGTGCGCCAGCCTCAGTGAGTTATGAGCCATAGTGTCCTGTCCCCCTGGTGAGCCATAGGGACGCCTTTTACGGAAAATGTGTCCCACCCTGGAGCAGGGGATGATGAGAAGTCTACCACCACACATCCAGATCTGCCCATAGAAAACCAGAACACACCTCACTGTACATAACTGACAAGGCTCCCTACCTCCCCCCCTCCTGCAAGGGATACTTGGGTAGGTTTACACACGATGATGTGATTAGGCGTCAGAAATGTTCTCCTACGTGGCATGCTTTCTGACAAGTTAAATTAATAAATCTTCAGGTTAGAAAAGACTATTTTTGTCATATCATCACACTTTCCACATAACACATCATGGCTTTCACAAAATAAATGGCAAATTTTCTAAACTTTTATCTTTAACGACCTATTAGAAAACACTGAAACATAGAGGATGGGATTCAAAGTACAGATCAAGATATCAAAATTTATTTGCCTACATGAGAATTACATATCCATGCTTCCACAATAAATACTGAAGATCAGTCAATATCATCAAGGGAGCCTGCAGAGCTTTTCAACTAAGTATAAGCACCTATTTTACACAGCTGTTTATTTCTGTTAAGTATATGGGAACTCAGAAATACTGTTAACATACAAATACTACATTTAGGTGCCTTAATCCGGCTCCACTGTACCCCAGATCTAGATTTCATTTACACTCTACTTCCTTAAATTACTTAAATTTCTTTTACTTTTTTTTAAACTTCAGCTTCCAGCAAATTATCATCATTGGCCCTTTATCAGACTAACATTTTCTCCTATCTCAAAAATCTTCCCACATTAGCAGTTTATAATCAAGTTACTTTTAAAACTCCTCCTGGATAAGAGAAAGACTGAAGTTCTTTACAACTCTTCCCCAGGGAGAGGGGGCTTCCAGACCTTATAAAGCTCTCTGAATATAGCCCAATTTTTGAAAGCCCTTTTTATTGAAACTCTGTATTACACAGTAACAACAATCTCCTCACACTCCATACAATTCTACTCAGATATCTATTATATTTTGTACTGAAAACCTGAAAGATTTATTCAGCTCATACCCCTTTAAAGTCACTCAAATTCATGAGATGCTAGTTCTTTTTTGAGCTCTAATCTTGACTTCTCTAACGCCGCAATCTGATAGTTTTATCTAAAATTTTGGGGGTTGTGTTTGGTTTTGGGTTTTGTTGGTGTTTTTTTAATGTTAATTTCACTTTTTGATCCCCTTTTCATATTTGTCATAACAGCATCTCATTTTCAGGCAGACTCTTGTCAAACCTGTTGATGAATCCAGCTTATAAAAGTGAAGTGGTAAACATGACACTGAGCACAAAAAGTTGTTTCTCCTTCAGTGGAGTGACATGGAAGATGAGATGAGATAAAATATAGGAAGCCCAGTGAAGTATCATTTCTGAGGCTTCTGATTACAACATTCTCATTGTTTCCCCAATCAAGATGATTCTTCTACATGACTCTTAATTTAGTTATAAAATATTTACATTTCCAGGCCCTCAAAAAGGAGGCTAAAGTGTCTGAAAAGCTCTGTACATGTCTAAGGAAATATAAGCAGCTTACTTATTATCAGTGCTGCTGTGAGTCACACATCTTTGTAACCAAGTTGTGAAATTCATTAGACTTTGCTTATAAATTAATTTCAGAAGTTTGCATTATTATTCTTTTCTTATGCTTCTCTATCGATATTACAAAATGCTCCACCAATTAAAGGAAAAGCCACAAACATTTAACTACAGAGCTCAAAATTCTTTCATCTTCCCATTAAAACTTGAAGATTATTGTAAAGGCAGTAATTGCGTGCTGAAGGCATCCTCCTTGGGAATAAAAGTGCCAATTTCTGTGTGCAAATAGCTATTCCAGTGCTACCGAAATTGTACATAGGGAAAAGCAGCCACCAGACACTGAGGTTCGTACTATAATACATACAAAAGCTAGATTACCCGAAAAGATATTTCCAGATTTTCTCCTCCCCAGATGTCCATGCCACTATCATATTGTCCAAGTTCATTAAAGTACTCACGATCCATGGCAAACAGGCCTCCAGCCATAGTAGGTGACCTAAAAAGGAATACTGAAAGTTCATTTTCTTATAGAGAAAAAAAATCCAATAATTTTAGTCGATTCACCTCGTCTCAAAGCTTAGACCTGCACAATACAATTTAAATCCTGCAGACACTAGAAATCATCAGATCACACTTCTAGTCTCAAAACATTTTCAGAAGCTGAGCAGTAAGTGGTATTTGTGATCTTTCATTATTCCAATACCTATAAACCATATTTCTTTGTATAGTAAACTTGAGCAAAAGGGAGAGGACAGGGAAAGAGGAACAAAGTGGCTGTCTCTCTACTAATAAAAAAGTAAAATCCTGTGCAAGTTTGGAGTTCATCCAGTTTTCTACAGTGAAACTTAGGAGCTGTCTTTAATTAGATCTGTCTTTACCTGAAGCTGTTTCACCTACAGTTACAAACAGGTACACTTGCACACAACAATGTGCTCTTCCCTGCCTTACAGGGGCAAATTGTAAAGGCCAGGCTTGACTGAACTGCAGGAGTAGAATCCAGAGCATACATTACTTTCCCGTATTAAATTAGGTCAAGAAACAAGGTCCAAATTTAAATTACACAAGCCAGAAGACTGCTGAAAAATGTTACTCTCTCTCATAGACAGAATTTAAATACCAGGAGCAGCATTGTTTCATCACTGATGCAATGATCAGATTATTGGTAAGTTATTTACAGTTTTTATATTTGCCTAGGTATTTTCTTTGGGCTTTCCTAGTTTTGCACCTTGCCTATGTGTTACTAGAATGGTGCACTATTTTGTAAAAACCTGTATATGAACCCTTTTGTACGGTCTCCAGATTGAATTGCTACTGTATCACATGTGGATGCCCTAGAAGAGTACAAGAGAGTGAAAACACCACAGAAATATGATATGGTAGTTAAAACATACAATGGGCTGGGAACAGGCTTTTCCTCATCCTTGTTAACAAAAACCCATGATGAAACCAAGCCTAAGTCTGGATTTCCTAGCTTGTTCTCACAAAAATTTTCTGCTACAGTTCCTGTCACTTTAAAACCTGTATCGAAAGGTTGCTCTCAATTTTTCCATCCCTGACACCAAAATATTTCATTATGAAGATCTCTAAAATGTAAAATGTAAGCCAATTGATGGAAAGGCATTTTCAAAGGTTAAAAAGCAATCTGGCTTCTTTTTCAAAGCAGACAGACCTCTAAGTAGGAAAAGTTACTTTCATACTCAGAAAATGTAATCTTTTTAGATCATTAGGCTCCCTTTAAAGTTCTCTGCCTTTTCCATGAGAGTTTTTCCTACAAGTGAGTTGAAGGAATGCAACAACAATGTTGAACACTGCAAGAACTAACCTTCAGGCATGCCCCAGATTGACTGGGAGAACAGTTCTTTATAGAATAAGGATTTTAAGACGGTCTATGCTGGCTCCCCATTCAGATTTTCCCAGTCTGTCCTTTCCCTTCTAGCTTCAGAAATTGTCACAGTGATGCCTTCCAAAGAAACCAGTCAAACTGTTAAGTAATTTAAGAAGTTTCCTGGCTTCTCAGACCAAATCTTGTGATGGGTAGACATGGAAAGACTAAACGCAGAGCTGTCAGACTACAGCAGAGAACCTTGTGCTGAAGTTGCTTGCATCAGCCTGAAATGCTCTTCATTTACAGTCCAAGAAAAGAGAATGAGAGAGAGAAGAGACTGCCCAATTTCTGATTCACTTTGCAAATCTTATAAAAGTACCATAATCTCTGCAAGGAGTCAGTCTGTAACAAACCCGACTTCCATGCTGAAATGGATACCTGCAACTAGAAAAAGCATAATCAGCTTCTTGCCATTGCTCTACCAACACTGGCCCCTCTCATGAAGGGATTCACACTGGGACAGCTTCTGTTCTCATGTCTGAGCCATGTGTGTCTGCTACCAAAAAAAAGGTGCTACTGACATCACTTTGTAACAGTTACATGTCCAGTAGAAACCAGATACTGCCAGTTCTGTACAGGCACAACAGCCACCAACGGTTAAAAGATTAAGGAAGGTAACTTTCAAGTACTAGCATTAAGCTTTACCAAGGCTTTTGTTTCAGAATGACTCTCAGGCAATTCATACCACAAACACAGTATGGACATGCTTCCAACAGACAGTTTTAGGCATCTGCCACATTGTGTAGAGAGACGAGTAATAGTTTAAAGATGGTTTTCACATCCATGTGTGTTCATTTAGGAAGATTTATGACAAAATAATTGCTTGTTTGAAGAAAAACATAAATGAAATCTAAAGCAAAAAATGATGTTGACATAGAAAATTACCATATACTCTGATGTTCTCCCCATCAGCTAGGAAACCACCTTCTATTACCACAAAAACCATATTTTCCCAATCTAGCAATTCTTTAGCATTTCATCACAGAAATTATAAAACCTATATTAGTGGGATATGCAGGCTATTACTAGCACAGACACGGTTATCAAAATCATCATTAAGCCAAACACATCGTCAGACCGAAAACAAACATCAATGCATAGCTCAAAAGTGAAATTATTGGACAGATTTAATACAGAATAGCATAAGCCCCTTAAGACTTTTGTCTTTAGCAAAAGGTGCTGCAGTACAAGCGTTCTCTAAAAATGTGCTTTCTTGACCTAATAAGACAGATATCTAATTTGTGATTAAATGCAAAAAATTAAATTAAATAGGTAATAGTAACCAAAACTATTTCTAAGTAAAATAAACAAGTCAGATATTTGACAGGTTAGGCATCTCCTCCTAAAACTGCACACCCAGATATACTCCACAATGCTTAAGAAGCACTTCTGATCATCCATATGTTACACAGAGCTTTGCCCCACGTAGGAGGAACCTTACTTGATTGGAGCAGTGGCTCCCTCGGGTCCTTCCAGTTCTGACAAAGGAACAAGATCCCACTTAAAGTGCAGGCCCCAGTTGAACCCTCCACGCACAACCGGGGAAGAGCTATAGGTAAGCGTGTCAGCACTGATTATGTCAATCACAGGGCACACCACAGTCCTGCGATCTTCTCTGATGGGAGTCAGCAGAGGTTGTAACCACATCTCATTCACCTCACAGTGACTGTCCAGGAACACCAGCACTTTCCCTACAGAGGCCAAAGCACACAAAACACAAAGATAGATGGTAACATGAAATACACAAACTCATATTGGCAGCAGAGTATCAGCAGTATCCTCACCACCCTGTGTAACAGAGGAGAAACACCATCTGTGCTCGGAAACACTGACAAACCAGAGGCTCCACAGGGACTAGGTCAGTCACAAAGGCAGAAGGTAGATCCTGGCTATTCACATCTAGCTATGAATTGCTCAAGTGGGCAGTTATTTGCATTTCTTTGACAGGGTTTCATAGCCATGTGTTCTACCCAGATTCAGCAGAGCTACTGTACTTTAAACGAAGCACCATCAGAGCAGCACTCTAAGAGCAAAGCGGTGCGTTTGTCCTAACGCAGAGCAAGCAACACTGCAGTCCCATCAGTTTATATGGGGATTATCTGCCATGGTCAGAGAGGACAGTGTGATCCGTGAGACACCTTTAGGCTCAGTTGATGTAAAAAGTCATCTGAATGAAAAGAGCTTTAAAGAAAACAACTTGGAAACATACATATATAATGAGTCATCCATTAACAACAGACAGTACTTGACTGAGGAGAAAAAAAAAAAGACTACTCCAGCAGCTCAGAAAAGCAATAAAGTGACTGAAAATTGCACTAACTCAAATGAATCCTAGCACAGCTTGGAGAGTGTGAGCACAATTTTCTCTCTGGATTATGCCATTACAATGCTAATGAGTAAACACCAATTAAGAGACTTTATCTGCTGCTCAAAATTGTTTGAGAAAGTAGCACATACTCTCTCAGACGCCAAAGAATTTAACTGGGAAGCATATAATGGTAAAACCCGCACAGTGTACATAAAGCACCAAACATAGTTTATCCCAATTATCACTCACTGCAACAACATTAAAGCTTGTTTGAGAAACATTACAATTAAATGGGTGAATTAGAAACCAGAAATAGAGTATACCTTAATAAGGAAGCAGATTGCCATTTCAGAGTGATAGTTTTCACATGAAACATGCAGAAAATATCCTGCGACCACAATATCCAGCACAGACAACCTACTTTCAGGGGAGGAACAGGGAAAATTCTACACTGCCTCACTTAATTTGTCAAATACTAGTTTTGTTTTACTGTTTTACTGACCCACTCTAAAATATTAACTTATTTTATCAAAAGCAAACTTCCACAGGAAGAAAAAAATACAAGTCAACAGTTCAGACAAGGTTTAAAAGACACTCAAATTTGGCTCCAAATTTGCAAAGTCATTGTTTGGGTGACTTGAAACAAACATCTCCCCTCTCTTAGACAGCACAGGTTTCCTAAAGTTAATTACAGACTATATAATAAATTCACTGGTTTTATCTACTCTGTGTTTACAGATAAGCAAGCACCAAGTCTCCTTGGCTTTCCTCTCATTGAGTAACAGAAAAACCTCAGGTGAGGAGTAATCCAGTAAAGCTATGAGGAAATACTGGAGAAAGCTTTATAAAGATCATTGTCAACTGCATGATGTAAACATTCAAATAAACAGGTAATGTTAGTTAAGATCTCCAATTATCATTATACAGATATCACTGAAGATACTGTGTAGCTGTTGCAACATACGTTAATAGAACAGCCAAAGATCAATGCAATTAACTCATTTCAAAATCACTGATATTCTGAAAAAATTGCTAAAATGTCTCTCACCTAAGCTAACATTATCCCAAGTCTTTCTTCCACTGTGCTAAGTTGGGTAGCTTAGAGCATGACATGATGTGCAGAGTCCCTAGAGTCGGCTAAAGCAATCACAGATCAAACATGCAACATCAGGAAGAGCTGCACTACAGAAAGAGAAGTCACCAATTAACATATGGTCAAAGTATGCAAGGAAAAGAGAAAAAGTATACCTGTGGCATGAGAAGCTCCAATCATCCTTCCTCGAATCAAGCCTTCCCGTTTCTCATTTCTTACTAATTTTGTGGTTTTTGGAAGATGAGTTTTAACATATTCACTCAAGTCTTTCTTCAAGTCAGCTGAGAGAAGGAAACCACAAGTTCAACAACAGGATGGAAATTGTGAAAGCTTTGTTTAAAGTCCCAAGACATTCAACCTAAAAAAGGCCAAAAACCTGATCGAAAAACTACCCCAATAGAGCACAGCTTCAAACCCAGAGTACCAAAAGGACAGTCAGCCACCCCACATCCTACACCTGCCCTCCGATTCCCATGACAATTTTTTTTTGTTTGTTTTATTCTCACATTTTCCTATTAACCACTCCACTTTTTTCCTGCTGCATTGTGGAAACCCACACGGACAAAGCAGCTATGTGCCCTGCACCTAAAAGGGTGATGGACCATAGGACTGGACCTTCCACAGCATGCATTCCTACTGGTAAGTGCTTCCTTACATTTTCCCAATTAAATTTTATGCACTGCCGCTGTCTCAGGTTTTATGCTTAGCCTTTGTTTCCTGAATACAGACTGGATTGTTATCTTCTATTCTGTTTGCAAAGCCTTAGTGCAATATGACTCAAGTTAACTGGAACCACTAGACTCTATGCTGGAAGGAATTACTGCTGCTAAAAAAAAAAATAAAGGCACTGCACAAAGAAACAGAATTTCCAAATTCTTCTCATGGTGACTGTCATTTGCAGCAGAAGTAGTGAAAGCCCATTCATGCAGGCAAGTGATTTAAATTATGTTCATAGACTCATAGATTCATTAATGTTGGAAGAGACCTCCAAGATCATCAAGTCCGACCGTCAACACCTTGATTACATCAAATAAAACACATTCATGTAATACTAGAGAAATTAGACATGGCACTGCCGGTCTTAATGAGTAACGTAGTTCTAAAACATCAATCAGAAATTGCCTTTGGATATGTGGATATTTCCTTACGCTAAAACAATCACACCTTTAAAAAGAAACATGAATATAACTTTCATTATCTGTACCTGCTTAGCTGATACAATAGCAGATACAAAGAATTACAACTCACAGGTGGTTGCTTTCCTAAAATTCAAAAGGATCAAAGACAGTGCTGGCAAGCACATGCTTTTGAATGAGAGCTGAAGTCTATAGGCACTACTGTAACTTAAAATCACCAGTGATGTTAGTTAAGAGTAACAATACTTTTTTCACCCAAGGACAGTGGCTTCTAACATTAAAGCAGGACCACTGAAGAGAAGATGGACACATGACAACTGGAATAACAAAAACATAAGTTAATATGCTTATGGAGAAATAAAGAGGAACACAAAATGAGAAAGAAAAACAAAAGGCCAGCTGAGACTTCACAGAAAGCCTTGGTATAGAGCAGCAGACAGGCTTTCAACAGAGGATACGCTGGAATAAATGTTATTATTCTGATGAATGTCAGTTCAAACATTAAAGTTGTTGTTAATACAATTAAATGCCAAAGGAATATATGTGGAAGCCAGAGTTGTAGCCTTCAGGGATTATGAGAACCTTTAGGCAGGAAGGCTGAAAAGGAGATTCCCAGAAGCTCCAAATGTTAAATCTCAGCCTTTGCACTGCAAGGTGGCATCATGGATCAAAAATGAGAAGGTACCACAGAGCAAATATGCTGCTAGGACAGCATATTCTAGGACAAAAAAAAGTCTCTGGAAGGATGCAGACAGGATGCATCTGGGTTACAGGAATTCTCTCCCCAGTCTTGACTGTGACATCATATGCCAGAGACAATAGGAAAGATTTTCCTTTTTGGAGAAAGACTCCTAGAAAGTTGATGAAATGAAGTCATCTCTAGGATGCTACCCAAATGAGACACCCAAATAAGTGGAACACACGGATTTGAGAATCTAAAATAAACTAGTGCTTGAATCATTTTTCACCTGATGTATTAGACCAAGGGAAAGAGAGTGTACAACTACAGAAAACAAAGGGTGAGCACAAAGCAGAAAAGGTCAATTGTTAAACTCCGCACTTTGGGCAGTTAAGGCTGCATGAAAGGACATACAAAAGGAAATAGTTTTGCGTGTGCAATGGCATGTGCAAACTTCTGAAAACAGCAGAAAGATAAAAAAAGAGGTCACATCCATACTGGTAGCTAAACCAGGCCCACAACACGGGCCTGTGCAGCGGAACGTAAGAGCCAGTAGTACCTAATGGCTAACATGCTCTCAGAGTACAACTCTGACCCAGACAAACTAGCATTCTGCTGGGAACTGTGCTTAGCCACTGCCTGGGACCGAACATGCCATGGACCGTTCGCAATAAGCAGTTTAGTCTCAGACACCTTTTGGGGTTTTTGTTGTTGATAGCTTTTTCCGTGTCAGCTTCATGTCCACTGGGAAGACTGATTTCTTCTGACATAACCCAAAAAATTTCTTTAGTACAGCCTGCCTGAGAAATTTTGCTCCAAGGAGAGAATTCCTCCCTTTTAGCCAGTAGACAGTCTCCAAAAATTACTTTAGCCATTATCCTGCTCCATATCTATGTAACAAAGGCTCCTCCAAGAAAGAAAATTCTGAGTCAAGGGTGTTATTATTTCAAAGTACTGAGTTGCAGACAATTTGCTCCTTTTCTGTTCTTCTGTCTCTTCTTCTGCATAGAAGAATGCCTCCAGTAACAGCCTTCAAGATATCCTCTAGGGTGTTCCAAAAAGGTAAAGCCTAAACCAGGGAGAAAGAGGTTGTACTAGAAAAAGAAATCCTGCTTTGGAGGAAAGGGAAAGAAAAATATAACAGTGGGCTGGGCTGAACCATGGAAATGCCTGCTTAGCTAATAAGACTGTTGATGACTGAGTGTAAGAAGCTTTCTGAAGAAAAACTAGATGCAAAGAGCCAAGTTTTGCACAACAGCACTGACGTGCAGCAGAGCTCCTGTACTTAAAGCTGAAGAAATAAGCAGAATTTCATCCAAGATAAAATTTCAGGGAGTATATAATACAGGGAAAATGAATTTAAAAAGAAGTCAGAGGCATAGATATTAAGCAATTTGCCCAAGCTCACACAAGATCCATGGCACAGCCAAAGTCTTTGTTCATTTCCTCAGTCACTAAACCAGCTTTGCTTTTCTTCACCTATAAAATTCCATCCAGCAGTGCAAACATCATCACTGAGAGGAGAAATACCCTGTATAAACAATATCTCCTCCCATCTTCGGCTTCAAAACATGTTCATTTGAAGTCAGAAAGGCAAAAGTAGCTACTTGAATGTTTTGGACCTAATTTGGCCTTTGGATTAACAACAGAGCAGAAGAGTGATGGTATTACTGCCTAAACACAGGCATTAAACAACCAAATGCATTACCCTATTCAACAAGTTTAAGTAAGCTTAGCTCTGAATACAAAGGTTACGAAACTTTAAAACAAAAAATTGCGTAAGAAACTTCGTAGCAAAGAGTGCGTATTGCTTCCAAAACACAAAACAAGCTTTTAAATACTATGCATTCTTATTAGCATGGGACAGTGTTTGATCTTTGTTCTCTCCTGTATCTTAAGATTTGATCTGCCCTCAGAGAAATAAACTAGCTGCATAAGTATAATGTAGAATGAAATTCTCTTGTTATCTACTCAGCCTCTTAGAGCAACTGAGACCTTAACCCAGAAACAAAATGATGAGACCAAGGGAGCTAATTAAACGTACTAACAAGAAATATAATCTAAAAAACATTTTAAAAATGCAAAAAGTTGTGAACTTGTACAGAGGCAAGCAGAGAACTTGCACAGTCCTGCTTGCAAGTACTGCTACACTAACACATTCCTGAACAGGCATTGTGCTTTTGAAGTGCCAAAACACTTGCATGTCTGTCTTTGCCTTGTCCATCATTCGAGAGAAAAAAAATGCCAAAGTATCAATCTTTCAACAACAATAAAGCAATTGTGCAAGTTTTACCCCTCTAGGGCCCCTCCCAGACTGAGGGAGTAGAGGCTGCTCCAAGAGGCAGGGACAGCTACTCCTAGAGTGGCCACAAGAGGCTGTGCGAGAGCCATGCAGAGACACCCCAGCAAAGGCTAAACTCCAATCCCAGCACCTCGGTCTGAAATGCTGAGCAAGTATAAAAAAAACCCCTGACACACTGTTTCCATAGTGCTACACCAACATATCTGCAAAACTGCACCTGAGACTATGTGCATTCAATTCCTTTCAAATGCATTCACAGTATTGGCTCACAAAGTTTACAAAAAGATCAGTGTATTGTGCTCTGAGCACCAAAGCAGCATGAGCAAGGTGCTGTTAAAAACAGCTAAACTATGAACAACTGCTTCATCACCCCCTCCACAAATATACACTCCTGATTATTAGCTTCAAAACCTGTTTTTGAATGTTCAAGTCTGTATGATACAAAGCTCATCAGTAAAATGTCAAAGTGGATGTCCTCTTGGGCTTCTCAGAACATCATGCGTCTGTACTGACTGGCACTTTTTGGAGACAAACTGCAGCACAAATTGGGTTTGCATCCTGGCTTCCATGTTTTTATTTTGACCAGTCAATAAAGCACAGGAAGAGACAGGAAGGTCAAGAAGTGTAAGCACAGGCCAAAGTATCACTGAAAAGTTCTCTCACCCAATTCACTGTTGTCATCCACCAAAATAATTTCATGAAGAAGGTGTGCAGGAGTGCGATCCAGGACACTATGTACTGTGCGAAGCAGGGCAGAAAGCGCTTCATTGTAGAAACAGATAACAACGCTGGCAGACGGCAGATCAGAAGGGTAGGACTTCTCTCTACATCTGCAAATAGAAATACAGTAGTTATCACTTTATTTTCAGTAGTATTTCCATAGCACTAGGTCAAAACTGAAATTTCCTAAGAAACAGCAAACATTAAGTGTGTAGGAAGAAACCCTACCTTGAACATAAACAGCCCAGGCGTATAACATCTATAGTAGGGCTCAGCATAGTAAGTTACTCTCCACATAATACAGACTTATAATTAACATTGTGACTTCTTAGAAAACAGAGTATACAACAGATTGGGGTGGGACTGAGAATCACATATCCTCAAGACATAAACAAGAGAAAACACTAAGGACTTGTTTCAGCTGTCAACACACTGTCTAGTACCCTCGGGTAGCTCAGACATGTACAGGAATGGCAAATATGACACGAGGCCGACAAAAAAACCACAATCTTGTTGGCCAGCTGCTGGAGACTGGGTTGATATCCCAGAATACCTCCAATGGTGCTAAATACCTATTTAGACAACCAAGGCTAGGATTCAGCCTGCAGATTACGACACTTAAGTCTAGTCACTGCTGTCAGTGGAGTATAGTGTTCAGCTCACCCTGAGGCTGACAAGTGCATTTTGTCAGCTGAAGAGCTCTGCGTGCTCCATTAACTGCACTGACTGCATCTCTGCTAATTATAATAAACACAGACACCTAACATGCAGCTAAGTTTAAGCATCTAATCTGCAAGCTGAATCCCACTCAAAGATGATCTAACTTTTTCTCATTTTCAAATTTTGTCCATACTTCTAAGCAGGGCATAGTATCACAGGTTAACACCATTTGAAGATGCCAGGCATGAGGGAATCCAATAAAAATAAGAAACTGTAAATGAAAACGCAGAAATATACAGGAAAAGTCTTCATTGACTTGGAATGAACTTAGCTCTTGGGAGAGACGCTTCAGCAAGTACAATTCATTGCATTTACCCACACCAGAGAAACCATTGAAAAACAGATGCAGGTTTATTTTTTTTCAAATTCAACATTCGGTTTTTTGTTGTTACAGTGGTGGTTTTTCCCCCCCACATGTATCAGGCAGATTATAGAAAAAAAACAGTCTGCTTTTTAACAGAAAGTATTCAGAGCCGTGCAATCCAGATACCATGCAAGGACTTTAAGTGAGAAACAGAGAGCCTTTGTCAGCAGTCATTCTTCTATCCCATCCTCTGTAGGCTTACAACAAATGTGAAATAGTACACAAGGTGAAGCCTCTCACTAACATGGGCACTAGAACACTTAATGTCCATCTTTCAAAGGTACCAAACAGAATTACAGCATCTCTCCCGGTAGTTACAGTACTGAGTATCTCACAATGAAGTTTCAAAAAACAAAAATAATGTACCATGCTTTAAGTAGCTGAGTACACAGCTAGCAAGATGAAAGATACGTAGGACAAGTAGTCTTAGTATTGCTAGAAAGAAAGTTTGATTCCTAGGTCTCTTCCACATTGACTTTTATTTAAAGTATTATTTTCAGAACCTTGTTTCTATTAAAATAGCTGTCTGCCAATCCTACTACTCACAAAAATTAATTTAATATGATAAAAGTTTGAATAAGTGTATATTCAATCTGGTTCTTCATTAAGCATTCTTAAAATGCATTAAGAAACAGGAAAAAACATTGCTTTCAGGGAATAGCAGTCTTTCTTTTTTCATGGAGCCTGGTTTCTGTGGGGCTTCATCACATACCTTTTCCAGCTGGCAAAAAAATTAGATCTCCAGAAGCAGTAGTCAGTCAAAGACAGACAGAAGAGACCAAAGAATAAAAAGCCTAACCTCAAGCACTCCTGTTTAAATAGCTGAAAATCTGCCTTCAGCAACACAGGAGGCTGAAAGAGTACCTAATAGAAATGTAATACCAAAAATGTTAAATACTACATCAAGTATAACATAACAAGTCCTTAAACACATGAAATTATACCGTGTTCCCTCCAAAAATTAGTACATACTTTGCATCTCTTGTATCGGGCACCTCCCTGTGGTATCCCAGCCGATTACTGATAAGCATATTGAAAGCATGCTTCTGATAGCCCAAGTCTCTCACTTCCTGATCTTCTTCATTAAAAATCATTCCTGCAAAAAAAAAAACACACCAAGATCAGTTAACAGGCTCAGAAATATCCTTTGGAAACAATCAAGGATTGAAACATGTACTTTAACCTCCCCTAAATCCATTATGTTCTTCAAAAATCCCTCTGGTTTTGTGAAGTGTATTTTTGTGCAACTATTTTTGTTACCCCTCACAAGTAAGTAGTACTTACGAGTAACGCTTGCAGCTATAATAAAATGAAATCATTCTCCAAAGACTGATGGCTCCATTGTGTTTATCGCTTTACAAAACACACTCCCTTCATTAAATGGCATCTAATTCTTAGCACCACCTAAAAACCAACATCAAAGTAGGAACAGAGGATAGGCTTTGGCACACAATGCATCAGCACCTGTCCACACAGATGAACGATCTATAATAGGATTTTTGAGAGAGAAAAATGAATTTACAGTGGTAGAAAAACCCTCACAATAGCAGCTCCAATTCCATGCAGTTTCCTCAAGTCTGCAGTAACATAAAAATAGCTATGAAAAAATCTGTAATCTTGTTTATATCACCTGGGACTTCCACAACAAGTAAAACAGCAGAGCTAGCTATTTCTCTATTGATTATTTTAGCAGAAGCATCAACTGTTTCTGAGCATGGCAGAGGCAGCAATTGCTGGCGTGAATAAGTACACTGCTAGAAGCCAAGGTTGAAACCCTCAATGCCATCCTGCCTGCCTTGACTCAGTGCCACGGGCTTGTCTCTCACTGAGCCATACACTCACCAGTGTGAATAGAAACAAAGTATTATGGTGCTTCACTCAACTCTTCTACAGAAAAAAAGGAGGGAAAGAAGGGAATTGGTAGCCATAGCTGTGTCTGGAACCACTTCTGCAACAATTTAGGTAGCGGAGCAATGACTTCTTATTGTCTCTGTTCAGCTGGCTGCACTGAATGAGATGCATACGTCCTCTCCAGCTACTATCAAGCTCCAGAGGCAATTTCACTGAAATTTCAGTACAAGAAGTGAGCAAGGATCATGTAATTTATCTCCTTCCACCCTGCCCATCATCTCCATATGGTTCAAAAATCTGCAGAAAATAATTAACAACAGGGTTCCTCATTCCCATGCTACCATACATCCAGGATATGTTTCATAAAATCATATACTAATTTAGGTTGGAAGGGACATCTGATCTAATCCCCTGCTCAAAGCAGGTCCAATTAGGTCAGGTTGCTCAGAACTTATACAGTTAAGTTTTGAAAGCCTCCAGCTTCTCCAAGGATGGAGATTCTACCTCTTCCGTGTCCCTGTTCAAGAATTTCACCACCATCACACTGAAAATGTTTTTCCTCTTATCTAATAGAAACCTCCTCCCTGCTTTAATTTCTTACCATAATCCCATGCACCTCCAGAAAGAGTCTGGCTCCATCTTCCCTACAGCCTCCCATTAAGCTGCTGTTGACAGCAATAAAATCTCACCCCTTAGCCTTCCCTCTAAGGCAGAATAAACCCAGTCCTCTCAGCCTCTCTTTATATCTTGTGTTCTCCAGTTTTCAACAACTATGCAAAAGCCAGCTGAGCTCAAGCCCAGAGAAAATTAAATGAGTTAAAAATCAGACGAAAAAGTAATTCAAAAAGTTTTGAAGCTTTCTTGCTTTTCAAACAAGTAGGCCTGGTTGGCCTTCAGAGCACAGCTGTGTCACTACCATTGTGTTTCAGTGAAGTCTATGTAGAGGGATAAGATGACCTGCTAGAGGGATTTCTGAGCATCCACATTCCCACCATGTACGTTTCCCACCCTGTCGCTTTTAGTCTTGAGTACAGCAATGGCAATGCAGCTGCACAACCAACACCTCGAGAGTAGATGTCTTGACATTTGTGGAGGATCAAGTGGGAAGTGCTGGGTAGTGATATCTGGAAAAGACATGGGATACACCCACATAGTGTGTCTTGTGGTGACTGACACCATCATGCTCATGGATGAGTGCTCCCACAGCAGATAAGCTGCATCACAAGGACCAGAATGAGGTCTGTTCACAGTGGCAGTGCCACTCTTCAGGCACCAGCAGTCTAAAGCAGTTAGTCAGTCCTCCACTGAACCACAAGCATTTCCAAAGTAAGGTTTCCAGCTTGTCAGTTCAGACACCCAGCTCAACCCTTCTTGAACACTGTGCCACCAGGTCAACTTAAATAACCTCGTTCTGTGCATAAAGAAAATTAAGAACCACATACCAAATGTTTCATTCTACAATCTGTCCATAACCAGCCACCTACTACTTTTTTCTGATCTTCTGAAAACAGACGAGAAGGAATGCTAATATTTTTAAAACATTCTCATGAAGAACAATATCCAAAACACATGCAAAAGGCATGATAAATTTCAGTCCAAACAGCAGATAAAAGCCCTTGGAAAATAAGGGCTTTGCAATCAAAACATCAGTTTAGGCTTTACTTCAGTGTTATGTGGCT
This sequence comes from Phalacrocorax carbo, assembly GCF_963921805.1. Taxonomy (NCBI): domain Eukaryota; kingdom Metazoa; phylum Chordata; class Aves; order Suliformes; family Phalacrocoracidae; genus Phalacrocorax; species Phalacrocorax carbo. The sequence continues at coordinate 160,542,369 of NC_087514.1, forward strand.
CTCCCTGATTAAAAAAGAAAAGATAAATTGTCCTACCAGATGACAGTTGGGTGTTGGCTACCACATGCCAACGTTGGTGTTTTTTTTGCTTTGCATGTTTATCACTGCCCTGCCCTACATAGACATGAAGCCCTTTCCTGCAGCACCTGATCTAACAGAGAGCCAACTGTCTCCTCATGATTCGTGTAGAATTTATCCTGGCACTGTAAATTCCCTTTGGCTTTCACCAACCAGACCAGTCACTTAGTTTGAAGATCAAGGGACTTCTCAGTTAAAAAGGTCAAATTTCTTTCCTGGCCAGTACTGAATAGTTGGAAAGAAACGGCCACCTCTGGACTGGCCTTCACCTCACTTGGCTCTCATGCTTTTTGCAGTGAACCATAAACCTTTGCAATGCTACAGGGCAACATGAATTGGCATTTTTCCTACATATTCGTACAGGTCTAATGACCAACTCAGAAACAGAAGTTTGGTAAAATTCTATAAACCCTTGAAGCTGGTGATCCAGCATTCACCCAACGTAATGACAGAGGACTTCAATCAGATGTGTCTTAAATGCCTGGCTATGAAAGGTACTGTGCCAAAACTCCCAAAGCAACAGACATGGATACCACAACACTCAACATCTGCCTCCAGAATTAAAGCAAGTTTGCAGGCTGGTATGCAACATGCCTCAGTTTGCATATGTGAGCACAACAGTGAACACTAAGCTGTAAGCAGTTAAATATACAAAGCATTTTCGTTTGGAAGACAAACTCAAACCATCTCATTGATGAAATATGCTCCAACAAAACACACAGACCTTTGTTGGTGCAAAGTAAGCAGGATTTGGCCCTAACCACTGTCATCTCAATAAATCTTTCATTGTAATTGGTCCCACACACATTTTTTGCAGATGATTTCATACTCCAAGGATATTCTCCAAATCAATGGATCTTCTTCATTGTATATTGTTATCAAGCTATTTTTAATTACTGCATATGAGTAGAGTTTCTCTGTGGCTAATAAAAGTTCATGTATTTGAGCCCAGCCAACATAGAAGTAAGATATGAAACAAGCTTACACTGAACCTTCCAAAAGCAAGAACTACAGCAAGGTGTCTACTCTTGATGTAATCTAGTCCTCCTCATTAGCACTTACACAGCACAGGTGTAAATGTTAGGAAAGATATATTCTGGATTAAACACAATAGAATAAATTTCAAGCAATTCCTAATGAAGAGAGCCAGTAGTACCACCTGCATTTTCACAAAACTACTTTATTACACAATTTTCCATGCTATCCTTTAAAAAAAAAAAACAAACCAAGCAACCTTAATATCTCATTTCTCCTACTGTTTTAATAATTTTGTCACCAGCACTGAAAACCACTTACCCATTTCAGGAGAGAATTCTACCTCCCCCTTAACTGGGTCCTGGACATGATTTCCAAGCGGATGTCCTATCTTACTCTCTTTCTGTTGCAATTCAGGTATATGAACAGGCCCCCGTGTAAAACGGGGGTAGAATTTTTTTGGAAATGGCCTCTGAGGTTCCAGCCCCTTGACGGGCACATTCTTGAAAGATTGGTTCTCTTCACTGAAGTTGAAATAAACAAAGAGCAGAAGTGTCCAGGTCACAGATGTGAAAAGGCACCCATAGCAGAAATAGCGAAGTGTGACACTTCCCATTGTAGACTTAGCATCGTTGAGGACCCATTCTCAATTACCTGAAAGAGAGTCAAAATATACATTTTAAGTGCTGCCTGTTACCTCATCAGGTCTATACATTAGGAAATGCATTCTACAGGTTGCTATTCCATTAAATTATTTTTGGAACTTAAACTGTAAGCACAGACCTTAAGAATTAAGTCCCTTTTCACTTTCCCATTCAAAAAATAAACATGACCAGTTTGCACATTCTGTAGAGATACTACTGCTTTAAAACATGAAGCAAACAAGCACTAACAGCCTAGTAACACATAACAATTAAAGGTAAAAATGGTTCATTTTTCCTCATAAGTTATACAATTATCTTTCTTCCACAGCAGTACATTCCTTGCATGCCTGCATTCATTTTAGCATGGCACTAGATATACTACACACAGGGAATTGATTCTTCACAGAACGGTTGAGGTTGGAAGGGACCTCTGGAGGTCACCTTGTCCAACCCCCTTGCTCAAGCAGGGCCACCTTTAGACAGTTGCCCAGGAGTATGTCCAGACATGTCCGTTTTTGCAGTTCAGTTCCTATCCTAAAGCATGGAATGAGAGCACACACACACGAAAAGCCACATAGTTCAGACCTCCTCACTCCAAATTTAAGAACAGCTAGCATGAGCATCCCAGAAACTCCAGAAATAATGGGGTGCAATTTAACAACACGCAGCACCAGGATAAGTCACACTTTCAGATATTCTTCTCTGCAGAAAGAAAGGAAACAGATACGGGATAGGGAAAGAGCAAAAAGCTCCAAGGTAGCTTACTGGGTTCCTGCAGGCCTCTGCAGACTCCAGAAGAGCTTCCAATACTCCCTGGAGGAGATGCCTACCAAGAGCTGGAAGGAAGCATCCCAGCCTAAGGTTTTACTTTAGGCACCCATCCACTAACACAATTTCCCAAAACTATATTGAAACTTACTATCATAACCAAGTCCCTGAAGTGAAGCATATGACACTGGTGATAACATTTTACTTATGGCCCAGGAGAATCAGGTAAACTTTCTGGAGTTTCTCAAGTCTAAAACAACCTTGGGGGGTTGGGGGAACCCAAAACAACAAACAAACAAGAAAAACCCCAACTGAAACACAAACACCCAAGCCATACAGCTCAGTTTCCAAAACCAAGAAAAACACTACCTCAAAGAATTAGATTTCTCTCATTATTTAACCACAACAAATTCTTTGCATAGCAACAAAAAGTCTGGAAACCATTTAATCACCTTTTAATTAGCAAAACATTTATTTTAAGAAAATAAAGTATTGGGGCAGGAGTCAAGGGTTTATGCTGATGCATTTTTCAGACTTCTCAAAAAGACAGAAACTACCAGAATTCTTCAGGTCAGCCTGGTAAAGAACAAACCACAACAACATTTATGAGTACAAACAGATCATTCCCTTCTCAATATGGAAAATTACTGAACAGAGGTAGAAGGTGTTCATGATCCCAAAGAAACCTATAAAGATCCCACTTATTTTGGCAATGTAATTCTGAGTCCTAACTGACTTGCATCCAAAAAGAATACACGTCAAAATTCAAGCTCACATTTCTCAGACTGCAGCACATCATTGTCTCCCTTCCAAAAATAAAATACCCACAAAGTGAAATAAAGCAAAAAAACCAAACTGCCTCAGAAATAATTTAGCCATTATTCTTACCATGTCAAAATCCCTCACTTCTGCAAGGCAACAGTCCATGCCGCAGTTAAGCCCAAGGAGCTTAAAAAGGTCTTAAACAGGGTTTAAATCTCATACTGACCCTGTGCATACAGATGAATTGTATGGTCTGTGAAACAGGCTCTTTCTTTCTCTGACACTGTCACACAGAAATCTTGCTGCTTAACTGTAGGGCCATGAAATTAGTCAGGCAACAAATGCTCTGGGGGCAGAAATTATTTTTAAAAAGCCCTCATTCTAGGTAGCAGAATGGGTTTAGCAGTTGGAAAGGTACAGACCACCAATCCCCAATGCCTTATTCCCTTTGTACACAGTGGTCAACGATCATAGCAAGGCGAACCTAGACTCAGAAAAAGCACACAAGGCTGCAAAGGAGCAAGATTAGACCAACAGTTATATCCTCTAATTATAATAATTCTTCTTGCCAGATGGTCTGCAGACAATTAATACTTATCCATAAAAGAAGATCTGGGTGCTTGCCAGGTTTTCTCTGCATGGCCACGAGGAGGTCATCTGCTGTAAGACTTGTCCAAACCTAATATACCGCTTCTCAAAACCTCCTAGAGTTGTTTTTCTATTCACTATGGTAACACAGAGCATAATCCTAATATCACGGCACATGAACTTACACTGTGGGACAGAATTGTTCTAATAAGACAAAGATCACTAGAACAGAGAAGGAACCTTTCTTTTCCTTTCAGAGCTGTTTAAGGGTACACCTACACTGCAGCTTGCACTGGAAAACCAGAGATAACCCTTGCTATCTCAGGTAACAGTAGGAAGACAGGCATGCAGAGCAGAATTCATCATGGACTAAGTATTTCCCCAGCTTCTTACATCTCTTTTTCAGGTCAGAGCTCCACCCTGCTGCCATGGCACTTCTACCCACACTGAAGTTTGCTATGACTGACATCAGGCATACTCAGATTGAAGAGGAAGAGATAAATTAGTAATCACCAGAGTGAAAAGATGGCAGTACATCCCTTCCATCTCCAAAGAGTGCTCCAACCAGGCTGAAAGCACACACTTAGTTACTCTTACAAAGGCAACAAATGTAAACCTGAGCATGATATTATTTCCACGTGTTCCTTGCTAGAGCAGAACTGTTTTACCTTCTTTTCCCTTCCTCTACTGTATTACTGCATTTAACTCAAATGGCAGAACCTCCACAATGCAGAAAACCAGGCCCTTTCAGTAGCTTGCTATTCAACCAAGACATATGGTAATACATCAGCAGGAAAATACAGACTGTTTATTTTCTTTAACAACCAAACATTGTTAGACACTTTTTGTGCTGGTTTTGGCTCAGGTAGATATAATTTTCTCCACAGTAGCTAGTATGGGGCTGTGGTTTGGATCTGTGCTGAAAACAGTGTTGACAATACAGGGATGTTTTTGTTATTGCTAAGCAGGGCTTACACAGAGTGAAGGTCTTTTCTGCCCTTCACCCCACCCCACCAGCAGGGAGGTTGGGGGAGCACAAGAATTTAGGAGGGGACACAGCTGGGACAGCTGACCCCAACTGGCCAAAGGGATATGCCACAACATATGACATCATGTTCAGCATGTAAAACTGGGGGAAGAAGAAAGGGGAGGGCACACGTTCGGAGTGATGGCGTTTGTCTTCCCAAGCCCCCATTAAGCCTGATGGAGCCCTGCTTTCCTGGAGATGGCTGAACACCCACCTGCCCATGGGAAGGAAGGAAGGAATGCCTTGTGTTGCTTTGCTTGGGTGCGTGGCTTTTGCTTTGCCTTTTAAACTGTCTTTATCTCAACCCATGAGTTCTCTCGCTTTTCCAACTCTCTCCCTCATTGCACCAGGGGGGAGTGAGCAAGAAGCCGTGTAGTGTTTAGTTGCTGCCTGGAGTTAAACCACACCACTTTTGAAGGCAGGATGGAAAAAATTTAAATCCTAAGAAAAGCACATTGAGGCTTATTAATTTACTTTATCCACCAACACATATGCATTTACACAACCACTGTCCTGTGGATTTCAACTACTTCTACCATTTAAGCAGCCACAGAAATCACAATCTGCGTCAGAGCTGCACAGTCTAGTTTTAGGTCGACCATGACTTCTTACAGATGTGTTTTAGTGAAGAGGCCCCAGTCTGTTTTCAAGTCCTTAGTAATGCCAGTCCTGCTTGGGACTTGCCCTGAGGAACCCAGAGAACATTTCCAGCCCTATACTTTTATGCGTACAAATTACAATCATATCAATACATCTCCACCTCTCCTCAATATAACAAGAAACAAGTATCCTTTCACTCATTTCAACATGCAACAAGAAAATAACCACTTTGATACACACCAGAGGGAGGGAGGAGAGAATACTTCAGCTGGTCACAAGGACCCAGCATGAAACACTCCATTCAGAGGCAGCCACTTGGCCCTTAATTCTCATGTCATCCATCTCCCCAGCCATGACCGACTTCTGCAAGCCATCTAGATACAGCAAATAAAAGCCTCACCCTGTCCAGACTCCTTGGCTCTCCAGTTCTGTGAAGTCTTCTAGGAAACACACTTTGCCAATTTACCCAATAGCTGTCTCTGACTGCCTGTGCATGGTCTCAATACCCTGAAGGTTGTCTTAAACAGCCATGTCCTCCCAGCTGATTTCTCCAGGCAGGCAGGATTTTGAAACTTAAGCAAAGCCAAACCATTCTTTTTCTCCTCACTTTTTTTTTTTTTGTAACGGAGACAAGCTGTTCCTGAACACAGGAGATGCAAAGGATATGCCTTTCAAATCCAAAGTGTTAGTATCTTTCTCAGCCCTGATACACGCTGCATGAGAAAAACAGATTATATATATTTTTAACTCAACAGCCCTAAAGCTCTGCTAATACAAGCAGAGCTAGCAGGTTTGAAGAGGTAGATAGAAACAACTTAAATCAAAAAAGCAGGACTGAATTATCCAGATAATAATGTCAATAGGCTCATAAGAATAATTTTCACCGATGCAATAAATACAGTAATACTGAGCCCAGTCAGCACTAAATCGCTCTTTGTACACTACAGTTAAAATTCATTTATTCAAATGCAAACAAAAATACTAATTGCCATACAAAAGAAATCTATTATTTAAACATATCAAGAACTCTTTTATAATAGTTACCAGTAAAATCTCTGAGGAATTTAGACTACGCCTGAAGGGTCTAATGTGTTTCTCCCCTTCATTTCTGAAAAGCACCACAGTTGCCAAAAGTAAGTTTCCAAAATACCTCAATTTTCTTTCCCAAAATTGCATGTAGTGAAGAACATCCAGAATGAACAGAAGACATTTCCTCTCCCTCGGAAGGACAGGAGCTTTCACAGCAAATAATAAATTATAGCACCTTAAAGTCTTTTACAAGCATTCATTCACATCAACATCCTAGCGATACATGGGGTTTATGGCTATTTGCATTAGTATACTTGGGAATCCAGAGATACTTCAACATGACAAACAGAAATCATTCAAGGTGGCAGCATCTCCTACGTGAGGAAATTACAATCCATTTTGGAGGCAACTGGGGCGGCCAAGAAAGGAAGAATTTATCTTAGAAGCTGCCCACATCAGCTCAGAAGAGATCAACAGTGAAAAGCACAGTATTCTGAGGATTTCTAACCAAATATTCTGCCTTTGTCTCTTGCTGCTGTTTTGATTGCCATGTATTTATTCCCTGACGGTTTTCAGTCTTTGGCAAAGTCTTGGAACTGAGTTTGCAGACCCAACCACCAGAAAGTATTTTACCAAGAGTAAAATATTCCTCTCTAATTTCCATGAATTCCAGTAAAGAAGTCTCAGTTCCTTGCACAAGTGGTAAATCATTGATTATTTTTTTTAATAAAGCTATAAAAGTTAAATATAAGTAACTTAGTAAAAGTCTCCAAAAGTCAATCAATTACAAAGCTGAAAAAAAACCCAAAACTCCAGGAACCTACCTGCCATACTCAAGCTTCAGTCATTACTGTGCAAAACTGCTTTCCTTGTCACAGCCTTACAACACCAGCACGACATTAATTTCACACATCAAATCCAGTAACATTTATATTCACTTAATTGGCCCAACAACGATAGAACTTTGTTCTCCCAGACAGCCTGGCAGAGTTTGTAATTAGTAACCTGTGCAGCTCTAACTAACACTGGCCCAATGCATTAGCCTTCAGTATGTTTAATGAAAAAAAAATGCCAACCACATTTCATAATATTTTGGCTTTAAGTGCAAAAGTAGCTACAGGCTCTATGACCAGCCACTGCTTAAACACTGACATCTGCTTGGATTAACCTCAACAGTTTAGTAAACATACCGTATGACTAGATATTTCATGACAGTGCCAAAACTCATGTTTGTCAAAGGTCAAACAGAGGATCAGATTAACCTCAAGGTTTTTGAAATAGGAGTAAGAATTATTTAAGAAAACCTTAAAGTCTGCAGTAGTTTTTCCAAGAACAGCTTTTCTTCTAAAAAAAAGAAAATTAAGACAGAGATACAACTCATACTGCCCAGCTTTCCTGCAAGACTTTCTGTGTATTTTGGATCTATATTAAGGGAAGGAACAGATGTGTATAATCATTTTTAAAGAGCATTCTAGTAAAAAAAAAAATCATTAAACAAATTTTATCCTTCTACAGAGTATTAGGATAATTTGCTGCATGACCTTCTACTGAAGCTTTTGATTTTTGTTGTTTACTTTTGTGGGGGGGAATCCAAGAAGATAAAGTAACACTACTTACAAATGCAATTTTGCTCTTTTAATAGCCTTAACTCTTTATTTCTTGGCCTCCAAGATGTTATGGTTACCACTGCTCCTCTTCCAAAACAAACATCAGCATGATCAGGCTTTCCTATTTTCTTGTTGAATCACTAGCAAACAACAGCATTAACAGTACAATGAAGAGGCCAGATTAAGAAGAAGTGGTACCCCAACAGCACGCTCATCACACAGAGATGCCATTCCCAGTAGCTTCTGCACTTAACCTTGAGAATTATTTTTTTCCAGGCATCCCTTACATTGCAACCAGCCTTAAGGGAGAGTCAGTTAATAGACCAGCAAGACAAAACAAGGACACCTTAGGCAGCTTTTGTTTCAGACTCCAACACACATCAGTAGGAGCAACATCCATTGAACACACATTCAGAACAAAAGCCAGAGATATTTCCAAATAAAAGCTTAGTATTTCATGTGCTCCAGAATCTAAGTGCCAACCCCATTTAACTCCTTGTTAAAAAACCCTCCTACCGAATAGTTTTAACGCTAAATTGGATTTACCTGCCAGTTTGTTTTTAATTAAAAACCACCATTAATTTTTGACCTTACAGAAGGAATGGATCCTTGTACTTTATGAACTAAGTGGCCATTTTTGACACAATATAGGCAGGTAACTATGCCTGTAAAAACAGGTTGGGCCTACAGGAGCCTATCTCATGACAGTGAGCAAGGACAAATATTCAAGTCCTGCACCTGAGAGAGACAAACTCCCTGGCCACTGACGCAGCCTGGAGAACAGCTCTGCAGAAAAGGACCTGGGAGGTCTGGCTAAACACAAATCAGCAGCATGCCTTCATAGCAAGACAGCTGCCAGCATATGGGGTTATCAACAGGAGCACAGCCAGCTGACTGAGGGATGCAATTACACCACCCCACACAGCACTCTAAGGCCACAGGCAGAGTACTGTACCCAGTTTGGATTTGCCAGTGCAAGACAGACATCCATAAACTGGAGTGAGTTCAGTGGAAGGCCACCAAGATAGTCACAAACTCGAACACTTGCCCTGTGAGGACAAGCTGAGGATGCAGGGCTTCTTCAGCCTGCAGAAGAGAGTGCTTTGGAGGTGGGGGGATGACCTAACAGCAACCTGCCACTACCTATGGGGATGTTATCAAGAAAACAGAACCAGGCTATTTAGTGAGGTGCAAGGTGGGAGACTGAAAGAGTTAAAAAAAGACTAATATAAGTCCAGTCACAGCAACCCTCATTCACAGAAACATACCATGGATCACAGGCTGTTCTCTTGCATAAGATTGCTGTTCCCATTCATTTTAATGAGGTGACACACTAAGATCTATTTTTAATTAGCCTCTGTAAGTCACTTCTAAATGCAACTTTAAAAAGCTTCAAGAGCCAACAGTTTAGTCATTTCAGCACAGCTATACAAACCCATGTCATACCACCTAAAATAAATCCTGCTGGAATGAATACAAATTTTCACACTTTATAGATAAATGATCTTAAAATACCAATAACATTAATTGTACTTTATTGATAAAGAAAGGCACGTAGACAGACTAGTTGGATGAATTGCTGAAGACCTACAAAACTATGAGTATCTTAAGTCTGAAAGTGTTTCAGGAAAAATTTAAAAAGTCATCTGATGTCTTTAGGTTCTCACCCCTCACTGTTTTACTACTGTCAAATGACTCACATACTCATTTATATTTCAGTTTTTGGACTTTAACCAGAGCTGTCTAAATATTGCATACAATTATTTTTATATCTGTGGACTATATATTGAAACACCTCCTCTAGGAACATAACTATGCTTATCAAGCTTTTTGGAACTCAACTCCGATAAAAATGCTTTACTTAGCAGGCTGCCATAACAGAGTGAATGCAAACACTTTAGCATTTCTATAATAAAAATGTTACATTCCTTCTTTACCCACCTCCATTTCAAATGGTCCCTTAAAGAAATTTTAAAGTATCTTCTGCACTAATATTTTTCACTTCACTTCTTTATCAACAACAACATACTGGATTTCTTTTTTCCCTTACGGATGAAAGATACTTTTCTCCCCACATAATCCTCCTCTCCAAGAAGTGAGAGTATTTCACAAAGGCTCTCATTTAAGGACACAATTTTAATGCGAAAAGCAGTTAAAAGTTTTGGAAAGAAAAAGTTTCATAAGAGTCGGGATCTCATGTTAACAAGCAACAGAAAAGAACACCCGTTTTAGTTACAACCAGTGGTACAACACTGCATCAAGAACAGTAACATAATAGTCCAGTCTGATTAGAGAAAGCAAGTACACTTGGATTAAAATCATGGGCTTACCTAAATCCTAGTACTCAATAATAAGTGCTATACAGTAGACAGTTTCATGCTGCTCAGTGCCCTCATACCCCCCCCCCCCCCCGCCCAAAATAAAAAGCAAAACCACACCAAACTTGTTTCCCAAAGCAAAATTATATGCACAGAATTTTCTTACCTGTCCCCCTAACAAACAGTGCACCATAGGGCTGCTTGGCTGGATGTTACTTTAAGCCATCTGGCATATAAATACATGTCATGCCATGCATGGAGTCCTAAAAATACCTTCTTCCTTTTCATTGCTAATAAATACTTTCTTCCAATTGAAATGGTAAGATTTTCTTTTCGTTATCAAAACCAGCCCTCAAAGAAGCCAGAATGTTCAGGTACTGCCTCCAAAGATGCATGCATTTTGTAATGCAGCCCTTCCGTCTTCACATACAGCTTAGAAAACAGCAAGATTAAAAAACCCACACTCACAACTTCTTTTTCAAATCATTCCTCTCACATTACAGATCCATGTATCTAAATATTAGTTTAACAACCTTGCAGCACTATATACAAATGCAAAATATAAAGGAGCTTACAAGGTCAACTACAGACAAGCAAGCTGCTTAATACCTTTTCTAAACGTTGAAAATCTACTTAGCTGTTCCTTGCATTTTATGACTGCAAAGCTTACCAAAATAACAGTAAAAATACAGATACATGCAAAATAACATAAAACACACTTCTACATAAACAGCTGAGCAGAAGAACGCTCACCTTCTTCCAGAATAGTCGGCACTAAAGAAGCAGTGCAAGGTTACACAGTGAAAACACAGTTACTGCAGTAGCAGTCAAATCCAGTTGGTGTCTTCATTCTCAGTGAACAATAAAATGCTGAGCCTGAAACTTAACACTTCGTTGCTGAGTACTGCTTGCAAGTACGAACTGGGAACAGGGTAACAAACACAAGCTTCTCTAAGACAACAGCCTAATTTGGATGAGTCTTAGGACATGAATGCTGCAAGGCTATTTCTCATTTGACTGCATACACTGCCCCAAGAGCACTGATCTATTTTTCTATTTGTTTAGGGTTGGTCTTTTTCTCTTTCCCCCCTCCCCCCCCCAGCTGATGCATGAGCCATATGGATTCATGCCTTTGGAAGCATAAACAGGACTGGTCATTTTACTGCCACTCAGTACAGAAGCATAATCAATCAGTGTATTTCTAAGGCCTCCTTCATCATAATATCAATGGATCAGACCATAGTAATGCTAGAGAAAATTATCATTAAGTTTGTATACAAATTTCAATTCTAAAAATTCCTTTATTCCTCATTTTCCAAATCACTATTAATTTTATAAAATTTCCACATTTTGACTGAAACATTCTAGGTATGCTTTCTGTTAATCTTAAAAATTTTTCATCAGAAGTGCTTTGGGCTTTATTCCTTTAAAAGCAAAGCAAAAACATTTTCTAATTCTAAAAAGAAAAACAAAATAAAAAAAACAGACTTCATTTGTACCTACCAAAAAAGGTGGCAGCAAATTTGACAACAAAACAGACCTCGCTGAAGTACTTTAAAGAGGGACAGTGAAAACTAGGGTTAACCAGTCTCAATTTTAAACCAGTGACTACTGACCATGGACACAACATTTAGCACAAGTCTTTCTGCAAATCCTGGTCTGCAGTTATTTTCAAGCAGACACCCACCATCCACTTGCACAGAACTTGGTACTGAAATCAAGAGCTGTATACAAAAAAATCCACTAAACACATTTGCAAACTCACACCAGAAACTTCAGAAGACTACCTGAACTTGTATGAAATGCAAAACTGCTGCAATTAAGTTACTACCAGTACTATAGAACTGGAAACTCTGTAATACTGGCAATGAGAATGGGTAGGTTGCATCTTATCCTACAGCATCAGATTATAGAATTCATAGACTTCTACGCTTACTCCCCACAAATAGTACAAGGCTACTTCAATTATCTTTTTTTTTTTTTTTGCAGGGTGTGAGCAAGGTTTAAACAAGTTACAGTTTAAATCCCCAAACTGCCTCTGTTAGGAAATTAACTTCTTGGAGTTCTTAACTCCTGTACGTTCTCCAAGCTTCTAAGAGATTGCACTGTCTTATATATTTCCTCAATACATCATGTCCTAACTGAGTGTTCCTGGGTAGATGTCCATTGTTAAAAGAAGCAGAACTGAAAGAAATACTAAAAGCAGGCATTGAATTGAATTCAATGTCCATTGGCATTTCTCATGTCTAGAAACAAAGGTCATTTGGAGTTTTTCACTCCAAGCCTTAGCACAGAGTCCACAGTGCCCATACCATTTGGAACAGGAGAGCCATGGGACTTTCATATTTCCCAGTGAGGAACTCTTCCTCAGAAAGACCAAAAACTCCTGCAATCTTCTTGGGTTTAGATATATTCTCTCAACAGAAGTGTAAAGTTACTTCTGTGCACAGGTTTCTCTCTACTTCTCTCATTTTCTCACTAATTAGTATAAGAGAGGAATCCTAAGGATACACACCTACATGTCCTCACTTCAACTCCCAAACTGAACCAGGACACCTGTGGAGTTATCAGACTGACCTGTGGGACATTCTGGTGGAACTATTTGCTCTGCTACAGATTTTGATGAGATCCTCAGCAGCCGTCTCAGCTCCGACTTATGAAAACTGAATGATGCATTAAGGCAAATACAGAAAAGGTTCTGAGGCCACAATAACTGGACAGGATACAAATATCAAGCAGAGCTCTGGGTTAGAGCAGCAATAACTCATTGCTTCTGCTGCCCCAGCAAGCCTATTTCTACATTATGCTAGCAAACTCTTGTATAGGAAATATTCTCCCTTCTTCCCTTCCTCAACACAACACAGTAATACTAACAAAGAGGTACTATTACTGGTACAACAACACCTACAGATGGAGGCAATAAAAACACTTTCACACATCTAACCTAAGTATCAATTTAATATAAGCTTATCTTGCCAAATATTGCCTCTGACAACAGGGTATGGAGTTTTCCAAACATGTAAGCAAACAGACCTTCTATTATCATACTTCTGGGAAAAAAAGTTTCTGTGGACATTAACTGTTGGATTAGAATGATAAATCACTAGCATCAAGAGATTTTATACTGTCTGTAGGGAGACCAAACTTCTGCAAGTTATGCCCAAAAGTAGTTTTCTTTGTCTTTCATTCCCCTTCTACATGATCTTACAGACTCAATTCTCTCCTTATCCAAAGAAATTCCTTTGAGGAAAGCGTCGTGGACCACTCCTTTTCCATCCCTGTTGGTCACTTTTCTTCTACTTTTTTATTGCCAATGTTTCTAATAGGCAAACATACTCAGGATTTTGATGTTGAAATCAAGGATGTTGCAATAGAATGAAGAGCAAATAAAATATATTTTCCCACTTCAGTAGGAGCTACACTTTCTAACATGCTGCTAGCACAGAAGGTTAGCATGCAATCCAAAACTTAGTCTTCTCTTGCTTCACAGGCAACGGGTCTCAGCATTTGCGATAACAGATTCATGTTAACTGACAAGATTAAGGTATTCTAGGAAACAGAAAACTAAAGAAAGCGTTTCTAGAAAGCAAATTCACTAACAAATATGAGATGCATCAACAAGACACTGACATCATTTATTATTGATGTTATACTTCAGGAATCAGAAAAATCGTCAAAATATCTGTGAAGAATGATTCACAAGGGGTTGTATATCAAAACAGAATAGTTTTGTGCCTTCTAGAACAGGATCTCTGTTTTCCTTAAGTCCACCTCCAAGGTTTAAAGCACCTAATTTAATCTTTGTCTGCACAAGAAGATCTGTGCCATTTATATAAAACCATCCAAGTATTGCTTGGCTAAACTGAAGAGAAGACCTCTATGAACATGCTCCTAACTATTTGCTTAGATCAGTGGCACATAGCAATCATTTACTGAGGTACCTTCTTTTCAGCATGCCTCTGGCAAGTTTATCAGTTTAACCTGTCAATTTAAAATTCAACTTCTTAAATGGTGCAGTGTCTCATAGTTGAAGTCTTAGGAATGACAAGAACTTATTGCAGGTAAGCAGTTACCTCCCATCAGCCAGTCTGCAACATTAATTCACACAATCCTTCCCTCTTGTGCAACAAGAGAAATTATTTTTGTCAAGGTAGCTTGCTCCATGGCAAGAGGGGTTAGAGCATGCACGTGAACAGTCACTGCAGCACAGATAAGGTATAACTTCTCAGTCACAGCAAACCTTCCACCTCAGGAACACAGAATTTGCAATGCCGCTACTGCCACGAGAGAGAAAACCATAACAGCCACCTGTCCCAAACTGAATTTAGAGCCAGCAAAGACATTGAAGTACCTATGCGTGAGCAGTACCGGGTAGCAGGGTCTGGACTCCTCCCTAGCTGCCCACCTATTTCTTGCTCATACTACAAAGCATAATGCAAGCAGTAGGAAGTGCTGAGGTTCCCTGCATTAGGGGTTTCTAACCAGTGTAAACAGTGGAAAAGTTGATTCACCCCAAGCACTGTATTCCAGTTTCAAACATGCAAAGTATCTGGCTGCAAAAACCCCAGGCTGCACAGGAAAGGGCTGAGAAACAGCACACCACTCTTACAGGCACTTCAGTCCATACTCTGTGTTTTGGTAACACCATCAGTTGCTTAACCTACAGACTTAACATATTATCACATCTCAGTGAAGGAGTTCAGAAGTTCATACAACAAAATATCTGAAATTTAGTATACTTGAAGTCAACTTCTGATTGAAATTGTATCACCAGCTTACTAATTCTCCCCCTTTTTCTTGCAGTATATTTCTAGTTTTTACAGTTTTCAAATAAAGTATTTACACTAATTATTAAACAATGCTGATTCACATGAGAAACATGCAAGAGCACAGCTGAAGGATGTGGTAGATACTATTAACTCTTACACAAAACGAGCTGAACAAATGCATTTACTCATGCTGCTAAAGGCTGGCTTAACAGCCAATGCCTTTGTACTGACTGTACTTCATACATTAACACAGTAGCTGCAACAGCAGATGCATTCATCTCCATAAGCCACCATATGTTTTGAAAAGAAACCTTAGATAAGAATGAAGATAGTTTATCTCCTCCCACACTCTAAAAGGGATTGCAAGACTTCACCTCTGAAATATTTTTTGAGAAAGAAAAAAAAATTCCTGCACTTGAAATATGTGAGCACACTTTTGCTCTTCAACAGCAATTAACAGTTTTATTGCAGCACCTCCCCAAAATTAATGGTATTAAATAAGTTTACTTGATTTTAGGGATACCTGTAACTGTAGTAGTGCCTAGTGATACAGACAGTACTGTTTAGGAAGTCAATAAATTGAACTGTCAGAGAAAGGAATGATTATTTTTTTTTTTTCCAAAATTTTACCGTTTCCCTTCAGGTGGAAGTCTCCCCTTACTTCTCTGCTTCAGTAATCAGCACACAGCTGCCACACTGCCAAACTCAGCCTGCCAGCTGCTCAGACCACAACCTTTTTACAGTACCTCCCAAGGTAATGTAACTAAAGTAAAAACTATCCTCCCTCTGTTCTTTTCACCCCCACAATGCCCTAATTCTTTCTTGTTGAAAGATCTGAAATCCACATTTTTACTGTCCGCTCAGATACTTCTAATCTCACCCATGTGACCCAGTTTGCCCACTCCACACACATGCCCTATAACTACCATTGAAACTTGTTTCTCTAGCATTTAATATCACCAAGCATGTTTTGTATAGACAAATTTTAAAATACTAATCATTCATATTTATTTCCCTTGCCATGCTGTTTCAGGGCTTCCTTCCCCCTAAAAACCTTGATTCACACCTACTGCTATTTTACACCACTAGGAAAATGACTAACAGATTCACCCATTCTCATAAACTACTGTTACACAGCAGCTTATCAGGAACTCTTCCCACTTTACTCCTATGCATAATGGAGTATCGATTTGCATCCTCTGAGACAAAGTGATTACATAGCAGAAGACAGGCAACAGGCCCTGAAATCTGCAGTCAGAATCTCTTAAACCAGAACACATGTCACATAGCCTGCTGGCTTCCTCATCTGAGGCTGAGAGATGAAGGCTCATTAGAGCTGGAGTGTTATTTCTTTCCTTCCCTGCTGCAGAAGAGCTCCTGAAACTCTGCAGGAGCTTATCTTACCCAGAGATGAGGAAAAGCTTATGCAGGAGGCATGCAGTTCTTCAGAGACAGTTATACTGGGGGAGGCCAATTGCTTGTTAATCAAAAGCCTCTTATCTGGAACCACCTGGACCTTTATGCTGTTCTAAAATGAGATCTAGGAATCCCAGCTGAACTATTTCATACTCACAGAGGTTCCTCACAGGGTCATAGGGCAGAAACATACTGTCAGGGAGAGGTTGGTACCATCCTTTCCTGGGCACAGCCTGCACTTGGATCAGCTTAAGCTAATCAGAGATGCCTGTGAGCTGTTTCCTATTAAGATGAGATTCATATGAAAGAAAAAAAAAAAGAAAAAGCAGATGCTAGATCAGAAAGTATTCAAGAATATTTAATGCCACTTACAGGTTACACTTTCTAAGGACAGAAGAGATTTGATCTTATGTTGAAACACATTTTCCAGGAAAAAAAAAAAAAGTGTAGTGGCAGAGTACTGATGATCCTGCCCGCCTGCATAATTACTGTACTGGCATTAAGAGATTTCACCACTCCTTCAAACAAAAAGCAATACTCCAAATACATTAGACCAAACAGATAAAGTACAGATTATTTACAGAGCACCAACAAAGCCAGGTCATGAATTACTTTTTTTTATTTGGAAGAGTAGGGATGTACTTTATATCTAGCTGTACAATAAAGTTCTGTAGGGTGTACTACAGCTGCCCTGCAACTGACACTGAAAACAAGTCAGGATACAGTTTGGCAGAAATGCTGTACTAGACAGCATTACTGTTTTAATTAGTCTCAACATCAGTTTTAAGGCTGACACCCACGAAGAAGTGAATGAAGGCAAAGCAGCTACCGGGAAAGGCAGCTTCTGAATGCAACATTTGCTTCTACTGCCACACTACAGCAGAGAAGAGTCTGACCTGCTAAGCCCCCTGCTACCAGCAGCACAGAGCTTTTGGTTACTTGCTCAGCTCTGTCTGTTTCCATGCAAACAAGGGACCAGAGAACCTTTCTTTTGCCTTCCAGGTGACTTGGAGACAGTTAATTTGCTATCAGCATTTTCTGTGGCAGCCTTCCTTATAAGCTTTTAACACACAAAAAGACGACCACCACATGGCAATGGGAGCTGACTAGAAGGGCTGGAGACGAGCCACATAGAACAATATGTATTTTCTAAGAGGAACAGGGAGCCTCAATGTTATAAAGTATATACTGAAAACCATAGGAACAAAAAAGGAGAAAGGGTTTAAAAATAAATTTCCCAGGACAGCTTTAACACACCGCCGGGTCAAACAGCCCTCCAGAAAGCAACGCCAGCCCTCGGCCTGCAAACGAATCAACGAAAGGAGCAGCGCCAGCAAAACTAACACACACAGATCCTCGCGTTTTGGGCTGACAGTTGCATAGTTTCGATCTACCTGCAGGCGGGCTGCTGTTCCTCCACGTGCATTTAAAGACTAAAAAAGAAAATAATCATTACGTTGTCTTCTACCCTGAGTAGCACAACCCACGCCGGCCCCACGGCCTCTCCCCAAGGCAGTGCTGCTGGTCAGGTTAAGTGAAGAGCCCTCACCATGCGGCCACCTCCCCCGGCGCCCCAGCCAAGCGCAGCCTCCCCGCTGGAAGCTCACACCCTTCATTATAGCCAGAAATGGGGAAGCCCTGGGTCTGACCCCGGCCTCTGGCCGCCCCGGGCTGGGGCAGCAGGGAACAGGGATCACCGTCCCCGGGACAGGCTCCGCCGCGTCCCTCAGGGCAGGCGGGAAAACGGCCGGGGGCGGCTCCTCACATCGCCGGCCCCGTCCCTCACCCCGCGGGGTGCTCCTCACACCGCCGCCGGCGCCGTCCCCTCACCCCGCCAGCCCAGTCCCTCACCCCTGGGGCTGCCCCTCACACCGCCGCCAGCCCCGTCCCTCACACCGTGGGGTGTTCCTCACACCGCCGCCGGCCCCATCCCTCACCCCTGGGGCTGCCCCTTACACCGCCGCCGGCCCCGTCCCCTCACCCCCGCGGCTGCTCCTCGCACCGCCGCCGGTTCCGCTCCGGGGCCGCCCCGTCCCTCGCAGCGCCGCAGCCGCACTCACCGCGGCGGCGGCATCTCCCCTCCGCCCGCCCCGTGCCCTCAGCGGCGGCGGCGCGCACCGCTCGCGCCCGGCTGTGGCGCCACGTGACCGCTCCGCCCTCCCTGGCCAGCGCCGTCACGTGAGGCTGGGGCGCGGCCGCCATGACAGGCGGGTCCAGGGCGGGCGGAGAAGATGGCGAGCTCTGGCGGGGGAGCGATGGGGATGGGGACGCTCCCGCCTCGCCTCGCCTCGCCTCGCCTCGCTTTTGTTCAGCGGTCCGTGGTCATGAAACTATGGGGGAATTCTGGGCTGGAGAACACTTCGAGCCCCCTCACCCCTCAGAGTTGCTGTGCGTCTGCTCGTCCCGCCAAGCATCAGCCCCTAAGCTTGCAAGGAGTTCCCTTGCAGCTCCCTCTGAAGACTGAGGCCTTTTCCAGTCACTCAAGGAGGTGTTTGCTTTGGGCTTTATGGTCTTAAATAGTTCCTGGAATTACTTGTCCAGGGTCATTGAAGGGGAGAAGAGAGGCATGGGTCAGGCTGATGGAAGATGCGTGGGCCAACTTGCAATGTTTTCCTCACCACAAGTGTAGTTTGAGTAACTGTCTGGAATGTGGGGGACTGTTTTTTTCAGCAGGAAGGCAGGCATAGCTGAGGGAAATCAACCACAACTACCCTGAAATAGCCTGAGCTTGGCAGTTAATGTGCGTCTATAGTGACAAGAGTTGACATCCTCACAGGTGGAGAGGCATGTTGAATCCTCAGAACTTTCATATCCAAAGTAAGTGATCTAACCACTGACTTCCTAGACAAAAGGGTGGTGGGGTAGCTTCACCTGCTGGATCTGGCTTGGCAGGTTTCCTTTTGGGAGGGGGAGTGAACTGGAAGATGTGCTGGGTTTGTAGACCCCAGTGAGGATTAAGAGTGATCTAAGTGTCAGATTAGTTCAGCATAGTCAGGACTGGGGGCTTTTTTATGAATGCTGAGATACAGAACTCGAGTTGCTGAGTGACACTTTGAAGATGGCAGATTTTATTTTAGTAAAGTGGAAATTAAACAGGGTTGACACACCCAAGCCCATTCTTTGGTGGATATTGCACCTGATATCCAGGGATTATGGCAAGGTGCTTTATAATGACACAAATAGAGCAGAATACAGAACTTGTCAGAAATCTGTAGCTACAGCACTAAAATACAGAGGGCAAAAAGGCAATATGTAGTTGGAAGCTGCAGTGAGAGAAAAAGGAGTAACCATCTGTGGAGGAATTACTAGACAGATGACAAGGATGTAGCAGGGATCAAGGTGAAAGTAATGTGTGCAGTTAAATGAGGTAGCCACATAGTCAGCATCCCCATCAGCCAGCTTTTCATAATTCCTTTTTCATAATGGCTAATATGCAGCTTTGATTTCTCTCTCATAATTTAGCCTGAGGACTGGAGGTGCGTGTTAAGCTCTTTTAGGTAAAAGCAACCTCAGCACATATGCTATCTGCTTTCTGCAGAACCATTATCCGTGAATTCCTGCTAAGTTGGCCAGTTCTTGCCTACCTTGTAATTCCAGATATTTAATCTACCCAAACAGCTATTTTAGTTCTTATCAAAAAGAGTTTCCCTGGTGCATGGATTATCATTTTATTAACAGAATTAATAAACTGCTACTTTTTAGTGTCATTTACTGTAAGGTCTCTGAGACATGTGTTTCACTTCTCAAAATCCCTGTTAATGATAATCTGCCCAGCCCAACTGTTTAATATACTCTATGATAACTCGTTAGTCTTAACTAATTGACACACTCCCCAGGTGCTCACAGCAAGGGACAAGAACATGTGTAAAAGTGCTGGTGAGAAATCATAACCCAAAGTAACCCTCTGTCAATATGAGCTGGGGTCAGAATTTGGGATCTATGTGTACTCAAGCACTGCAATGTCATTTATTAAATGTTCCTGTGGTTGGCATGTCTTAGACACAGAAATGACACAAAAGATAGGGACACTGAGCTACAAAAGATATTCTTTAAGTTCTACCTGATTTCTTAGATTGGCTCTTCTACTTTGTGAAAAAGGAGGCAAATATCCCCAAACCCAAATAGAATTAATGTATTTTATTTTTCTATATCCAAATTGTTCAGAACAAATTTCTCCAGCTAACATGTAGAGCTCATTGTTCAGCTGTGATAGAGATGACTGGAGGAAAACTTCAACTGTTCTTTCAGTAGCTGGGAGAACTTTCATTTGTTTCAATGGTTGCCTTTTATAATAATTTGCCTATGGGCTGTCCACGACTGAAGTCAGAGTCTGCACATCCCCTAGTAGAGTTTCTATGTGATTATGGTTTTAAGTGGAGTAAACAAGCCCTTGTAAGTGCTGGACAGTTTATTTGGAGTACTTGAGGGAACAGGATGCTTATTTGGTTGCTCTCAGACTTTCCCTTCCTACTGTTACTCTTGCTGCATATCACTTAATGGGTTTTTTTGCATGCTTTCCAAAAGAAAGGTCAGATGACAACTCAGAATGTGCGTATGAGTTTATCTGATCTCTTCCCAAATACTTTTGAAATCTGGGGCCACGTTCATCAAATTTGACAGTGGGTGGAGATCTCAAAGAGATTATATTCTAAATAGCTTTGCAAAAATAGATGTCTGAATAGAATACAGGGACTGTTATCCACTACTGAGGGAAAGCCTGTAGAACAAGTTCATCCCACATACCCTTAAATTCATTAGGAGCACTCAGGAAAGAATCCATAGAGCTGTTGTGGCTAGTCTATTGAAAACATCAGTTCTGTGCTTTGTAGTAGGTGGAAAGGCAAAAATGATGTTAGGTATGTTAGGACAGGAATAAAGAACAAGATGGGGTACTGTTGTAACACCCAAAGTGGTTGTACATCTTGAATATTGTGTGGAATTCTCCCTAAAGCACCAAGTAAGGTACAGAGAAAAGCAGTGAGCTGATCAAAGGTGTGGAATTGCTTCCTCAAAAAAGAGTTTAAATACACGTGAATGGTTTAGCTTGGAAAAGGACTATGAAGGAATGTGATAATGGCATAAAAAAGTATTGTCATAGAGAAAGTGAATACTGTGTTTCATACAGTACAAGATTTAGGTGTCCTGAGTGAAATTTCCAGGCAGTAAATTTAAAATAAATGAAAGAAAGTATGGTTTTTTTCTTCAGTTACAATTGTAAATTGCTGCAAGTGTACTGTAGAGGCCAAAAGAATAAATGTGCTTATGAGTGGATTAGAAATGGAAATGGAAAAAATGTCCACTGAGGCCTCTTAAACATAATGCTAATGCAGCTGCCAGCTCAGGAAATCTCCAACTAAAGGGGTGGATTCAGCCAGCAGATTAAGACACCTAAATTTGGGTTTCAGTGTGTAGGTGTCTCCATGTGAACCAGATGTCTAAGCTCCCTTTATACTCACTAGAGAACTAACGTGGGATTTAGTTACATAAATGCAAGCATTAAATGCCATTTTAGGCATTGTGGAGTTTTCTGCCTGGCCTCCTGCTCCAAGAAGAAGCAGGTCTCTTAAAAAGCTTGTTATATCTGAAGCCTCACGTGGGAGTCTCTGATATCTCAGTCCATCACAGTTGTCACTAAGCACCTACGGTTAGCAAGCTGAGCCCTGCTCATAGTTGATAGAGCAAGCTATTCAGACCACGTTAAAGTAGATATATCAGTGTATTTTGAACAGCCAAACAGCTCTCAGCTTCATTAACTGTATTGAGTAGTTCTCTATTGACTGTAGGAGGAACTTATATACAGATGAGGAGATCTGCATGGGGACACTTCAGTCTAGGTGTCAGAATTTATAGGTTTTGCCAGGCTGTACTGGAGGGCATATGGCTTAGCATTTTAATGCTATTTCCTTAGCTAGTCAGACCACTGAGTTGATTCAGCTGGGATTGATTTAGGGGAAAAGACAGACTGTGTATTAAAAACCTTCCTGAGATACTCACGTTTATTGATAATGAGGATTGTGTGAAGGTTTAGATTCACTGTGTGTTGTATAATGGTGTGCATTGATGTGTAGTGACTCTTTGAACACAGTTTCATAACTCCCTAAGTCTGGAAGATACCTGTTGGCCGTGAATCCTGCAGCAGCCGCAGATACTGCTGACGAAGCCACCAGAATGACAAATTCTTAAGCCATTAGATCCTGTAACTGAAAGGGATTTTTTCCCCCAAAGGTAAATCAAAACTAATTTGGTTGGTGACAGGCTTTACACCCTTCTGTGAATCAGACCAGTTAGATCATGTTAGAGTAGCAGAACTTGCCTAAGAAAAAATTAGAGTAAGATTCAGGCCAAAGAAATTAGAAAGAAAGGTAACTAGAAGAGTAGAAAGGTAACTAGGAACTAGAAGATAGTTAGATGAGTTTTGGAAAGCAGAATCAGTTTTTTCCTCAATCTCTCACACTCCAAATTATTTACATTTTCTAGTTGGAAAGACAAAACTTTTAGCACTTCCTCTTGGGCTGATGAAAGTTTTAACAAAACAAGTAAACAAGTCAGCAAGCTCTGGCTTTGGTTTTTTTTGATATCTTAAAACAAGCTATGAAAGAGCATTTATGCTTTTAAAACTGGATTAGTCACCAGCTACTGCAGCAGCATTCCCATTTGATACTTATTGACAGAATGCCTTTATAGTACAAAAAATAACAAAGACTCCCTCCTAGCCTCACTGCTATTAACAGGGCATCTGTACCTCTCAAATGTCCTGCTCTTCAAGATGAGACAGAGATGAGAACAAACCTAATACGATATAATGGGCAGGCCCTCACCCTTTTCACATGCGTGGGACACAGATAAGATCTACCAACCAGCTAAATATATTAACATTAACCCATGCTAATGAAGCAAGAAAGAAGTTGTGGGGTGAAATAATAAGCGTATGTAATGTGCCCCTGAAATCTGCAGGAACATGAGGAAGAAGCCAGTGGTGTGAGTGACAGACGGTGCTTGGGAGAATTCATAGATCTAAGTATCTCGCCTTGTTTTGTCTTGGCAAGGAATTGCAGCACTGAGCAATCACAGAAGAATAGTACTGTCGTGCTCTATTCAATTCCCTTCAACTTTTTCCCTTCAATTTTCAGCCCAATCTGTGTTATTTTTCTGTACTTCTTACCACCTCTCTTCTGATATTTTCTGTAGAGTCTCTCCAGAACTGTGGAAAAGTTGTGTTTTAGCTTTGAAGTGTTGCTGAGAAAATTCCATCTGGTTTTGGTATTCAGAAGTTCTCACTCTTCAGATCTGGGAGCGAGATGTTACATTTTCTGTCATTTCTTTTTACTGAAATAAAACATTCCTTGGAATCTGTGGAGGGAGGTAATTGGCCAAACCTTCTGTCCAGTGTTGCTCAACTGCTCAGTTTACTTCACAGGCTCAGGGTCTGGGCTAGTCTGGACTGATTTCTTTTTCCACTTTGGACTGTTTTGCAAAGTTCTGAGAATGAAAACAATCCCATAAAACCCAGAAATCTCATCACTGAATTGGCTTTTTCCCAATGAATTATATTAGAACTCCACCAAGAGTTTCCTTCCATATTTGTTTCTGTGCCCTGATTAGATGAGGAATAATTTTTATTTTTTTTTTTTTGCAGAGGATGAGAGTCTCATTATCTTCTTTTTACAGATGTGTTAAAGCACAGAAAGTTTGTTTGTTCCAGGTCATCCAACAGAGCAGTGGCAGAGAGAAAGATAGAACCGAGTTCTTCAGTACTCACTCCGTTGCATCACTCTGCCTTCCTGTTTGGATGAAAATGTCTGAAATGTAATTTTCATAGGTAAGTATGTGAGCAAAATTCAGACTTCCTGAAGCATGGAAATCAAAACCTTTAATTATGTCATGTAAACAGATGTTACATAGAGTTCAAACTGAGACAAAGACTCCAAGCCTGAGTTGTGGCACTTCTGTTGTACAGTACCTTTTTGATAATTCTTTCTTATAGTGGGTATAATCTTCCTGGTATTTTTCATCAAAAGATAGCTCAGCCTCTAGCCCCATACCTCTTGTACAACAGGATGCTGAGCCTTTGGTTTTTTTCATACTACAGTTTCATCTTCTGCATTCTCAAGGATGGGGTTTTCACTTTCCTAGCACTGAGAAAAGCATAAAAAGGAAGTATGTGTAGCAAGCAAAGGATGGTTATCCAGTAATATTCATAGTTTCATTTTAGTTCTATTTAGCTCTATTTTTCCCATGGATTTATGAAATTATGCTGATTGAGACCAACTGGGGGCAGTTCCTACTATCCTGTAGAATCACAGGGCTTGTACCCCTTTTTCTTCCACCCCCCTCTCCAATGTGTCATTCTCGTCTGCTGTTTCTGTAACCCACCCTAAAAAAATTTTACACCTTTAAAATCATCATGAACAGCCAGACAACCATTTAAGAACTCCTAAATCATTCTTCTTTTTCAAAGGCCTCAGATATATTAGCAGTATACGTCATCTTTGTATTGTTTTTTCGAAGGAGAATGCGTGAAATTCAACAGTAGTTGTGCTTTCTATCTTATTATGCATATGTGAGAAACTGAAGAAAAATTATAGCTGAGAGGACAAGAATTAGGAGACATGACTGTCCCTCAAGGCTTCCTCCATAAGTCTGGGTTTATTGCTTGATGTCTTCATTTGTTATATACAGTATGTTGATAAAATTGTTACCCCCACAACCTGTGTCTATTTTATCTATTTAGATTAGAAGCATTTGTGGCCAAACACAGTTTCTTACTGGGCAATTATGTATCACTACAAACAAGGACACCTGACCTCCTTAGGATTTGTAGGCAAATCCAAAGCAAACAAACAAAAAATCAACATCAGCAACAACAACAAACTTACTGTTGCATTACTAACCTGTGGTTCACCAGGGAAATGTGTTAGGATAGGCTACCAAAAGCAGTGTTTCTAAAATGTAAGTCTTGGACGTACCGTAAACTTGATTTCAGTAAAGGATGAAAACAACTTAGAAAATAAGTGTTCCAATTGGTCTATACAGAACCCAAGAGCTGTGCAGTTACTTGTAAATTTACTCCTTATTTTAGCATGAAAAAAATGTAGTGCTGGAAAAAAATGGGAGTGCTGGTGGGCAGCAAGTTGACCATGAGCCAGCGACGTGCCCTTGTGGCCAAGGAGGCCAACGGTGTCATGGGGTGCATTAAAAGGAGTGTGGCCAGCAGGGCGAGGGAGGTTATCCTCCCCCTCTACTCTGCCCCAGTGAGGCCACATCTGGAGTGCTGCGTCCAGTTCTGGGCTCCCCAGTTCAAGACAGACAGGGAGCTACTGGAGAGAGTCCAGCGGAGAGCTACCAAGATAATCAGGGGACTGGAGCATCTCCCTTGTGAGGAAAGGCTGAGAGACCTGGGTTTGTTCAGCCTGGAGAAGAGAAGACTGAGTGGGGATCTCATCAATGATTCTAAATATCTGAAGGGTGGGTGTCAGGAGGATGGGGCTAGACTCTTCTCAGTGGTGCCCAACGCCAGGCCAAGGGGCAACGGGCACAAGCTGGAACACAGGAAGTTCCACCTGAATATGAGGAAAAACCCCTTCCCTGTGCGGGTGCCAGAGCAGTGGCGCAGGCTGCCCAGGGAGGCTGTGGGGTCCCTTCCCTGGAGACATTCACACCCCGCCTGGACGTGTTCCTGTGCCCCTGCTCTGGGTGTGCCTGCTCAGGCAGAGGGGTTGGACAAGATGATCTCCAGAGGTCCCTTCCAACCCCTGCCATTCTGTGATTCTGTGATTCTGTATATGATTAAAAATCTCAAGATAATTTTGGGGACTATTAAAAAACTGTAATACAAATAATATGACCTTTGTTTTAATTATTTTAGTGAAGGATTAGTAGGCAATGAAATAAATGACTGGAGGAAACCATTATTGCACTATCTGAAAATGTCAAGCTCTGAAAGAAGTATACTGCCTAAGGAAAATGGTGAAAATGGAGGAAAAATACTGCTAAAATCTGTCCTAGATAGACATTGTGCTGTACAAGAGATAGCGTAACATTCTGTAGAAGTTGTGAGATGCCCCCTGGTGTTACAAACCTCTGCTGTTAATTTCTTTTGATATGTACGTGGTCAGAGCAGGATAAAATACCCCAAGTATTGACAGAGGATGAGAAAGTGTAAAAGGTAAAAGGTAGTTACAGAAGGCCACAAAGCTGCAGAAGAGGGATTGATAGCAATGCCATTTATGATCTAACTACCATTTACAGTAAGCAGAATTAACTGTAAGCTTCTCAATTTTAAGTAACATTTTCATTAGCAGCAGTTAGAGGATCCAGGCAGGGAAGGGGTCAGCAGCATTTCATGGAGGCTATAGATGGAAGGGAGTCTTGGAGGGGCTTTGGAGGGCCACAGAGAGAGGAGTCTCGTTCTTCACCCAGATGTTTCTTCCATAGCACTGTGAGGGTGATGGGACCCCAAAACCTGCCCTTGCAGCCACGTGTCTCAACTCCAGTCACCACAAGCGACAATACACCCTGTTTTCTTTCTACAGCAATTTCTACTTATTTGGGGTACTGAGAAGAGGAAGGAGAAGCAAGGAGGGGACAGGAGTGAAGCAACTATTTCAGCAAAGAAGGGAGGAATAGAAGGTGCCGAGCCAAAGAGGAAGGCCTAATGGAGCAAGGCTTTCTGTTCCTATTACTGGGGTAAAAAAATCACTGCTCCAAAGAACCAGTGCTCTAACAGTAATGCGTGCTTCCCTTTCTTTCAGAGGCACTAGTGGGTGTGCAGGCAGAAGGAAGTATGGCCTGTGTGCCTTGTTGTTTCTGTGTAGTCCAGGACCATGGGAAGAGTCCCTGAGTCCCAAGTAGCAGTGCTCTGACTATTTGGACACACCCTTACATGAGCTCTAGTTTTGAGGTAGAACTTCAGGTGAAGTGTCACTTGTTAGAGAAATGCTAATAAGAAGCAATATCTTGAAAAAGATAAAAAGAGAAAAATTGGAAATAAAATATTTTCAAGGTCTGAGATTAGGCTGGTTGGCAGGAGGAGGATTTAGAAGAGTCAGGATTTTCTTGGAGTAATCTTGGCAAGAGAGAAGAAGAAAGTTGTAATTAGGATAGATAAACTAGAATTCTGTTCTTGCTTCTAAATTGGTATGGCTCTTCTCCAAACTTAAATGGAAGATCAAGATGCTAGCAAGTGGTTCTGTGGGGTTGGTTATCCAGGACTTTTCTTTAATAAAGTCACATAAACCATGTGGAGCTAAAAATGTATAGACGAGCAGAATCAAAAGCAAGTGATTCTAAGAGTTCGGGGGGGAGGGGGGGGGGGAATGATGATTCCTACACTACAACGCAGCTATTTGTAACTGGATATTTAGGATTTGCAACTTTGTTTTGGAGGAATTTCAGATGGCAAAACAAAATATATTTTCTGCTTTATTCAAGCAGAAAGGGCATTACAAGCTATTTTGAATACTAAAGGAATACTAAATCTCTACCCATTTTGTATGCCCTTGTGATGGGAAAAAGAGCATATAATCTTGTGTCATTAAGATCAAATACCAGTGGTTTAGCCAGGTGTCTCATTTTAATGTCTGCATATCTTGGAGATTTATTACTTAGGAAAGTTTTGGTTCTCTTGTGGATTAGGTAAGTGTGGACAGGGAAATGAGGAAATGGGGGAGAAGTCCCTTTGAACAGTTTGATATTGGTTGTAACAAAATTTGCAGCACTTCATTACGTAAGAATCTGTTGTAAACCAAACAATCCTGGTGGTGGTCTTATGGCCTTTGTTGCCAAAAGAAATAAGGTAAGAATTTCAGCTTTCATTGTAATGAAAACCTCCCACCCTTGTGGTCAGAGGAATAAAACCTTGAATATTTGACACATATGTAAAATGATGGCTCGTCCTACAAAAGTCAAATTAAAAAATAATTTGAAAAAGAAAGTGAAATATCGTCAAGTGTTCTTTTAATAAAACCATTCTCCTGATTTTACAGAGCCCAGCTCCTGTATTTGTTAGTGCTCAGGCTGGTAATACTGAGCGTAAGTCCCAAATATGTCTGCTGGCTCTGTACCAATTTAAGTTAAACAAAAATGTATTATCCCTTCTCCTAAATGCAAGCTTCTGCTGTACCGTATTATGGAACCAAGTTATCTGAGAGTTGCAAAGTAATACCAGATGGCGATTGTAGTTTTGATGGAATTTGTGGTCTCTCTTGTCTTGCCACATGTTTCACCACTTGGAAGCTTCTAAATTATATTGTTCAATTATTCGCCTCCTTGGCTCAATATTCCCTTTCTTTCATTTTTTGGCTTGGTGCAATTCCTCATACTTTCACTAGGTGGGTCCCCACAACAGTGCACTGGGGAAGCAGTGTGTTGAATAGCCTGAACGCGTTTAGGGAGATACATTTGTATCTCCCAGTTTTATCACCACTTTCTTTGGCAGAAGTTCACTGCACCACATGTTTCGATGTACAATTTAGTGATTTAAAAAACTCATTAGAGTGTTGGGAAGTTGTCGTAAAGGAACTGGACGTGGGGATCTTCCTCAGACTATTCCCTTTCTTAACCTATTTCAACTGGAAGTTAAAACAGATGTGCTTTTCTGATAACCAGTCACGTACAGTTCTATCAAGTTTCGTAATTATTTTACCTTTTAGAGGGTGATACAAAGCTGGTTGGTTAGAAAAGTAACATAAATTCTTCCTTTCCAGAATAAAACATTAGTCATCTTTAATGCTTTGCAACTTCCCATACTAGTCAAAACATAAAACAAAAAAACCCCAAAAACACCAAACCAAAAACATAATCTTTTTCCATGTGTGTGAGATATTTCCTGAGTACACAAGAAAATAGAGGCTTTTTAGCTATGAACTTCAGAAATTTTCTTTCCAAGTACAGCAGAAAACTGTAAGTCAGGAACAGGGCAGCTCTTGCTGCTAATTGATATGTAACATAAAATGATGGCTCATCCTACAAGAGTCAAATTAAAAAATAATTTAAAAAAGAGGCAAAGTGAACTATCTTCTAGTGTTATTTCTTAATGGGTTTTTTTTGTTTGTTTGGGTTTTTTTTATTACCCTGCTAATTTTAATAGTTGTGTCTTCACCCGGCAAAGAAAGAGGATCAATTAACCTGCAGAGAGCTCTATACTGTCATGTCCAGGCTGTTTCTGACATTCAGGCTTGTACACTTAAAGCTAGCTCTCTTTCTAGTGTAGAATAGATAACTCTTACCTCTGGTGGGGCTTATCTAAAGATATCTTTTCAATGCCCACTTCTCATATCTTGGCACCTACGGAAAAAGAATCAAAACAGCCAATTTCAATTATTGGGAGGTTTGGTTGTATTTTTTCTTCTTCTTTTGTTCCCCCTCTTATCCAAGCTCATTAAGTGAATCTATTTCATCTGCTTATTTGACCTGGCAAGACAATTCATGTGGAAGTCTAGCAAGAAGTGCAAATTTTGTGATTTAGGTTTAGAGGGCAAAGAAAGTTTTAGAAAATTCTTGCATTATGTATTTCAAAGATAAGCTGAAAACTAAAATTGATTATTTTCTTGCTCAGTAACCAACTTATATTAAATAAAACTGATAATCATCACTGAGTATATTTAAATTCAGAAATCTTGGTCTGTCAAATAACTAATGCAAGATAAGAGAAAGGCTGTCACAGTACGCGGAGGCACAGTGGTACTTATGTCAGAGATCTGGCTCAAAATTAATCCTCAAGAGTGACTATAGCATCTGATTTCCTGGTTTTAGCAAGTAGGTAGATAGAGTTTTCTGTGTTTTGGCCAAACCAGTTTTAACGGTCTCCTTGTCTTCATTTTGCCGGCAAGAATCCCAACTTGGTAAAAAATAGCTTCTATATTGTTTTAACTTATTTATGTCTCTAAGTGATTGTTATGAGCTCCAATAGTTATCTCTTCATCATCAAGCTAGTATCACTTACAATCTCCATTCTTCAGCTCTGGGCCAAATGTACATTTAGGCTGAGTGCAAATGCTCTAGGAATCCAGGACAATGAGGAACATGAGAAATTCTGATAACACGTTGATTCAGATTTGGAAAGGCCTTGTGTGTTGTAGCCTGGAGACTTGATCTGGCAAGGGGATCTCATGCTCTCCTGGATTAGAGTCACGCTTCTGCATCCCTGGGCAATTACACAAAGTGTAGTGGGTGTGCTCATCATTTTTACTTCCAGAGTTACAAACCACAAAGCCAGACGTACCAGGTGAGGTTGGGCTGCTCACACTTGTCTGGCACCATCATTTCCTCTGGGAAAATGGCAAAAGCAAATAGCAACTTGCCTGTTTGCATGTAGGCGTTATCCTCCTGAGAATGTATAATTTGGCACCGTGCGCAAGTGAAGTTCAAACATCTTCAAGCTATGAGTTGTTGACGACATCTCTCGGAATAGACATATGAACCACGTAAAGCAGTTTTGGTGCTTCCTTATCTCAACATTATCTTCAAAAACTGTAATGGTTCCCAAGGCACTAAGTCACCCTGGTTGGGGGAATATGCTTACAGCAAGGAGTGTTAGGCACTTAACCTTTGTATCAAACCCCTTGTCCATGGGCAGAGGGTAACAACGCTTACCAGCCTCATCAGGGCCCTGGGTGATGCAAAGCACACTTAAACTTCTGCGTGCATTCATGAGTGCTTATGTATTGCTGCCCCACAGTGGCTGTGTTTACAAAGGGTATAATCCTCACAACAAATGCAATGGTGAACATTTCAAATAGCAGTTTCTCAGTCAGGTTATTAGCTGTGCAAAATGGGCGTTGCATTTAGACTGGTTCCCTGTTTACTACTCAGAATTTGCATGCAGTTAAGCGTAGCTGGTGGTGTCACACCTATATTACTAGTGATGGGCCTGTCCCTTCATAGGAGGTAGTATAGAAGTGCCAAGTATCACTCCTGTAATGAAATCAGAGGGAGGTAAATATACCATATAAATATTCCAAGGCCTCTTGAGACTGAGAGTCAGCAAGTGAACCTTGGCTACAACACAGAAAATTTGAAAGCTGTTAATAAAGAGGATTAAAGTGGTAGGCATTCTCTGGGCTATAGCAGGATTTAACAAATGCCTGCGAATGTAATGTTCAATAGGACTCCAAGGCAAAGCTCAAAAAACTTGGAGACTGCACAGAGGGAGAAGAGAAAGCAGCCCAGGATCATGTTACTCATCTGATTGCAAAGGGCTCTGTTTTCAGCGCTGCCCCCAGGGCTTTACCTGATCTATCCAAATAGGAGATGTCTACCCTTCCCACCCTGCAATCATTCATACATAAACAACTCTAAATACTTTTCTGACTGTTCTGCCAGTTTCAGCTCTTCTTGCTTATTCAGTGCCTGCTCTCCTGCCAAAACAACAAACTGAGCTCGTGTGGGTTGTGGTTGGGGGCAGAAGCAGGCAACAGCGGTCTGCTCATTTCCTTTGTTTTTCACGTTTCTCTTTGGCCTTTCCTTGGGTAAAATCCAAGGGATGGATCATTGCTGGTTCCATCATGATGCAGAAGGAACAGGCATCACTTTTCAAACAATGACAGCTTTATGAAGCTTAACAGTCGCAGCCAAAGTCTTGATGCTATCATCAGACATGTCTTTCTTCCCTGTCCCTGCAGGTGACTGCAGCTGGCAGCAGATCTTTTGACAGTCAGATTTTGTATGTTATCTCTGTTGGACCAAGCCTTTAAATAATTGGATGGGAAGATCTGCGAAACAGATATGCTATTTCAGGGCATAAATAATGTGCTGAGTGCTGCAGAAAGCCCTTATTTAATTTAGTTCGATTTGGTTCAAACATGGTCATCTGGTTTGGCTTCCAGCCAGGATTTCTGTAGATGTATGCCATTTCTTCTTAGACCAACAACTGTCATATACAAATCACTTCTCACTGTGCCTCCATTGCTCAGCTCTTCAGTGGGAATAAGAAGATGTTCTTGACTTACAGGAAAGAGAGATAAGGAGTGATGGGAAGTAGGTTTATGAGATTTTGCTTTTCTAGTAACGGAGATCCGTATAAATAACTGAAACACAGGACTGAAATGGTGAGAGCAGTTGCTACCAAGAGCAGAGAAATGTGGAGAGCGTTGCTGGTACACTGCCATCAAATCACATCGTATAATACGGAAATCCATCCCTGTGAAGAAAGCCAGACCATGCAAAGTAAAAACTATTTAACCTGTCAGAGTTAAAGTGGAACTTAAGTTTTGGGTACTCTGTCTGACAAAGTCACCGTGATGCTTTAAAGAAGTTTAATCCATCAGTTTGCGTATTGCCACTTGTGATGATTACTCAGAGCTTCATTTTAGGTCACAAAGTACTTTTGATAGTGATCAACATCACATTTTAATCTGCAGGTATTAGCCCAAGGCTATTTCTTTGCTTCCACCACACCAAAAGTATTTAGCTAAACAACAAAAAGAACCTCAACAAAGTACGCGCACGGTCCTGTTTGCCTTTTTTTATTCCCCCGCCCTTTTTTACAAAGGGGCAATTTCAGCTACCTGGCCTTTTCTGGAATGCAATCTGGGAGGTGATTTCATTTTGCTGTGTAAAGAGGAATGGCACGATCCTAGCAGTGACAGCATCCTGCCAGCTAGCGCTGCCACCAGCGTACCAGCAATAGCCATCAGTCTGAGGACCAGTAGTTCCCTAACAGCTATGGATCAAAGACAGCAAAGAAGCATAAGATGATTTGACCTACGGCATTTTAGGATATTTGTTTGCTTCCCAGAGTCAGGGAGGCTCTGGATTCCTTGGCGTCTGGTTGAGCCAGGGAGGTAGATTAACTGAAGGACTGTTACTGTTTTGTCTTGGGTGAGGCCTTCTGGGCAGCCAGCTGTTTTATTTTGTGTATTGCACAAAAGGTTGCTTTAAAACTGCATGTTCTAGGGATGCAGGGTTCGAAGCAAGAAGGTAAGCTGTGTGATATTTTTTTCCTTTACACTGAAGCCTTCGGTAGCCAACGTTGTTGGCAAAAAGCAGGCAGAAGAGAGAACCTTAGAGTATTATCCTTAGAGTAATGGTAATACACATTGCCCTGTCATGCAGAGTTTAAGCCAGAAGGGTCCAGTACAATATGGTGCTAAGGGCCTGATTTTAAAATCATTTAGCTGCCTGTCCTTAGCTGCTACGCGTTGCTTTTAGAGCAATGTAATATGCTGAACAGTTCTGAAAGTAGAATCCAAAAGCCTAATGCTGTAGCTGTACTACAATTACCATGCTTTTGTGTACACAATGAGCTCCACTGACTTCAGCTGGTTTCTCCATAGGAAAAAGTGTTCACCTGGAATTAAATGCTTATCTGTTTGCAGATACTAGATCATTCGTGTCCTACGTGCTGTCCAGGAGAGAGCCTGAACAAAACCAGGAGAAATTGTAAGGTCAGTGATATTTGTGTGAACCGCACGACGTGTGCTTTCTCAGATCGTACTTCTATAATGCAATGTTCTTGTAACACAGTTCTTACTTTCTTCCATGTTCAAAAGCAGAAAATTCTTGTGTGCTTTCTGCAGTATATCCCTTCCTGCCAAAGCTGTCTCAGAACAGAAGGAAAAGACAGCTTTGCTTTTCCAGCTATGACTTTTTAGAACATTTTTGTCTGATTGTGTTAGGCTCCCAGAGAATGTTTCATGGATATGTGGCATGTTATATCTGTTAAGTCCTTCATCATTCCGCAGCACTTTGAAATAGGGAAGACTGAAAAGCCCTGGGTTACAAAGGAGAAAACAGTAGCACAGAACTTAACCTCCATAAGATTTATCTTGGACAAAGTTCCCACATGGGAGGATCCTGTTGCCTTCTTTGTTCTTGCCTCAGACCACCAATGTCCGTGACGTTGAACAAACCATGTGGGATGGGGTCCATGCTGAGGACAGGGGGCAAGAGACCTGCTGTAGCTCCCACTTACTGCAGTCAAAACTGTGAGCACATGGTACTCTCAAAATGCAGGTCTTAAATGATATGGCAGTAGACATCTTCTAACTGTTTGTAAGAAAACTGACAGTGGGCATCTCGGTTATTTTGCCAGTTTGGTTTCTTCATGACTGGAAGATAGGGAATGTGGTACAATAGCAGATACATCACCCAATTTGGGGTACCAAGTAACGCATTTGTGTGAAAGTCTTGACCTGCCTTAGGTTTTTTATGCAAACAATAATGAACGAAAAGCATAATTAATAACCGTATTAGTAAGTTAATGATTAATTTACTTTAAAATGTTGGCCTTCAGATTGCCATTAGAAGGCATTTGAGCTAATATAGAGGTCTCAGGATTCTTATTCCAGGTTCCTTGCACACCTGTCTGTCTGTACTAATCAAATTCTTGAGATTTGCCTCACAGCTGTTAAGAAACAGAAGCTTTACTCTTTAATAGCATGTACACATGCATTATATGGCCAGGTTAAGGTCCATACTGCTAAAAGAAACATAGGCATCTCAGGTTTCCAGGTTTATATATAGATTTTTTCTGATGCAACAAAATGAAAAACAAACTCATAAGGCATGTGGAGCTATGCCAAACTGCACATAAACACACTTTAACCCCCAAGACAATATAAACAGAAAAGCATTTGCTTCATCCAGGCTTCTGTCCTAGATTTACCCAGTCAGTTCCAGACTCTTCTTGGTTTTCCTGTCAAGTTTCTGGATCTAATTAGATCCACTTTCATCTCACTAACGTATTACATGAGATATGTAACATTAGAGAATCTCACCAGTATGAGTTGAGATGTAACTTAGATTGTCAGCTTAAAAAATAGCATTGTAGTGTGACCCTAAATCTCCAACCCCTCCATGACATCACTGCTTGCCAAGGAGACTTGGACTAAAACTTGCTAAGCAAGAGTTGTTTTGCACCCCAGGAACCTGTGCTGTCTGCCTGTGGCTCAGACCTTGCAGCTCAGTGGTAGATACCGCTCGTGACTGGTGGGAGTCCCACAAGTGGTGTGCGATAAGTATTGCAGGAGTTTGCCATTCACCCACCAAATAATAGATTCATGACACTGAAAGGAATGCTGTATTCATGTGTCAGATGTGTAGATTTTGCTTTACCACTATGGAGGATTTAGGAATAAAACAACACTTAAGAACACAAGATTTTCAATAATGGAGAAAATTACAAAAAGATACAAGATGGGTCACTATGGTTGTGTTTGGCAATAAAGCCCTTTCATAGCTGCTCCAACATGTCATGCAGTAAGAGGCTGGCAGACTGCTTAGTTTCTGCTGTCTATATCACACTTGGTTGCCCTAGAAAACTTTAGAGTTACATCTTTCATGTTCTACTGATAAAGAGGTTACTCAGAGTCTCCTGGAATGGCTGTCCTAGCCTAAAGCAAGCTGTCTTGTCACCTGCCCTGCTAACACTTTCCCTTCTTATCTCTTACGATAGGACACTTGGACTCATGTTAATGAAGGAGATCAGGTAATTTCTGTACACTACTGTCTTTAAAGTGCCCAATTAATTTTTCTGTTGTACACTTTGATTAGAACACATTTTGGCTTCAGTTTTTAATTGGTTTTGGTTTGGTTTGGGTTTTTTTTTCCTTTAGAAAAGGTGCTAAATTTTGCAAAACATAACTTATATAATGTGCAATTCATAAATAATAAGTAATTATTATAATTCCATTTGAAAATGCAGCTGAAATTAGCTCATTCTAGGAATTTAAATATGATACGTGAAGGTAAATGGATGGCAAAACTGAGAAATGGAGTTTCTAGAAAGACAGTTTCAGGAGCTCGTAGTTACAGAGCCCTTTTTCTTCTTGAGCCCCTCACACCTCTGTTAGCAAGGAGGTGGGAGAATTTAGCCACTAGATATATTGAATGTACCACTCAAGGGTTCTTTGGTTTTGGGTGCACGGTTGTGTATAGGAGTGTACAGTCCTCATACCTTTACACCTCTGGTGTAACCTTTTTCAGGTGTTTTTACCTCTGTAAGATTTTGACCTTGGTACAGAATAAACATGGTCTTAGCACAGTATGATGGCCTGTAATACAGTCCTCCTTGCATTAAAACTGCCTGTATCTGATACAAGAGTACAAAGTTCAGGCAGTTTGTTGAAGGTTGAACTGGACTGTTCTGATACAATTTTCTTTATCTTATCAAAGGTCCCTCAATGAGCCAGGTGAGTCCAGACTACTTTTTGGTCTCTGGTCCCTTGGTTCAGTCTTTGTCTTCAAGCTGAGTGAGTCAGTTTGCTATTGTCTGGCCACCATTCCCTAATTTTCCACCTATTTTTCTCTCTGGTCATTTTTGTCTGTGACAATATGTTAGGAATATTTTGTTCACAAAACTCTGACTTGCCTTAATCCGTCTCAGAATAAAACCTTTCTTTCTCACATTTTCCTAGTTCTGTCTCTGAACGTAACCACAAAAATTTTGATTGCTGTGTGTACTTTGCCCGGCCATTTCAGGTTCCCTGCCACTTCATTTCTTATGCACAAAATCAGACTAAACCTGTCTGCTGTTTCCCCACTTACATTTCTATGTCCTCAAAATTATGATTGTATATTAAACGATGATTGTATATTAAATAGCAATTGCATCTTCACAGGGATAGTCACAGCTGTGGTAGGCACCAGTAGCCTGAAAAAGCGGGTTGTAAATTTGGCCCGTTACATTTGTTACATATCTCTGATCTGAGAAGTGTTAGAATCACAGTTTAAGACCATCCAGACTTAAGTGAGGCTGGTGGGTACATGTTGAATGCCAGCCTGGGACTGCTATGAAACGAAAATAATTTTCGTATGTTTAGTCCAGTTGTATTTCTCATTATGTGTGGCCAGTGGCTCATTTTTCTGAAAGGCCTCTCTTTGGTCAACTTACTTTCCAGCTGACCTTATAAGATTGCAATATGTGTCTGAAAAATCAATTAAAAAAGAACAGAAATACACTTCTATTATATATTAACATGTGTCCTTGTAAAGAAAGGCCATGATCTGGGTATGCAAAGGCTAATAATTGACCAACTTGTGGTGCCATAATATTTGTTCTGTTTATTTTCTTTGCAGAAAGCATGCAAACACTTTGGAGGGACACTAAAAAAAAAACTGCGGAGTGCTCATACCAAGTTTAAATAGGCACATTTTAAAATGTTGAGCAATGATTATCAATGATTATCACAAAGGGCTCCAAAACTCTTCTAACAAAAGAGAAAGTGTAGATTTTAATACATTAAAGGTAATGTATGAAAAATAGGTTTACTTTGGCTCATTGTAAGACTACAAAAAAAGTTGAAGATCTGATGTGATAAAGGCACATGAAAAGACTGGTTTGTGGTTTTGTGTTACTCACAAGAGACAAGTTCAGCATTTGGCTTCAGGAAGTTTCTGAGGGCTCCATGAGGTGCTCAGCATTTACACAACTGTGTCTGCAAACCACTATAAAACTGAAGCCTAACTGTGACATTTGACTTGGAGGAGAAGCTCAGCTCTCAGTGACTTGCAGTGTTTTGGGGGGACAAAGAGGGCAACACATTCCTGTGTCAATACTAGTGGCAGAGGGCATGTAGCCTGGGACTGTCATGTCTAGTGGCAGCTGAGAACTGATTTGGCCTCCACACTTGTTTGCTTTCCTTAACTTGTGTGCTTTTTTTTTTTGTTATTCACTGATTGTACTCCTTTTCGTCCAACTAGAATTGCCTTGCGCCCTAGAAGTATTCCGCTTCCAAAGATTTCATACCACAGGACTATTTCTTCCCTAAAATACTCTGAGCTATTACAAAAAGATTTACTTTCATTACAGTAATCTTTACCAGGCTAATTGATATTTGGTTGAGAAGTCATTCTGAATTGCTACGCTCATGGTGGTGTCATACCTTCCTGGCTTAATGGTACTTCCAGGAGATGCCAGGACCTCTGAAAGAGGCTTATAATGTTCAGAACTATCTCACAGCCCGTAGGACTATGGTAAAATGAGTTACTCTCATCCTTTCCCAGTGAATTTTGGGAGAACTTGCCTTTCCTTCAGGGCAAGCACATATATTCTGGGAAAACTTCAGAGGACTTGGAGCGTTTCAATAGTTTAGCTTCTATCCACATTATTCTAAGCAAATAATGGTCTTTCACTCAAGTTAGTAAAATCTTTAATTTCAGTTTAGAACTCAAAACGAGACTGATAGATGAGCTAATCTGTGGTGCTTTCAACATAGGCTTTCTAGCTTGAAAGCACCAAGATCTTAGGGTTACTTTGTTTTTCAGTGAAGAAGAGGTAAGCTGGGGGCTATATCTGAACAACATAATGGCAGGGCAGACTCAGCTGTAGTATCCAGCTGTGAATCTGACACTGATCTTTTGGTAGTCATACCTTGTTGGGCCTAATTCTGAGATCAATGTTTACATCCTGTGTGGGAACATATTCCAGTCATCTGTTATTACCCACACCGTATTGTATATAATCCCTTTCATTAATATATTGCAGGTTTGTGGTTTTTTTGTGGGTTTTGGGGGTTGGTTCCCCCCCCCCCCCCCCCCCAGTTTTTCATTGAAAATCCATTTCAGAACTTGCTTGCTTTTAAATATAAGAAGCTTCTTCTAATTCCTGGACTGAATGTATACTTTCCTTTTTTATTATTATTTTTACATTTTCTCTTGTGTCAACTTTAGATTTCAGCTTAATTGATTTGAGTTAGAGGTGAGAACACTTTCAGAGTCAGGCTGGTGCTTTTGGAAGAACTTATAAATCTGTAATTCCAGTGCTCTTCTAGTTTTCTTCAAGGAGAAAGTACGTGTTTCCTCCTGCCCACTGATTCTTTGATACCAAGAGCTTTTTATTTGCTTAAAGCAATTCTTCAGTTTTGGGAGTTTGTTTTAATTTGGCTTTTGTGACTTGAAATATCTGGTCTCTTGTAGTAGATATTAAAGAGAAAAACAGCATACAGTACTCAGGATCAACTTTGCTAGTGATTGCTTACCCAGAGGATATATAATGAAGTGGCTTTACTGTGAAAAGAGTTAGAGAGATGATTTTTTACAGATAAGAAAATGGTATCCTTCACTCAACATTACCATTGAAGCTGTAATTTTTTGTGTGATACAGTGATAAGTGTTAGTGTGAACTTTGATATGTATATATTTGCTTGGGTATTGGGATTTCCTTAGCTTCTCTTCTAGTGCTAATGAGCAGACTGCACTAAAAATATTTTTCCTGAAGTTGCCCTAATTTCATGGGACATCTGTGTTCTGGTAGGACTAAGCCTTTTGCTAAGGGATTACTGTCAGATTCTGAAGAGATGAATGGGAAAAGTTGTCCCTTCATCTCCAAACAGCTAAAAATTAAATGTCCAAGTTTCCACTCCCAGGAGTCAAGCCTTTCTGCTGAGTTGAATGATAGCAAACCTTAGGGATTTGAAGAATAGTGTAATTGTTCGTCCAAACACCAGAAAGTAAATTCTGAGTATGAAGTACCTAAGAGTGGCATCTGAATAACAAATCTGAATATTCCATTAAATCAAGCACATTGTACCAAGTACTTTGCATTTTATTTTGGCAGTGGGATAATATTTTTTTTTAATATGGATCCTGAAGTCCTGATAAAAACAAAACTTCTGTTATGATAAGATTGCAGGATTAGCCCCAATGTTGGTAATTAATGGCCTGCTTCCAGCAAAAAAATATCAACACTTCTTCCTCACTAGAAAATATAGTTACCTTGGGGCCAATTTTGTATGAGTTGGCGGGGAATGTAGCAGCAGCAATGGTAAGTCCCGTGGCTGGGAGCTAGATTGGGTCAGACAAGGGGTTTTCCAGAGACAGGGAAGCCTGAGGAACAGCAGAGTAACTGCCAGGTCCCAGCAGCTCTCGCAAGCAAGGCTGACACGGCTTGGGCATTGCCAGGAGCAACCACGGGAGATTTGAATGGCCCTGAGGAGTGTGAGCGACTAGGGCATAGTGCGGCAGTTTGCACGGCAGTTCATGTGGAAGGGTGCTGCACCCTGATCATGGGTCCACAGCCCAGAGAAGTGCTCTAGGTCTCTGCCAAAATGGTGGGCAGTCACCTCAGAGCTAAAACCAGTGTTGCTACAGAGAAAGCCGCAGCAATGTCTGATGCTTCCACCCAGACGGAACTGGTAAGGAAGGAGGCTTCAGTACAGGCAGTAAGTTGCAGCGAGTGCCCAGACCCTTCTCCTGGTGAAAAGGTAAGTACCCGCACAAGGTGTACACAGGTTGACGATCTGTTGCATCAGGTGGCCAAGTTGCAGGAAACAGTTAAAAGCTGGCGCAGTATGAGTGGAGCTGAGGCAGAGATAGGTAAGTGGTTTCAGAACCACATTCCAGTAGCAGAAACCACTGAGAACAAGGCACCTTGGACCCTGGTGACCCAAAAAAGCAGGGCTCCACTTTAGTCTTCACCCTCCAGCATCGCTAGCAATAACAGATATGAAGCTTTAACAGCTGCAGACACTCACGAGCAAGGTCCACAAGGTGCAACTGTACCAGCAGCACAGAGTGGATACCGTAAAAAGAAGAGATGAGTGCTAGTAGTGGGTGACTCTGTTGAAAGGCACTGAGGCGCCCATCTGCCAACCTGACGGGGAGTCACGAGAAGTTTGCTCCCTTCTGGGAGCTATGATCTGAGACATCACTGAGAGGGTGCCACAATTTGTCAAGAGCAC
Organism: Phalacrocorax carbo; assembly: GCF_963921805.1. Lineage (NCBI taxonomy): Eukaryota > Metazoa > Chordata > Aves > Suliformes > Phalacrocoracidae > Phalacrocorax > Phalacrocorax carbo. The sequence goes on from NC_087514.1 coordinate 160,583,567, forward strand.
AAACTACTATCTGCTCTTACTATTCCATGTGGGCACAAATGATGCTATAAACCAGAGCCTGGGCAGAACCAAGGAAGACCATAAAGCCCTGGGGGAACAAGTGAAAAATATCAGTGCCCAAGGCATCTTCTCCATTTTACCAGTTGGAGAAAAATGGGCAGCCAGTAATAGACAAATAATGCAAATAAACTCTTGACTACATGGCTGGTGCCGTCGTGAGGGTTTTGGCTTTTATGACAATGGGTCTTTCCCCAGCAACCATAGCCTGCTAGGAATGGATGGAATCCACCTGTCTAGAAGGGGCAGAGGATTCTTTGGCATCAGGCTGGCCAACTTGATGAGACAGGCTTTAAACTGAAGGACCTAGGGAGAGGGGTCCAAGGTGGCAATGCTAATGCCATCACATCCAACAGGGGAATAAGCCAGGCCAACCAGAGCAGCGACAAAGGTGCCTTAGCTGCCTCAGAAGATGACAATCAGAAGACCAGCTACCTCAAGGTTGTGTATGGCTGTAGCAGATCCTCATGCACCCTTCCAGGGAAACCTGCGTGCTCAATTACCTCTGAAATGACTGTACACCAATGCCCACAGCGTGCAGAATAAATAGGAGGAACTAGAGACCTGTGTGCAGTCACAGGGCCACAATCTGATTGCAGTTAGAGAGACATGGTGGGATAGCTCGCGTGACTGGAATGCTACAATGGATGCCTACAGGCTTTTTAGGAAAGACAGGTCAGCAAGGCGAGGCTGGGGAGTTGCTCGTTATATGAGGGAGCAACTGGAATTTATCAAGCTCTGCCTAGGGATGGAGGAAGAATAAGTTGAGAGCTTATGGGTAAAAATTAAGGGGCAGGCAAATATGTGTGACACTGTTGTGGGCGTTTGCTACAGACCACCTGATCAGGAAGAGGAAGTCAATGAGGCCTTCTACAGACAGATGGAAGTAGCCTCGCAATCACAGGCCCTGGTTCTCATGGGGGACTTCAACCACCCTGATATTTGCTGGAAAAGCAACACACCGAGGTATGCATGATCCAGGAGGTTCCTGCAAAGCATCAAGAATAACTTTTTGACACAAGTGGTGGAGGAGCCAATGAGGCGAGATGTGCTGCTGGACCTTATGCTAACAAAGAAATTCTAGCTGAGGATGTGAGAGTTGGGGGTAACCGTGGCTGCAGTGACCATGAGATGGCAGAGTTCAGGATCCTGCGTGGTAGAAACAGGGCAACAAGTAGGATTACAGCCCTGGACTTCAGGGGAGCCAACTTTGGCCTCTTCAAAGACCTGCTTGGAAGAATCCCATGAGTTAGGTCTCTAGAAGGTAGGGGGATCCAAGAGAGCTGGTCAGTATTCAAGTAACACTTCCTCCAAGCTCAAGATCAGTGCATTCCTATGAGGAAGAAGTCAGGCAGAGGGGACAGGACACCTGCATGGATGAGCAAAGAGCTTCTGGAGAAAGTAAAATGGAAGAAGGAGGTTTAGAGTATGTGAAAAAGGGGGCTGGCTGCTTGGGAGGAATATAGGAACACTGGCAGTATATGCAGGGATGTAACGAGGAAGGCCAAGGCCCACTTGGAACTAAATCTGGCAAAGGATGTCAAGGATAACAAGAAGGACTTCTTCAAATACATTAGTAGTAAAAGAAAGACTGGGGAAACTGGGCCCACTGCTGACTGAGGTGGGTGCCCTGGTGACGCAGGATGCAGAAAAGCCAGAATTACTTAATGCCGCCTTTGCTTCAGTCTTTACTGCTAAGGTTGGTCCTCAGGCATTCCAGCCCCCAGAGGTGAGAGAGGAAATCTGGAGAAAGGAAGGCTTCCCTGTGGTTGACGAGGATTGGGTTAGAGATCATTTAGGCAAAGTGGATCCTCACAAATCCATGGGCCCCAATGAGATGCATCCATGAGTGCAGAGGGAGCGGGCGGATGATGTCAATAAGCCACTGTCCATCATCTTGAAAGATCATGGAGGACAGAAGAGGTGCCCGAGGACTGGAGGGTAGCCAAAGTCACTCCAGTCTTCAAAAAGGACAAGAAGGAGGACCCAGAAAACTATAGGCCAGTCAGCCTCACCTTCATCCCTGGAAAGGTGGTGGAGCAGTTCATCCTGGAGGTCATCTCCAGGTATGCAGAGGAAAAGAAGGTTATCAGAAGTAGTCAACATGGATTCACCAAGGGAAGATCATGCTTGACCAACCTGATAGCCTTCTATGGTGGCATGACTGGCTGGGTAGATGAAGGGAAAGCAGTAGATGCTGTTTACTTCGACTTCAGCAAGGCTTTTGACACTGTCTCCCTTAACATCCTCATAGGTAAGCTTAGGAATTGTGGGTTAGATGAGTGGACAGTGAGATGGATAAAGAACTGGCCGAATGGCAGAGCTCAGAGGGTCATGATCATCAGCACAGAGTCTGGTTGGAGGCCCATAACTAGTGGTGTTCCCCAAGGGTCTCTGCTGGGTCCAGTCCTATTCAATGTATTCATCAGTGACCTAGAAGGGACAGAGTGTACCCTCTACAAGTTCGCTGATGATACAAAAGTGGGAGGAGTGGCTGAAGGTTGGAGAGCTGGGCCGAGGGGAACCTGATGAAATTCAACAAGAGCACGTGTAAGGTCCTGCCCCTGGGGAGGAACAACCCCCCGCACCAGCAAAGGCTGGTGGCTGAACTACTGGAAAGCGGCTCTGCTGAGAAGGACCTGGGAGTGCTGGTGGGCAGCGAAATGACCCTGAGCCAGCACTGGGCCCTTGGGGCCAAGGGGGGCAGCGGTGTCCTGGGGTGCATGAAAAGGAGTGTGGCCAGCAGGGCGAGGGAGGTTCTCCTCCCCCTCTACTCTGCCTTAGTGAGGCCACATCTGGAGTCCTGCGTCCAGTTCTGGGCTCCCCAGTTCAAGAAAGATGGGGAACTACTGGAGAGAGTCCAGCGGAGAGCTGTGAAGATGATCAGGGGACTGGAGCATCTCCCTTGTGAGGAAAGGCTGAGAGACCTGGGTTTGTTCAGCCTGGAGAAGAGAAGACTGAGTGGGGATCTCATCAATGATTCTAAATATCTGAAGGGTGGGTGTCAGGAGGATGGGGCTAGACTCTTCTCAGTGGTGCCCAACGCCAGGCCAAGGGGCAACGGGCACAAGCTGGAACACAGGAAGTTCCACCTGAACATGAGGAAAAACCCCTTCCCTGTGCGGGTGCCAGAGCAGGGGCACAGGCTGCCCAGGTAGGCTGTGGGGTCCCTTCCCTGGAGACATTCACACCCCACCTGGACACGTTCCTGTGCCCCCTGCTCTGGGGGTGCCTGCTCAGGCAGAGGGGTTGGACGAGATGATCTCCAGAGGTCCCTTCCAACCCCTGCCATTCTGTGATTCTGTGATTCTGTGAACGCTTGAGGCTGGTTTGAAATATGCACACATATGGCACTTACGCACATATGTTTATGTCTGTATATTAGAAATTCTGTATCTTTGCCTTGGCATTGCCTTTAATATAAAATTAGACCTGTTTGTGGTGATTTTTACATATGGATGGTTCTTCTATATCCTTAATTAGTTATACATTATTTAATTACTCTTGTAGTATATGCTAGTCAAAATACAGATGTGTTACATTTCGGATTTGGAGTTCCCAGGCACAAAATGCTTGCCATTATAATCTCCTAGGTATTAAATATAAGTTCAGATATTAATAAGTCTGATACTTCTAAATAACTGATAATTCTACTATAGGTTCAGATAATAATGCTCGGTAGTGTTTACTACTGTGCAACAAAACAAAATCTTCACATGATAAGCCATCAGGAGTAGTCATGATGAGCAGGAAGAAATTTGACAGGAGAATGACTGCTCTCTCCCTCCTTTCACCCAAGCTCTTGTGGTCTCATAACTGCTTACCAGGACACACTGGAGTGGAACACTGAGACTCTTGGTACCCTTCACCTGATGATCATCTCCCAGTGGAAATGGGTCTTTTGTGGACTACAGTAATGCTGAGTGATAATGAACAAATTTCACTCCGCTTAGAAAATCTCCCATGTTTCCCACCTACATTTTTATGTATACCAGAAAATAAATTTATATTTTAAAAAAACATAAGTTCCAGGTTATATATTTCCTGTCTTCCAGGACGCTTGGAGAGATGCTTGCAGAAACAGATGCAGAAGTTATTTGCATCTCACCTGATACGGGGATTTAATGTTCTTGTTTCAGTCTTCCTCCTGCTATTCATTCTCCTCCAGTATGTAGGTTCTGTTCCTCTCATACAAGTATTTGCTGATTTTAGTCTTCTGTCATACAGCAGTACCACTTTTTCACACTAGGAGCTCTGCTTTGTTGCAGGATTTTAGTTCATGATTAAGCATTGCCAGATCTAGCTGCTCTGTGAATAGGGAAAGGTGCTGGAAGAGGAGGAGACGTGGCCCTTTGCTTGGCCTCAGTCCAATCATGTCACTCCATTCAAGAGTCCTGTATTAGTGATGCTAAGGGGATGCTACAGTCCTTTCAGCCTTTTAACTTTCCACCAATTCTCCTGCTAAATAAACACCTGATGATCTTTGTCTCTAAGTTACACTCAAGAACATGCTTCCTTTTCGGGTTTGCTCTTAGTCTGTAGGTGGGGACCTCTCAGGGCAGGCATGAGGGCATTTTAGGACTTTATTATAACACTTTACATGCTATTTTGCAAGATTTTTACTAAGAAGCTGCCTTTCTTTCAGTCTGGTTGGCAGCTGTCTGTCACATATTCTAGCTGGGAGAGCTTTCTGCATTGATTCTTGGCCAGTTTTCTCCCCAGCACCTGACCCCGTCACTCACTGTTGGAAGTGTGACTTCCTTGGTCTGTAGAATTGGATGTGACCTTGACATCTATTCTTTCCCAGCAAGTCTTTTGTATCCTATCCCTTCATGATTCCTGCAGGCAATTGCACTGTATCGATACTTCCTATTGTCTTCCACCCTTCCCCAGCACTTTGTGTGAGCTTCTGACTGTGTCCTCATTCGCTAAGACAAGAGATATTCCTGCTGGTTACTTCTGTTTGTTTGACTCCCTAAGCTGATTGCTGAATAAGGAGTAAACAGCACAAATGGGGAAGTCAATTTGACTTAAAATAACATGAATTCAAGACTGTTGTTCTCTGTGCTCTCCCCACAACGCTGAGTAGCCAGCTGGGTAGACCGACTGCTTTCTGTTGCAAGTAATTAAGTTGTCCATAATGGGGACCTATCAGTTACCATTTACAAAGGTAAGAACTACTTTTTTTTAAATTGGTTTTCTTTTCATTTTATGGGGGACATTCAGTAGAAAATACTCTGATTGCATGGCCAGCATACCTCTGAGGATTCATGTTAACTGTACCTTGTGCCTTTCATGTGTTATTTTGTGCCCTAATTAGAAACATTACAACTATAACCTCTTCATCAGGGACAGAACACAATTAAAAAATGATGGGTTTTTTTGGTTTTGTCTTCTATCTCCAACACCTAGAATTTCTCCTTGAGCCATTCCTTTTCTTTAACTTGCTTTTATCCTACATGTATCTACTGAGCTTATACACATCTCTAGTGTTGGCTTTTCATTTTTCATTTAAGACTCTGAAGTTCAGGTACTTTGCATAACAAGACATAATCAAAATTTTAACTAAGAAAAGAATATCAATCTCATTGAAGCTACACTAAATCACGCTAACTAACATCTGCTGGGAGTTCTTTCAATATAGGGATGGGAGCAGCTTTATGTACTAGGGTCGTCTCTAGACATTCATTCCTTCTAAAACTCTTCTGATAAGATTTTAGACCATCATCTTCAGAAAAATGTTACAGTTATTTTGAGATATTTCAAAACAAAAGTTCTTCCTGACATAAAATTATATTGCCATAAATCTTCACTTACTGTCATTTTGCCATTTTCTAACACTGCTGGAGACATGTAAAGCTATTCTCCTGGCTTTGGAATCTCAGACTGAGTTGAAAAATGTCATGTATTAAACCTGCACTTGCTACATTATAAATACATACTTCTTTTGGAATTCCATTGTTGCTATGGTAATGCACAATCTACAGTCTTTAACTGGATATATCCATCACCATTCATGAGTCAGAATGATTTGCTAATAATTATGATCCTTGCAGCATTATACACCTCAGCGCAATGTGAAGAGCATTCCTCCTCGTGTCTGTCATTTTCCGCTGAAAACAGTAGTAGTGTAGTAGGACATTGTGTTTGTCTCTTCCTATGGAACTGGTCTGCTGACAGGCCTTGAGAAGACTGAGGCGCAACTTCAGTTTTGTTTGCAGAGAGCCCATGGATGCAGGGAAGCCAGGACCGAACATTTCCATCCTCCTGACACAGCTCCAGGATGCAGACCTCAGATGGTTTTCTTGCCCTGAGGCCAACTGGTACAGCAAGGCTTGCAGTAAAACTCTTATCTCTGAGACAGGACAGCCATGTCCAAGCTTCCTACTGGGAGTGATCCCTGACCGGTGTTAATTCCTGAACCATGCTTTGGCAGTATCTTGGAGAGTTGTAGCTGGCCTGAGCCAAAACTCGGCAGAGACTGTGTGAACAATTTAACAATACAGTCAGTCACAGGACAGTGCTCAGGCCCGTACCCTGATGCTGTTTGGTTTGCTAGTGCAGATGAAAGTACTGTTTCTCAGCAACCTTTCCAACATGTCACCTTTTGTTCTGGGGAGATGGCATCTTGGATCTGCATCAATGCACACTTCACACCTGCTCATCATGTTTGCCTGTGCTCATCACGCATGGAAAAGCATAAAAACAATTTCTGCAGCACCTTAATTAGAATAGCTCGCTGGGGATAAAATAATGTGTTGGCATTGTTGCAAGCAAGACTAATTTGGAAAGACTATCCTCTTAGTACAAGAGAAATTAAATTTATTTATGAAAACAAGAAGTTGCCATTCACCTCTCATACTTTTCTGATGTTTGGATCTCGTTGCATGCATGTTGTGAGATCCATAGGTCCTGCCAAGCTGTGTAGGCAAGCAAAGTCTCATTGTGTATTCTGATTATCTGGAGGCCATTGTGCAGATGAGGTTTCATATCATTCTGGGGTTTCTTCCTTTTTTATTCACTCCTCTGTCTCATCCATCAATGACCACCTTCTCATTTGTTCTCCATACATAATGTGATTTCTGGTGCTTTGCTGTTATTAGTTAATACCATGTAAGAAAACATGTTTGAATTGTTTTATGTGGGAAATACTGTTGGTAAGTGCAATTTTGCTTTCCCTAAACAGAGCCTCGCCCTGGCCTTGGGTGGAGGTCAAGTGGGGGAACACAGCTACAGGTATGTTCCAGGACACCTTGACACCAATTCTTTGCAGCATAATAAATTTGAAGCTAAACATGCAAAAATTATTTTCTATGAGATCTTAGAGACCATCCTGGAATGGACTGCTTATGATTGCTTTTGGAAACCTCACCTCTTTTTACATCTGCACCACCAAGCAGTAACAGGCTGATGTTCTGGAGCAGTCTCACCCACTTTGCTCCAGAAGGAAAGCGTTGTTACTGCCTACTCTACTGTCTGAGGCCCGACACACTCTATGCCAAGGAATAAATTCTGAGATTATCACACAGAGAAGGCTCACAGAAAGTGCATTGGTAATTCTTCAGCTCTCTGAATTCTTCCCAGTTCACTGGGAAGAACATGGAAGTATTTTCAGATTTTTACTGCTGAAAACACTTTTTGTTCTTGTGCCCACACATATCTGGTAGAAATATGCCTCTGCCTCCTTTAAATGCTCTTTTAGCTAATGTACTGCACTATGCATACTGTTGGAAAAGAAAATGAGAGGCAGACTCCTTTTGAGGCCTGTTTGTACTTCTCTGTGTTAATTTGCAGGACTGACAAAAATTGCACGATATGGGAAACAAGTATCTTTCCACTGGTTTTGCATATAATCTGCTATATTAAATTTTGATGGAAGTCTAACTTGTAGGCCTATATATGCAAATCAAAACCACCAAGTATTGTTTCTGGCTAGCAGTCAGAAAGTCTGAATCACAATCAGTAGAAAATACAAAAGAAATTTTCCTGTGTCAGGAAGGAGGAAATTAGATGCTTTACAGGGTTTTGTCCATTTCTTCTGTGATTCTTTACTACTAAGAAAACTTAAGGCTGAACAGCGTCGTTCCAGTTAATGGAAATTCTTTTGTATATAGAAACCAACATTTTAAAAAAGATATTATTTATTGCAGAGGTACTTTGATCATTGGAGGGCTCTCCCTGGCTCTCAGAACCAACAGAGGTTGTGTGAACCTTGAGAAATCAGCTTCAAGGTCTTTTATCAAGCTGTTGTGGTTTAAAAAAGAAAATGCGTTTTTCATGTTTGTACCTAATCAGGTCTCCCAGACACTTACTGTCTATGCAGAGATGACACTGAGAGTATTATTCTTATCTTACTCTTACACTATAGTGTAACTGCAACTCTTGCAATTGCAAGGTGCAAATGAGAAACTCAATTTACCTGTCACAACAGTCTACAGTACAGTGCTGGCACTAATGTGAACCACACAACATGGTTCAGGTCACATCGTCATGCACCCATCTGATTTACTGGGGTTGCATCTCTTCTTGTGGTGTCAGTACTATGGACTATGCAGGCAGCTGCGGGAGAACTATGGCTGTGGAGCCATCAAGCTGGGAGATAATGAGGCAAACACTGCATCTGGCAAAACGGGGAGCCTCCTGCCAATCCTTGCACCAGTGCCCATGCCAACCATGCTATGGCTCTCTACCTACCAAATGAATCCTTTGCACGGGCCTACTCATTTCAGTTGAAGACTTCTGAAACTTTGTGATGCCCGGGATCAATTGTCAAGACGCACAAGATCCGCAACAGACACGCTTTTAGGAAAAAAACTCAGAAAACTGTCTCTGCCTTTGGAAAGAAATTAGCAGTCAGGTTAAATTAGAGAAACAGCGTAGAAAGTTCCTTTGAAACTGCTTCTCTCTCACTTCCTCTCCTCCACGTTATGGTCCGGATGAAAAGACATCTCGCTGACTCAGTGAGTGAATCAACGCAGTGGCTGTGGAGTGACCTGCACACCAGCAAAAATGGTGTGAGCAAGAAAGTGAGCACCACAGGGCAGAATGGCTCAACCAGAGCACGCAGCTTTAAAACAGCACCGTGTGCTACTGGGCTTCAGGTGACGAGAGAGAATTTATTTCAGTAACCACTTGTGTACCAGAAGGCGTCTGACAGCCTGGAGAGGAAGCACAGCCGCCTGACCACACAACCTCTCTCCTTCAGCATAAACATTTGTCAGTCTTTGCTGCTGCTGTTATGTTCTGGGGACCTTCTGGGGATGAGACGTTCCTCTCTCATTGCTCTCATTATCTCACCTTACCTCAGCCAGTTAGGCCTTCCTGGCAGGCTTGCAATTTCCCCTGCAAATTTCCCCCAAGGAAAACCATTTTAATTGCAAACAATACAATTTAGCTGTCTGCAGATATTTCCTCATGTGGACTATATTCTGCTTGACTTGAAAACTGCTCCCTGCACCGTGCTGAGCATCAGCACGTAGCCGGTGAGAGTATGAGTAGGGGCAGACAGGTACAGGGGTGTGCGTCCTCTCTGGCCTCTACAGAAAAGACTTGTGCATGGACTACTGCATCCTGATACTGCATTGTGATAATCACATTGTACTGTTGATTGAGTTAAGGAGCCTTCCGCATCAGGGTCAATTTCAATCTCTTAACTGTTTTGAACAGAAACTGAACAATTGACTTGAGGCATGCTCAGGAAAGTGAGCGGCAAACTGGAGAACAGAGAAAGATGGAGAACAAAAATGGAAGAATGAGAACAAGAGGAGGAATATGAAGCAGACAGAGGAGGAACTGAAGAGACCAACGTGGACAAATGTTAGCATAAGAAGAAAATAAAGAGAAAAATAGCAGGGATGAAGCATAACAGGTTCTGGGATACCAGCTACCAGTAACAGCCAGACAAGTTCTTGGGCACTCAGATTTAAAAAAAAATTGATTTTCAAGAATTTGTCTTTAAATCCTGGAGACATTTTAATAAAGATTTGAGAGTCCAAGTACGAATATATGTATACACATATGTAAGAAATAATGTGGTTGAGAAATTACAATATTTATCCTGATGTAATACAGGCATTATTTATAGTGGAAAATTTAGTACCCAAAAATGGGAGTTCTGCAGGTTTTGGTGGCTGCGAAACACTTACAGATCGCATCTGTGAAAAATCTGCATGAAATGCTCACAGTAAGATTAATATATGTAGTCTGAAGAGAAAGAACAATAGGTATTTTCTAGATAGGGTTTTTTTCTGTAATAAAATATATAAGTGCTTGGCAATATGACTAACAACAAACTTTAAAGCATTAGCAAAAAATGCTGGTTTTAATAAAGATTTATAAACCACCAGCAACTCACATAATTCTCCCCAAGCACCACTTTTTTAGACAGACTTTTTAACTTAAAGTCTAAAAAAAATCCCTGCATATTGCATGTGAAATTCCAGCACAGAAGTTAGCTGCTGACATATTATTTTACTTATGGCAACTACAATTGATACAACCGAGGCTCAAAGCAAAGTTTTATGGCTATTTTATTAAGTTAGGAATGTACTCTGGGAATTTATCATGGAAAAATTGACTCAGCCTGTATTTAAGGAACAACTGGGGCAAGTCCTGTGACGGGGTGTAGTCCAAAATGCACGTGCTGCTTCTGCTGAGTTACAGGTGTGGCATGGTAATGGGGAGCACTTGGGTGGTATAAAGGAGAAGCAAAATGAGGCT